>NC_142737.1:354166-705833 GCF_051943395.1 Hippocampus bargibanti
TGTGCGTGTGCGTGTGCGTGTGCGTGTGTGTGTGTGTGTGTGTGTGTGTGTGTGTGTGTGCGCGTGTGTGCGTGTGTGTGTGCGTGTGTGTGCGTGTGTGTTTTGAACAAGATTGACTTTTAACAACAGAAAAGACTCCGATGGAGAAATGCAACCCCCTCCCGCCCAAAAAGTCACATTTTAAATGTTCACATGTTGACATTTAAAGTGCTTAACTATTGATTTAACTTTTATTGGCGTTTTAAAAAAAACCTATGTTGAAATCACTTTTCTTTTGGATACATCAACTGTTGTTAAAGCGCTCTATAAATCAATATGTCTTGTATTTTATTGTATACATCTTGGCAGGAAGATTCCGCTACTTCGGGTGTCTAAGTCAAGGCCCGGGGGCCAAATCTGGCCCCCGGGCCATATCATTTGATTTGAACTACAAATTGATCAAACTGAAATTCCAGGTCATCTAGCAAGCTAGCTAGCTACTTAGCTCTTTCATCTAGCTGGCTAATCCCTTACAACACTTCTTGTCCTTCTTCTACTTCTTGTACTACTACTACATCCTCTACTTCTATGTCTACTTATACTACTTCTTGTACTTCTACTTCTACTACGACTTCCGCTACTTCTTGTCCTTCTTCTACTACTACTTCCTCTACTTCTATTTCTACTTCTACTAGAGCTTGTACTTCTTGTACTTCCACTTCTACTACTTCCTGTACTTCCTTTACTTCCGGGTCGAGTGAACGCTGGCGCGATTGGCTGCCGCTACCAAAAAATGACGTGACTGTAAAGTGTCCTTGAGAGCTTTGAAAGGCGCTTGGAAATGAAATGTCTGATGATGATGATGATGATGATTCAGTCGATGGGGTTCTCCCGCCGCCGTTTGCAGACCAGAAACACGTTCACGGTGACGCACGTGATCGTTCCCAAGCAATGCGGCGGCCCCGACTATTGCGACACGGAGAACGAAGAGGAGCTCTTCCTCATCCAGGACCAGTACGACCTCATCACGCTGGGCTGGATCCACGTGAGTCAAGCCCCAATTCGCAAACGCGCTCGCTCGGCCAAAACCCGAAAAACCCAAAGAGCCACGCGAATCCACTTCCTGTGGCCAAACGTGACGAGCGCTCATTGGAGTCCTCGGTTGGAGCGAGCGCAGCAAAATTGCTTCCAATTGAGTAAGTCAGAAGACAGGGACAACGGAACGCTAGCTAGCTCAAATAGGATAGCTAGCTAGATAGCTAGCGAGCTAGGTTATTTGCTAGCTAAATAGATAGCTTGATAAAAGCGAGCTAAATAGCTCGCTAACTTTCTATCTATTTGAGTTACTTATTGATATTATTATTAGCTACTATCTATTTATTGTCCCAAAGTAAGACACATTGAAGGCTGACTTCCTGTGTCATTTCAAGAGTTTTTATTTTATTTTATTTTATTTTTTGAGGGGGGCGGGGGGTGTCACACGATACATTCAATTCTGTGGTGATTTTTGGTTGTCCAAGGCTGGTTGTCGCTCAGGGTTTCAAAGTGAAAATGTTAACAAATGCGAACAGCCATCAAAGAAAATTGACATTTCTTGATATAAATATGGGAGGATTATTGGAAGAAAGACAAATTTAGGAGCAACACGAGGAGGAAGTTGGAGCGTGTCAAAATAAAAGCATGCTTTCACACTTCAAAAGGTATTGCATTACATTTTATGAGTTTGATTATATTTGAAAATGATTGTTTTTAATACGTATTATAATTTTTTTGGATTGAATTCTTGTTTTGATATTAATCAAATTTTCTGATTTTGTTTTCCTAATTGGTGTTTTATTGCATGAGATTTTATAAGTGTATTCTAATTGAGATTTCCCTTTTTTCCCCTATATTCTTAAATGTTATTGTTTTTAATAATAATAATAATACATTTCATTTCTCAGCGCCTTTCAAAACTCTCAAGGTTGCTTTACAGTCACGGGATCAGTTTTTATGTGGGTGAGCAACGGCAGCCACATGCGCCAGCATTCACTCAACCCAGAATAACTCAAAGATAGAAAGCTAGCTAACTAGCTAATAGATAGCTAGATAGCTAATATGTTTCCTGACTCAAATAGCTAGCTAGCTATATAGCTAATAGATACTCAAATAGATAGAAAGCTAGCTATGAGTTCACTAATTGATAGCTAGCTAGCCAATATATAGCACGCCAGATAGCTATTTATCTATCTAGCTAGTTAGCCAGTGGGCTAGCTAATATATAGACCGCTAGATAGTCAGCGATCTAGCCAGCTAGCGAGCGAGCCATAAGCCAGCTAGCAAATAATGATTTCTAAGCGCCCTTCAAAACTCTCAAGATCACTTTACAGTCGCAGGATCAGTTTTTCTGCGGGTGAGCAGCGGCGCCAGTGTTCACTCAACCCGGAAGTAACTCAAGTAGATAGAAAGCGAGCTGTATGACTCATTTCGGCTCATATTTATCTTGATTTGCGAGCTATATGACTCATTTCGGCTCATATTTATTTGATTTTTTTGCTGATGCTAGACTCACCCAACGCAGACGGCGTTCCTGTCCAGCGTGGACCTGCACACGCACTGCTCGTACCAGATGATGCTGCCTGAGGCCATCGCCATCGTCTGCTCGCCCAAGTTCAACGAGTGAGGCTTGCCTAGGCACAAAAAAAAACCTCAAGTGGACCAAAACACAAAAATATTCATTGACAGTGATACCTCGGTTTACGAACCCCTTGGCTTATGAACTTTTCGGTTTACGAACGTTAAATTGATGAACATTTTACCTTGGCATACAAACTACTTTTCGGGATACACACGGAGCACCACAATGAGTGAAGTGTCGTTGGTGAACGAGCCCGTTCTCCTAACAAGAAAATGGCAGCCGATTGTTTTTGTCCTCTATTCCCCGGCCCCAGTCTTTGGTTAAATCCACGTGATTGGTCAAGAACGCCGCAGCAGTGAGAGGAGGTGGTTTAAACATTAAAGAGAGCGGCAGACGACAGAGAGAGAGTGAGAAAATGGATAGAAAACAGTGACATTTGGACTCGTTTCAACTTTGATAGGCAGAGTGTAGACTGCACGGTTAAAATATCCCATCAATCAGGCTCCACAAACATCTGTACACTTGATGCAAAAAGCTATCAACCCAGCTAAACAGAACACAATTGATGAGGAAAAGGGTAAAATTATCGCAGGGAAAGCACCTCCAAGGGATCATTCCTCAAGATGGTGAAAGAAGAAGGCTACGTTCCTCATCAAGTCTTTAATGCTGATGAAAGCGGCCACTCCATTCCATCAAGCCATCTAACGACCATCACAAAGGTCAATAAAACAACTTTATTATACCGTACCGTTTATTTCTTTCATTATAATACCATATCACATTTATAATACATAAAATAAGGTCTATTTTGTGTAGTCTTAAGGCTTATTTAATAGAAAATGATGTTTTGTGGGGACCTGGGAACGGATTATTCTCATTTGAATGGTTTCCTGTGGGAAATAAAATTTTGGGAGACACACTTTTCGCCTTCCACACTCTGTTTGGGAACCAATCAAGTTGGTAAGCCAAGGTCTCACTGTATTTGTTTCTTCCAGGATCGGCTACTTTAGATTGACAGATCGGGGAACCAATGAGATCTCCTCGTGTAAGCAGAAGGGCTTTCATCCTCACAGTAAAGACCCACCTCTATTTACCGTGAGTACCCCCCAAACAATAAATATCACAGAGACGTTTACATTAAAAAAACAACTACTCGGATGACGGATTTTTGTTTCTTTCCTTGAACCCAGCACGCCGGCCACGTCACCATCACCAACGATGCCGTCTCCGTGATGGATTTGCGGTGATTTGAGGATTTTTTTTCTCCTTTTTTTTCTCCTCCATAGACTTTTATCACATCCACAGTTTTTATGTTTCCTGAATTTGTGCTCATATCATTCTATGAGGGGGGGGGGGGGTTCTGTGGGTGAGCAGTGGCAGCCACATGCGCCAGCGTTCACTCAACCCGGAAGTAATTGGAAAGGAGCTAGCAAATAACCTAGCTGGCTATCTAGCTAGCCCCTGTGATTTATATGTGAAGAACTAAACTGAGTAAATTTTGACAACAATTCATGGTTAAGGTTCCTGTTACATCATCAATTATGACAATTGAGCTAGCTATCAAGCTACCTACCTATCTATCTACTTGCTATCTGTTAGTTATCTATTAGCTAGCTATTAGCGGTCTAGCTATTAGTGTTATAGTTGGCTGGCTATCTATTAGCTATCTAGCTAGCTTCCCATCTATTTGGGTGGGCCACATTGTAGTTACATTTTCCTCACGGGGGCCATTAAAAATTAGCTATCTAGATAGGTAGCTATCTGTTAGCTTTCTATCCGAGTTACTTAGCTGTCTATTAGTTGTCTTTTCGCTAGCTAGCTTTCTATCTGAGTTACTTCCGGATTGAGTGATGGCCTCGCTAGCTATCTGTTAGCTATCTATTAGCTAGCTAGCTTTCTATCCAAGTTACTCCCGGGTTGAGTGAACGCTGGCGCTCGTGGCTGCCGCTGCTCACCTACATAAAAGCTGATCCTGTGACTGTAAAGTGACCTTGAAAGTTTTGAAAGGCGCTTCGAAATGAAATGTATGATTCTGATGATTATTGCGGCACTGGCGTTGTCTGCGTTGTGAAGAAGTTGGCGACGTTGTCCAAGTTTGCGCCTGACTGATTGAAGCGTGGAGGGCGACACCCACGTTCTGGTCACGCCGCATATTTGATTTGGAACTCAGGTGCGTCAAACGTCAATCAAACGTCTCCATTTTTTGAACGCCATTCGTGGATGTTCCTCACTTCAGAAAGTGTGAATGTCCAACTGGACTACGCCCTCCCGTGCCTCATTCAGCAAAGAACTTTCATTGATAAGATGCCAAGAGGAAATAAAACCACTGGACATGACTTGGATATGTCCAGTGGTTTTATATGCCCCCCCCCCCAAGAAAAAAAACCGGGAATGACAGCAAATTAGTTAATTAAAATTTATCAGCGCTCTCTGGCAATCTACAGAAATTGCATTTTTACATTTTGTTTTATGTATATGATTATTTTTTTTTCATCAATTGGAGTGAAATGATGTTCATACTAACATGGTTGATGATATGGTTAAAAACTAAATTGTACATACTGCGAAAGTACTTTAAAATAATTCCCAGCAAACGACAAATTGATAAAAAGCAACAGACAAAATGGTTCAAAATCTATATTTTTCAGCACAATAATAAACTATGTACATTATCATTAAAAATAAATGACAATATTTATTTCCTACAAAAAAAAATCTTTTAGTGTGAGCACTTGCGTGGTCCGCTCAAAACAAATCAAGAACGACAAAACATGTCTACATTTCAACCAAAGGTGGCGCCTGAGTGCCATCCCGATTAAACGAAGGATGAAGAAGAAGAAGAAGAAGAAGAAGAAGAAAGGCATCAACATCCGGATTTGTTCTTCCCGATCCCGCGCAAGTGTTGTGGACGAGAAAAACGGCCTTTTTGGCGCATTTAACTCCAAAAAGTCTCCAAAATGGGGAAGCGACAGCACCAAAAGGACAAAATGTAAGTTGAAATTTATTGGCAATATAATCGATGATGTGCCGTCACCACACAGGCAAAAAAACACGCTCTTTTTGTTTCGAGCTTTCGTGGCTAATGTTTACAAACTAACCGTAACGACCACTATCTATCTACACAATACGGATTAAATCTTATAAATAATATCGATTATTGAACAGTTACTTGTTTTTTTCTTCTCTTTTGGTCGATTTTCTTTTTCCTTTCCACCCACACAGGTACATCACTAGTACAGAGTACACCAACTTCTATGGAGGCAAACGCGCAGGTAAACGGCGTGTGGCGATGACTTCCAGTCACTTTTCAAAATCATCAATATTGTTATGAAGCAGTTCTACACGAAACGCGAGAGAATGATCAAAGCGTCCTTTTCAGCATTGTTGTATTTTTTTTTTTTTTTGTCTGTCAGAAATCCCGCAGACAAACTTCCGACGTCTTCCGTTCGACCACTGCAGGTGAGCCATTTGCTGGACAGGCTTTTGCTTGAAATTTACGCTTTTTCTCTTTTGTTGTTGTTGTCGTCTACCTCGTCAGCTTGTCCCTTCAGCCATTTTCCTATCCCATGTGCACTGCGGATGGCGTCGTCTTTGACCTGTTGTAAGTATTTTTACACCGATGGATCGTGAACAGATTTTTAAATTGGTCCCGTCGCTCTCTTTTAGGAGCATTATTCCTTGGATCAAGAAGTATGGCACCAATCCCATATCGGGGGAGGTAATTTCAAACATTTTGTGGAGTACAGCTTAGCAACGCTTGAGCTCACCAACTTTTCTAGTTTTCGGCGCACCAAGCAAACCACACAGCGCCACGGGGGCTGGCGGACTAGCTTTCGTCTCACCCTCTTTCTTTGAGTGCGGACATGGTTTGTTATCAAGTGGAGTACTTTTGCAATTATGGGGGCGAAAAAGGCTCGTGTTAAGCCGAAGAGGACACAAAAGAAAATGAGCAGGAGATCATGGAAAAACACCAACGAGGTGTGCATTTGTGTGACTTAGCGTCCCAGTACCAGTACGCTAAGTCGACCATTGCTACGTCAAAGTCAAGCTTTATTGTCAAATATGCTAATAAGCTAAGCAACAGTCTCAGGCAATAGAAGAGGTTGAAAAACTTGTGTTGATTTGGATGGACAAAAACCAGTTAGCAGGGGACAGTGTGAGTGAGGGTATTATCGCCCAGAAAGCACGGCAACTTCACTCGGATCTCATCAAGAAGAGGCAACTTCATCAACGACCATCACAAAGGTCAATGAAACCACTTGATTATACAGTACAGTTTATTTCTTGAATTACAGTACAATAGCACATTTATTAGACATAAAATAAGGTGTATTTTGTAGTTTTAAGGCTTATTTAGTATGAAATGATGTTTTAGGGGGACTGGAAATGGATTATTCTCATTTTAATGGTTTCTTATGGGAAATACATGTTCGGCAGACGAACTTTTGGCCTTCCACACACTTTCAGGGAGCCAATTAAGTTGGTGAGCTGAGGTATAGTGAGCTGTATACTGAATCCCTCCATTTTATATGTTTTAATGGTGTGTGTGGGGGGGGTTCATATCTTACAATCGTGTTTAGTATTGAAATGGTTATGTATCGATTTTTTTTTTTTTTTTCCATGCAGAAACTGGAGGCCAAGTCGCTCGTCAAGCTCAACTTTTCCAAAAACAATGAAGGTCATTTTCAACAATTTAACTTTTCATATTTATCAATAGTGTGGGAAGAAAAAAGTATCGTAATCAATGTGTGCGTTTTCGCCAGGCAAATATCACTGTCCCGTTCTCTATTCTGTCTTCACAAACAACTCTCACATCGTGGCCAACAAGGTCACTGGCAACGTTTTCTCCTACGAAGTGAGTCACGACAGGACACGCACAAAAATGCCCAAATACAGGTAACATCCAAGTTACGACCGGCGCAAGTTACGACCACCCGTACTTATGACCATGACCGCCAGATCCCGCCTTTTAAGTTTTTTTTTTTATATAGCAGCCGGCAGTGCGTACTACAATTTTTGGCCGGCCAGAATGTCACATACTCGCACAGCAATCTACTGCGTGACGACGCTCAATACAGTAGATATACAGTGCGGATACCGTCTTTACCTGCTATAGTACTGTACACTTCTTTTTTAATGAACTGTACAATAAACAGTTTTGTATACATTACCGGCACTGATGCTTATACAGTAAGACAAAAACAATCGATAATACCAAATATAAAAGGATAAAAATGACACGAAAAGTGATAAAAATGTATCAATGAAGCGTAAACAGTTTGGTATATAATAGTATTCAATAGAAAATGTTGCTTCAGAACAAGAGATTGACAGGATAGTATACCATTGCTGTCGCGTCAACGTCACGTCGGCCATTTTGAATGGATTTTGACTTACGACGTTACGTTTTGTCGGAACGGAAACTGGTTGTAAATCGGATGTGACCTGTATTAGCGAAAACAAACCAAAAAACCAAGTGTGTTTGTTCAGGCGGTGGAGCAGCTCAACATCAAGACCAAATGTTTCAAAGATCTGTTGACCGATGAAGACTTTAGCAGAAAAGACATCATCACGCTTCAGGTGACGCTTTTTCTTTCAAGCGCGCGTCATTTGAAGGACAAGCTGGCCTATCCATCCTTCCCTTCTCCCAAACAGGATCCGACCGACTTGGACAAGTTCAACGTCTCCAACTTTTTCCACGTGAAAAACCAGCTCTACGTGCCGGATCCCGGTCAGATGCGCACCACCACGGCTTCCATTTGAAGGAAGAAATGGGACGCTAAGGCTCTTTGTGGTGATCCAGATGAAGAGAAAGCCAAGCAGGATCCATCCTACCACCTGAAGACCACCAACCTGGAGACCCGGGAGACCCTGGCCGAGCTCTATAAGGACTACAAGGGGGACCAGATGCTAGCCGCTACCATGAAGGAGCCCGAGGCCAAGAAGACGGACAAGCTCAACACGGTACGGACAGTCAGCGCACGGCCAATTTGCCTCAAAATTCCCTCTTGGGGCCTTGTCTGTCAAGTGTCCTGTACAGGTTTTGAAAAAAAGAAATCTTTATTATTATTATTATTATTATTATTATTACAGTGACAGCTCGGCTTACGAACGCTTTAGCTAACCTACTTTTTGCCTTACGAACATTAAATTTGCGAGAATATCATCTTGGCATAGCAACTACTTTTCGGCGGACGAACCAAAGCACACAGCACCACGGTGGCTGGCGGACTAGTTTTACACACCCCTCTCTTGAGTGCAGACAGGGTTTGTCATCGTGTGGGGTACTTTTGCTATTTTAGGACTGAAAAAGACCACAGCACGGGCTAGTGTTAAGCCTGCGAATACATGAAAGAAAATGACGGTCGAGATCATCAAAATACACCAACGAGGTGTGCGTTTGTGTGACTTAACGTCTCTGCGCCATTATGCTCAGTCAACCATTGCTACGTGTGGCTAAGTTTGTTTCGCCAATTGAAGAGGTTGAAAAACTTTTGTTGATTTGGCTAGCGGGGGGCAGTGTGTGTGAGGGAGGGTATGCTTGCCGAGAAAGCACGGCAACGTCACTCGGATATCATCAAGAGGCAATTGTATCAACGTCCATCACAAAGGTCAATAAAACAACTTTATTATACACTACAGTTTATAGACTTTCTTTCATTACAATCCAATAGCACATTTGTGATACATAAAATAAGGTCTATTTTGTGGAGTTTTCAGGCTTATTTAGGAGAAAATGATGTTTTATGGCGACCTGGGAATGGATTATTGTCACTTGTAATGGTTTCTTATGGGAAATAAATGTTTGGCAGCCAAACTTTTGGCCTTACACACACACACACGCACACACACACACACACACACACACACACACACACACACACACACACACACACACTTTCTGGGAACCAATGAAGTTTGTAAGCTGAGTTATTGTATTGTATTGTATTGTTATTTGTGCTGCTGTCTGTGGCTGAGAAGCTGAAGGCTGTCTTGCGTAAAGTCGCCACAAGAGGGAGCCAAACGCAAGCTCACAATCACAAGGAACGTCAAAAAGGAGCTCAAATGGAAGAGAAAGAAAGCCGCGGCGTCCAAATGCTGCCAAAAATAGTCATCTGAAAAGAGTATTTGAAGAGAATGCAATCATCCTCCTTTGCGCTCATTCCAAAAGCAGAAAAGAATGTCTTTCTCTTTCTCCTTCAGGCTCACTACTCGACCGGCAGAGTGGCCGCCTCTTTTACGTCCACGGCCATGACGCCGGCCACCACCAACCAAGCGGGTAAGTTCAACTCGTGGCAAACGTTGACAAAAAAAACATGGCAAGCAACTGATTGTTCTTCTTTGGATTGTCGCAGACGCCATCTCGGACGACGCGGTGCGCTACAGCTACATCAAGAAAAAAGGTTACGTCCGCCTGCACACCAACAAAGGAGACCTCAACGTGGAGTTACATTGCGATAAGGTATTTTGTATTTTTTTTCACTTTTTTTCCCCCCCGTTCATAAAATCCGGATGATGCTCGGGGCCCCTCCCCCTCAAGCTCTATTTCCGTCCCGCTCTTTAGGAATGAATGAGCACCGGCGCTCGCATGTCGCACACTCTCTCCATCACAAAAATCCTCAGCTCACCTTCCCTCTGCATTTCTCGCACCCGAACCGTCCCGACCCGAACGCAACCCGCCCCCCCTCCCCCGGCTTCTGCTCATAGGACACGCATTCATCTGACCTCAGAATTGACCTTACCGAGGATTTTCCTCAACCTAGTGCAATACAATAGAAATAACCAAATACTAGAACATTTTTTACTTTTTAAATAACATGTTAAAAAATGTATAATTATATTTTAAAAAATGTTTTTGTTTTTTTTTTTGCATGTAATAGCATGCATAAATATGAATCTTTTTTGCATGTTGTTTTTGATTGATGAAAAAAAATAACACTGGATGCACTGGATATGAAATGATGATGAAATATGATATGTAAAAGTAAAAGGACACATCCATTGGGTAGACTGAGAGCAGCGTTCAAACATGACCGAGTGCACAAATGCAACGGTGGTCACGGGCGTGAATTTGCTCTGCTTCCCTTTTTTGTTGCATTTGACACGATGGCGACGGAACTTCCGCGACGTGCTTTTTTGGCTTCTTCAGATTCCCAAAGCGGGCGAGAACTTCATCGGCCTGTGCAAAAAAGGCTACTACGACGGCACCGTCTTCCACAGGTCCATTCGCAATTTTATGGTAAGCACGCCTGCAAGGCACGTCCCAGTTGTTGCGATGTAGCGTCCGTCCGTCCGTCCGTCTCCTTGTGGCTTTTGTCCGGGTGCCTGTGAGAGAAATCAAAGAAAAACCGCATTTCATGGTTTTTCTTAGATGGATTTTTGTTTTTAGCTGGTCCATATTGTGGTGCACTTTCAAGGCTATTTGCCGCTAAAAGCTGCTTTTATTTGTATTTTATTTGTATTTATTTTTTTGCAAACTGCGACTGCAGAAGAAGAAAGGGAGAAAAGTCTTTTGTGAGCGGCTCACTCATTTGTTTGCAATTGCATTCACGCTTTAGTTGAATCATTTAGCTATTCCTATATCATTTCTCATTTATTTCTGGTTTGATTGTTGTGTGTGTGGGGTTCTTTCTACTCTTTCTACTGTATTATTATTATTGCAATTATTATTATTATTATTATTCTAGTAATTATTCTCATAATCATTCTAATTATTATTATAATTGTTTTAATTATGCTAATTATTATTATTCAATGTATTATTCTAATAATGGTTATTTCAATTATTATTACTATAATTATTATTATTGTAACTATTGTTATTATGTGAATTATTATTCTGTATATTATTCTAATAATTATTCAAATTATTATTATTCTAATAATTATTCTAAGTATTGTTATTATTATTATTATCATTCTAATTAATATTCTAATTAGTATTCTACTTATTCTAATTATTATTATAATTAATATTCGCATTATTAGAATTGTTTTATTATGCTAATTATTATTAAATGTGTTATTCTAATAATTATTATTCCAATTATTACTATTGTAATTATTATTATTATTCTAAATACTATTCGAATGATTATTTTAATTATTATTATTCTACTTATTATAATTATTATTATAATTGTTTCAATTATGCTCATTATTCTAATTAATATTATTCTAATGATTGTTCTAACTATAATTATTCAAATTATTATTCTAATTATTGTTATTATTGTGATGATGATGACGACGACGACATTGATGATGATTCCACAACAGACCACTTGTGTAATTGCCTCAGGGTTGGGAAAAAAAAAGTTTTAAAGATGCGGGAGGAAGAATAAAAAAACAAAAAAACATGTATTTTTAGTCTCTAAACTAATCTTCTGTCTGTCTGTCTCTCTTTCTCTTTTCCAGATTCAAGGAGGCGACCCCAGCGGCACGGGCACAGGTAAGGTAGCATCCCATCCCATCCCATCCAGCGGGCATAAAAATAATAATAATAATGATGATGAGAATAATTTCCTGTGTTCACTTTGGCTACCGAAAAGCCAGCCACTCAACACGGATGGCTCCCAAAAAAGGAAGTTGCCTAGCATCCGGTGGGGGCGCTAGATTTCATTGATTGATTGATTGATTGATTTGGAAGCCACCAGGCTGAACAAAAAGAAATGAAGCGCCGATTTTTAGAATTATTATCAGCATTATTATTATAAATCAAATGTATTATTAGCATTATTAATATCATGAGCATTATTCGCATCCTTCATGTATGTATTTTTTTTTTATTATTCTTAGCATTATCAGCATATTATTTTACTTGTGGGTTGAGGGAACACTGGCGCGTGTGGCTGCCGCTGCTCACTCACAGAAAAAAACTGATCCTGTGACTGAAACCTTGTGACCTTGAGAGTTTTGAAAGGCGCTTCCAAATGAAATCTTCTTGAGCGCCGCGCACGAGATGTGAGCTTTTTGTTTTGTTTTTCTCCGTTGTGGTTGTTCCTGAGGTGGCGACTCTTTGTGGGGGAGGCCTTTCAAGGACGAGTTCCGGCCCAACTTGTCCCACACGGGCCGAGGGATTCTCAGTATGGCCAACTCGGGTCCAAACAGCAACAAATCACAATTGTAAGACCTGACAGGAAGGAAGGACTCCAATGGTGGAGTGGGCGGGGCCTCATGTCCACCTTTTCAAATGCACTTGCCAGACATTTTCAACGGTTTTGTTGTCCGACAGCTTCATCACCTTCCGCTCCTGCGCCTACCTCGACAGGAAGCACACGGTGTTTGGAAGGTAAAAGGTGCTCTCCACAACACCGTTCACTTTTCACCATTTTTTGGGGGTGACTTTATTATTATTATGAATGATTATTTTGACAGGGCACTGTGTCCCCCATCGGATTGCTTGACACTTGTGGCTGGCTGGCTGGCTGGCTATCTGTTAGCTATCTATCCGGCTGGCTTGCTAGCTATTAGCCAGTTAGCTGGTTATCTGGCTATCTATTAGCTAGCTACCGGAAGAATTATCGGCCTTTTCCTTCCTCACCGTTGATTGAAAGAGTTGTACATGTAGCTATCTACCTATCTATTGGCTAGCTATCTAGCTAGTTATCTACTAGTTAGCTATCTATCTATCTATCTATTTAACTTATCCTGTGACTGAAGTGACCTTGAGAGTTTTGAAGAGCGCTTGTAAATGAAATGTATTATTAGCTAGCTAGCATTCTATCTATTTGAATTACCTCCGGGTTGACTGAACGCTGGCGCGTGTGGCTGCCACTGCTCACCCACAGAAAAACTCATCCTGTGACAGTAAAGTGACCTTGAATTTTGAAACGCGCTTAGAAATTAAATGTATTATTATTCTTGGCTGGCTGGCTATCTATTTGCTATCTAATGGATAGCTAGCTAGCTTTCTATATATTTGAGTTGTTCCAGGTTCATCTGGCTGCCGCTGCTCACCTACAGAAAAACTGATCCCGTGACTATAAAGCGACCTTGAGCGTTTTGAAATGAAATACAGTAAAGTCTCGTTATATCGATATTCTCGGGGGTCGGAAAAAATATCGATATAACCGGGACTATCGATATATCCGACCCTGTTTGCATGTAATTTTCTCCGTGCGTGCATAGAAATAGTATCGATATAACCGGGACTATCGATATATCCGATATTGATATAACCAGACTTTACTGTAATTATGATATTATACTTGTCTAGCTGGCCAATTTTGAATGATTTTTAAGGACCGATTTGTTGGCTCTCAGCTGCGCATGTTTGAACAGGATCCATTTTGGTTGATGGCAACCATTTGTTGTTGATCCCACAGGGTCGTGGGTGGCTTTGAGACCTTGACGGCCATGGAGAACGTGGAGAGTGACACCAAAACGGATAAACCAAAGGTGAGGAGCACATGTTGAAAAGTGAGCATTTTTTTTTTTAACTTTGACAACGTCTTGCTTGGTTCTCGACTAACTCAGTTTTCCACCCAAAATGTTGGTGTTTTTTTTTACAACTCGGTTGACAACCGCAAACCTGAAAAAGCAGCTAGCAGGGGATAGTGTGACTGAGGGTATTATTGCTGAGAAACCACGGCAACTTCACTCGGATATCATCAAGGGTCATCACAAAGGTCAACTTTATTATACAGTACAGTTTATTTATTTAATTACAATACCATAGCACTTTTATTATACATAAAATAAGGTCTATTTTGTGTCCTTTTAAGGCTTATTTAGTAGGAAATGATATTTTATGGGGACCTGGGAACGGATTATCATTTTTAATGGTTTCCTATGGGAAATTAATGTTTGGAAGACACACTTTTCCCCTTAAACACACTTTCTGGGAACCAATGAAGCTGGTGAGCTGAGGTCTGGCTGTACGTCAATTCCTGGTGTTGCGGCTCATTGTGACTCACGCATTATCGTCGTGTAGCGTTCTATTGTGAGTCGACGTGTTTGTATTGTTCAATAATAATAATACATTTCATTTCTAAGCGCCTTTCAAAACTCTCAAGGTCACTTTACAGTCTTATTATTATTATTATTAGCTGGCTAGCTAGCTAGCTTTCTGTCTATTTGAGTTATTCCGGGTTGAGTGAACGCTGACGCATGTGTCTGCCGCTGCTCACCTACAGAAAAACGGATCCTGTGACTGTAAAGCGACCTTGAGAGTTTTGAAAGGCGCTTACAAATCAAATGTATTATTATTATTGATTTTTTTTAAAACAGGCTGAAATTGATTATCATGGAAAATATTTCTGTTTTCGACCAAGTGGTTTTTCAAACAGCTTTCTGGAACGGATTATGGTGGAAAATCCAACTTTGACTGAAGATGATTATTTATTGATTGTTTGTTTGTTTTCTGGTTCTGTCCAACCAATAGTCTGAGATCAAGATCATCAACGCCAGCGTATTCGTGGACCCGTACGAAGAAGCCGACGCCCAGGTTGGTTTGCTGGCGTTTATCAGAATCAGAATCATCTTTTTTGCCAAGTATGTAGCGCACACAAGGAATTTGTTTCCGGTAGAACACGCTGCACTAGTATCGTGGTCAAAAAAACTGCTAAGTACGCTTCCATTTTGGCTACTGCTGAAGAGTTCAAAGAGTTAATGGCTTGGGGGAAGAAGCTGTTGAAATGTCTGCTGGATTTGGTGCGCATGGATCGGTGGCGCCTGCCTGAGGGGAGTAGCTGGAAAAGGTGGTGGGCAGGGTGCGGAGGCCGTGATCTCCGTGGCTTTTATGGGATGCCGCCAGATTATTTTGATTGTTTTGGGGGATTTGCGTTTCAGATCGCGGCCGAGCGTGAGAAGGAACAGAAGAAGAAGAAGGAGGAAGAGGAGGAGCAACAGCAGGCTGGCGCCACCTTGAGGAAAGCCAAGGAAGCGCAGGCTCCAAAAGCCTTCAAGCAAGGCGTTGGCAAATACATCAAGCCCACCGCCGTGTAAGCAAGCGCACGTGGCCAACATGGCGGCGGCAGTGGGCCAAACCAGCAACTAGACGCACCCCGAAAATGTCCCACTACCGTATTACAACTCGGGCAGAATAAAAATACTCCGTAATCAATCATTACAAATGAGTAAAATAGCTCCTATTCCAAGCCTTTCATGCTCAAAACAATAACGCTAGAACTCATTTCAATGACTTTGAATGACCCTTATTTGCTTAAAGGACAACCGACACTTCCGGACAAATTGTGTACATAATTTGTAAAATCACTTCAAATGATTTCTACTGAGCGCATTTGACAAATATTACACCGCATGCATATTAAAGCGAAATTTAACCTTTTAAGACTGGCGCTGAATATTCAGGAAGTCTTGTTTTTGAGTTGGTGACGATTCCTGACGTGACGTCACTGAAGGAACGCCCCTGACCGAGAAAGCCACACACAATGCGTTTTTGTTTGCTCGGAATGTTGATGGCGAAATTAGAAGGAAAACACACAAATAATGCGATGGTGAATCATTGTGTGTTGCACCAAGACTACTAGTTGACACAAATACCCAGCAGACAAATCAGGCCATTTCCAACGGAGGTCGGGCGCCAGCTTCTGCATTTTCTGGGACGCTGGGACATTGTTGTCCAGACGCCTCAAAAATGACACTGAAGGACTTCTTTTAATGGATTCCAAACATGTATGCTTTCCTCTTCAGAACTATTTGAATCCTATTGATAAGTGGATGAGTAACAAGAAAGCATAGTTTTCCCAATCTGAAGCCATTGTTTGGATTCTGGAGCAAGGCCAGACCACTTGGTGTGACGTGACCTTCTGAAACTGGCCACTTCCGGTTTCAAACTGAAATCCTTTTTAGACACTTGAAGTCATTTTTATGTGTGTTTTGCCTATTTTAGATGCTATCCAACGTTTTTCTGACAAAACAAAACAACAAATGGTGTCAGTTGTCCTTGAAACAGGGAAACAAAGGCGAAAAAGTGGAAAGTCACACGAGTTTTGTCGTCCTACCAGGAAACGTGCCACCACAGAAGAAGAAAAGGGACCTTCCTCAAGCGCCGCCGCAGCCGCCAAGAAGCCCAAAAGCACCTTTGGAGATTTCAGCTCCTGGTAGCGCCAATCCCGTCATCCCAGCGACCACAATTTGTTTGTTTTGCTTTGCTTTGTTTGTTTGTTTGTTTTTTAGCAGTTTTCGCTTTGTCCTCCACCAATAAAGATACTTTTATTTGTACGTCCAATCCGCGCTTCATTTTATACCATAAAATGAACAGTACAGAACGTGACGCTTCCAGACAGACTACTACTACTACTGCTACTTTCTTTCTATCTGCGACTCGTGTATTTTGAAAATGACAATGGACATGATGAAATTGAGAATATTCAACAGGTTTGACCTCCTATTCTCATTGAAATGTGACTTCACGTCAAACAAATGGAGTGTCCGTGTGGTAACAAACAGCTGGCCGTCATGTGTTCCTTTCAAAAACGCCATTGTGAAAGCGCCAATCAAAAGCCACACATCAATCATGAGGTCATCAAAGTCTCTTTGCAAATGCAACTCTTTTCATTTCATTCTTCATGAAAGGACAACCGACATCAGAAAAACGTTTGAGAGCATCTCAAATAGCCAAAACACAAAGGCTGATATTTGGAGTCCAATGCAAAACACCAATCAAAATGACGCAAAGTGTCCAAAATCTGCAACAACAAAAAAATGAACCCGGAAGTGGCCAGTTTCAGAAGGTCCCGCCCCCTTGTTTGTCTTGCCTTGCTGGAGAATCCAAACAATGGCTTCAGATTGGGAGAAGATGCTTTCTTGTTACTCATCCACTTATGAATAAGATTCAAAAAGTTCTGAAGAAGAAAGCATGCATGTTTGCAATTGATTAAAGAATTTATTCCGTTGTCATTTTGAGGCATCAGGGGTGGGAAATGTCGCACCCAAAAAAGGCAGAAAATGGCGACCAAGCTCCGTGTAAGGAATTAATCAGCCCGTTTCCTTACACGGAGCTTTGTCGCCCTCGTCTGCCTCTTTTTGGTGCAACATGACGTTTTCAGACCAAACAGGTACAGCAAAATGCATTGACATGATGGAAGGACTGCTACAATGTGTCCCTTTTTTCCGGTCAGGGGCGTTCCTTCAGTGACGTCACGTGAGGACTCGTCACCAACTCAAAAACAAGACTTCCTGAATGTTCAGCGCGAGTCTTAAAACGTAAAATATAGCATTAATATGCAGTGGAATCTTATCTTAAAACACGCTCAGTAGAAGTCATTTGAAGCCATTTTCCAAATGATGGACACAACACTGTCCGGAGACGTCGGTTGTCCTTTAAATTGTTCAAAATAGTGTCGCTCACTTCTAATGGTCTCCCAAAAATGTATTTTACGGACTACATTGTTAGAATTAGATAAAACTGTTGAACAGGTAAGCAAATTATTCATGAGTATTTTAATTGTTATCAATGACTTCAAAAGTTTAATTCATGGTGAAAATGTTTTTGCTCGTTTCTTCGACTTCCGGTGTTTTTCAAAATAGTTGTATCGAACTCTCATCAGTTATTTAGAGTACAGTAGTTCTTTCTTAAATAAAAATCACAAAGTCCCTTTGAACGACAAATAAAGGTTTTCTGATTCTGAACGAGAGGGCCTCGCATACTGTCGTCAACAATTGACGTCATCACATTGGAGTCAAACATCTGCGCTTGTGTTTCCTTTTTCTTTGTCTTGGTTGTTTATCTTCCGCCATTACCATGACGTCTATTCCGACCATTCAGCTTCTCTTATTGGCCAGCGCGTCCGTCAATTACAATGCAATTGTTCCGCCCACCGAGAGTGGCCCACGACGCAGTGACGTCACCGTGTGCGTGTCTTGTTTTTGACATCATCACAATCAGAATCATCTTTATTGCCAAGTACGTATGTAGAACACACAAGGAATTTGTTTCCGGTCAAACACGCTGCACTAGTATCATCGTCAAAAAATTGCAAAGATATAAACTAATATTCGGGCTTCAAAGACTTAATGGCTTGGGGGAAGAAGCTGTTTAAATGTCTGCTGGATTTGGTGCGCATGGATCGGTAGCGCCTGCCTGAGGGGAGTAGCTGGAAAAGGTGGTGGGCAGGGTGCGGAGGGTCCAGTAGGATTTTCCGCGCCCTAGTTTGGATTCTTGCAGTGTGCAAGTCCTCGAGAGTGTATAGGGCGCTGACAATGATTTTTTCCGCCGTCCTAACTGTCCGTTGAAGTCGGATTTTTGTGGCGGCCCCGAACCAAACGGTGATGGAAGAACACAGGATGGATTCAATGACAGCCGTGTAGAAATGTTGCAGCACCTCCTGTGGCAGGCCACCCTTCTTTAGCAGCCTCAGGAAGTACATTCTCTGTTGGGCCTTTTTCAGGATAGAGTTGGTGTTGACCTCCCACTTCATGTCCTGGGAGACTGTGATTCCCAGGAACTTGAAGGTCTCAACGGTTGACACCAGGCAGTTGGATAGTGTGAGGTGTAGCTGTGGTGATGGATGTTTCCTGAAGTCCACCATCATCTCAACTGTCTTGAGCGTGTTCAGCTCCAGGTTGTGACGGCTGCACCAGAGCTCCAGCTGCTCCACTTGTCGGTACGCAGACTCGTCGCCGTCTTTGATGAGACCGATGACCGTGGTGTCGTCTGCGAACTTTATGAATTTGACAGCTGGGTGCGTTGAGGTGCAGTCGTTCGTGTAGAGAGAGAAGAGCAACGGAGAGAGGACGCATCCCTGCGGGGCTCCAGTGCTCGTGGTTCGTGTTGAGGATGATATATTTCCCAGTCTGACCTGTTGTGTCCTTCCTGTCAGGAAGCTGAGGGTCCACTGGCAGATCGTAGGGGGACACACCAAGCTGGAGAAGTTTGGGGATGAGGAGTTCTGGGATGATGGTATTGAACGCAGAGCTGTAGTCCACAAACAGGATCCTTGCGTAGGTTCCTGTGTTGTCAAGGTGGTCGAGGATGTGGTGCAGTCCGATGTTGACCGCATCCTCCACAGACCTGTTTGCCCGGTAGGCAAACTGAAGAGGATCTAGCAGAGGTCCGGTGATGTTCTTTAGGTGGTTCAGCACGAGGCGTTCAAAGGACTTCATGACCACAGACGTCAGAGCGACAGGTCTATAGTCGTTCAATCCCGAGGGTGCTGGTTTCTTTGGAACTGGGACGATAGTAGACTGTTTGAAGCGGGATGGGACTTCACACTGCTCCAGGGATCTGTTGAAGATTTGTGTGAAGACCGGAGCCAGCTGGTCAGCGCAGACTCTCAGGCAGGAGGGGGACACTCTGTCAGGTCCTGCAGCTTTCTTGATCTTCTGCTGCTTGAAGAGCCGTCTAACGTCCAGTTCGTGGATCTGTAGGGCAGAGGGCGGAGATACGGTAGTTTCTGGTAATGGTGGGCAGACCGGAGAAATGGGGGTGTCCTTTTCAAATGGGCAAAAGTATGTATTTAACTCATCAGCCATACCATTGTTGTACACTGCTTGGGGGGAAGGTAAACGATAATTTGTTATTGCTTTCAGGCCATTCCACACCGATGCAGAGTCGTTAGCGGAGAACTGTTTGTTAAGCCTCTCCGCATAACGTTTCTTTGCGATGTTAATTTCCTTCGTCAGCCTGTTTCGGGCGAGTTTGTAAACTGCTCGATCGCCGCTTCTAAATGCGGATTCTTTCTCTTTCCTAAACTGCCTGAGTTTGGGAGTGAACCGTGGCTTGTTGTTGTTGAATGAGCGGAAGGACTTTGTTGGTACACACATGTCCTCACAGAAACTGATGGATGATGTTACAGTGTGTGTGTATTCATCCAATGTGCCCGTTGACGTTTCAAAGACGCTCCAATCAGTGCAGTCCAAGCATTCTTGTAGCCATAACTTTGCTTCATCTGTCCATGTTTTAACTGTCTTGACGACCGGTTTTACACATTTGAGTTTCTGTTTGTATGTGGGAATTAAGTGGATTAAATAGTGGTCAGAAAGACCCAATGCTGCATGCGCAACAGACCAGTATGCGCCTTTGAGTGCCGTGTAACAATGATCTCGAATGTTTCCTTCTCTGGTGAAACAGTCAGCTTCTATTTGGGAAGTTCACGGTTTAGACGCGTTTGATTAAAAGCGCCCCAAATGATAAGGTGTGACTCTGGATATTTTAGTTCGAGTTGGTTTACATGGTCAGCTAGCGTTTGTATACACGCGTTAGCATTAGCTTGTGGCGCGATGTACACGACAGCGATTCCAAGCCAGGGCTGCAGTGTGCGTGGAGCATCGTGACATCGGTGCAGCATTCTCCGTTGATGTAGAAGCATAGTCCACCGCCTCTGGATTGCCCAGATGGCTCCGTGTCACGGAGCCGGCCGGGTAGGTGTAGCGCGGAATCCGGGTGGCGGTCACTGAGCCAGGTCTCAGTGAAGCACAGCGCAGCAGAGCGTGCAAATGTTTGATTGGTTTGAGTGAGAAGCAGAAGTTCGTCCATCTTGTTTGGTAGTGAGCGTAGATTAGCGAGATGGATCGATGGGCGCGGCGTTCGAAATCCACGCTGCCGTAACTTGACAAGCACGCCGGCTCGCTTCCCCCTCCTACGCCGGCGGCGTCGCAAAGCTCCGTACAGAACTGCTACGCCGCTCGCGAGCAGCCCCGAAAAACCTTGTAGATTTTGGTGTGTCGGTGAAAATAGTCCAAGGGTGGATTCCCCAAAGCTCGGTAACTCTTCCCTCGTGTAACGGAGGATCGCAAAAAAACAAATGAAAATGACAAAACCAGGAACAATACGAGGGAGCGTGTGACCGAGGCTGCCATTCGCGGCGCCATCTTGTCAAGGTTCATGTGGTACCCGGAAGTTGTCAAGCCTTTTGAAGAGCATGCGCACAATCAAACGTTGGTTTGTCGAGTTCCCAGACCAATGATTGACCGTGATCGGCTGTGCATCATTTTTCTCTTGTGAGTACTTTCAATCGCTCCGAAAAACGAGTGACTGTTAAAACGCTCAGAGTGCTGCCAGAATGACGAGCGCAACATCCGGCCAATTAGGTGATGCATTCAATGTCAAAAGTCAACGTGGATCAAGGTGTTTTATTTCAGGAAATGATGACATTTGTAGTCTGTTTTTTTCTCTTCAAGCTTTTAGCCCCAGGGTGGACATTGAGGAACGCCACCTGTAACTGGCGGGTTTCTTGTCGTTGGTTGCCATGGTGACAAACAATAGCCTTTCTTTGGTCTTGTCGTTCTGTAAAAGTGTCAAACGTCTCGACGCGTGTGTTTTTCTTCCAATTGTCTTCAACACTTGCTCATGTTTTGTCATGATCACTTTGGCTTCCGCGTCATGTGTTTCGATGAACCAGACAGACAGAACGAGACTCATGCTCGAGTCGAAAGTCCACATCAAAGTTGAGCTACTTTTGCTTCCTAAGGTGACCACACTACGTTCTTCATGTCTGTCTTGTCCAACTTATTGTCATGTTAATTGTCCTTTTTAAATGTCCTTTATAGTTTTCACGCTGTTCCAAATGTTTCACAAGAAACGTTGTGCCATCATGCAGTACGAAGCGTCATCCTTGACATCTCGATGTAGATACACCACCCTCATCCATACAAGGTAGGTTGACGTTTTCATTCGGGCTACATGATTAATTACCCGATGCAGATTAGAAATAATAATACGTGTAGCTATTTTGTCGATTGAACTGAATTTGACCTCAACTTGATTCTCTGCCTGTCCTGTCCTGTCCTGGTTTTGAGACGCCGAAGACAATTAAGTACAGTAGTACTCATGCGATAAGAAGCTCCTGCCTGTCGCTTCCCCCAAATTAAAACTTGGCTTTTATCTCCTTTTGGCATGTTTTTTGGACCGAGCTTTGACGTCACGCACATGCCCTTCCTGTTACGAGCCGTGCGATTCATCCGGGTCGTCACGAAAGGCTTGATTCTGATCATGATGACGCCTTTGGTGGGCCTGCACCCACGGACTCTTGACCATGAAAAGAACAAGAAAAACATTTCATCGTTGAGTGCTTGCATGCTGACATGACGTCCTTTCCCCCCCCCCCCCCCCCCCCCAAAAAAAAAACAACAAAACTTTGGAAGTGGAAATTCTTTGTATTCCGTGTACCAAATGGACAAATCGAAGTGGAGCACCCCATGCATGCAGCTCTCCAAGCACGCAGGCCACTCCGCACGGTTCAGATCGGATCTTGTATTTTGAAATAAAAGGCCTCACGGTCAACCGGTTGGTGGCATACGGTATTTTGCGTCCATTTTTCAAAACCCTCCAAGTGGGAAATTGTTGGTTTCTCCCCGGACCAAATGAACGAACGCGGTGGTGGGGGGCGGACCGACCGCAACATGCACTCCAATTGTGGGCAAAACGGACGGGCAACCTTTTGCGCCTTGATTGGAATGCGTGGCCACCTTTGAAAGCAAATTCAATCTGCACTCCCTCATGAGATCATTCTGCTCATCATGGAAGAAAAACAACGGACAGTATTGCACGGAGAAGATATTGGAGAAAGTTGCTCGTGGGTCAAAGCGGTGGCACCAGCGGCTTGTCGTCACGTCTTCATTATTTTCCAGAACATTCTGACTCTCGATACCCCACATGCGCGTGACGCTAGCGGCTAGCGGCTAGACATTCCGGCAGCACTTCTAGCCTTTGAAACAGTCGCCAAGATCGTCGGCGACCGGAACGATGGCGAATAACGACACGCGCGCAGCCGAGCATGCATGTCAATCATCGCTCTGGCAACTCAACAGACATTCCATTTTGGGCTTCTCACAAAAGCGACGACGACATCCGGGTCTCGCATCGTCAGCTCGTTCGCAGGCGACGTCGAGATGTGAACATGACACAATTTGTGTCATTTCACATCTGTGTCACACAAACATGACTTTGCCACACACACACACACACACACACACACACGCACACACACACACGCGCGCATACACACACGCACACACACACACACACGCGCATACACACGCGCATACACACGCGCACACACACACACACACACACACACACACACACGCACACACACACACATCAATGCAACCAGGTTCTTATTTTGAGAAGGTTGTTGACCTTCTCTAAACCAAAGGAAGAGGACAAAAAAGTAATGTCATCATTTCTCAGTCATATGAAAATAAATCTTTTTTTTTTGCGAAGAAATAAAAAGCCATATTTATGAACCCTTTCATGAATAAAGATTGCCAACCCGATAGCATGCTAGCACGCTAGAGCTAGCATGCTTGAGCTCAATGCTGGCAGGACAAAAAGGCGCAAAACTGCAGGCCCACTTCAGGTTATCAGGTTAGTTTATTTTATTTTTATTTTTTTGTTTTGTGTGTGGGGGCATAAAAGGCCGAGCAAATATTTGTCGATTGGTGTCGTGGCTTCACGTTGACGCGCAGAGTCCGACGAAGCACGCGCGAGGCCTCGTTTGAAAACAACCCGACAAGAAAAAAGGTCTCCCGCGAGGCCTTCACTGCGTGCATGGAAGAAAAAAAGACTTTTGCAATTAAGGCGCCGACCAAGGACAAAAATGTCTCGCGAGGATCACCACGAGACCATTTCGGAACGATGACCGTGACAGTATTTGTCCACGCCAGGGCAAAGGGTCGAAGGTGCACGCGACGACGGAGGCGGGGCAAGAAAACACAAACAAACAAACAAACAAACAAACAAACTCAACCCAAAGACATTTTCGGCCTTGTTCAATGGGCCAAGAATGAATGAATGAAAGCGCCTTTCACCCTCATCCTCATCCTCATCCTCATCATCCACTGAATTTCCTTCCGTGCCTTTTGGAACAGCAAACTCTCTTGACATCATCGTGATGGCAAAATGAACTCCCCCAAAAAGTGTCTTTCAAATTCAAGTTTGTGATATGAGCTCGCCTTGAGCAGAGTTGGCGCATCTTCACATCACTTTGGGGGCCAACATGAGGGATCAAAGTCATTTGTATTTGCTTGGGGGGAAAAGGAGGAGATTCCAAGAAGGCTTTTGAAGGAATTAAGGAAAACAAATGTTTGTTGAGACGCTGGACTTTTCACTTTATCTTCCGATGCAACGCAAGAGTCCACGTGGGGCTTCATGATGATGATGAGGAGGAGGAGCTAGGAGGATCTTTGTTGTCTTTTTTCCCCTTGTCAACATCATCATCGGAGAGGACCGAGCGACTCCTGAGTCGTCACGACGCGTCGGGTGTCGTCATAAAGACACGCCCTCTCTGACAAAGCTAATTTAATGACAAAGGTGTGGAGCTCCTCCAACGTGCGGGTAGAAAAGCGGCGACTTACCGGAGCCACTTCACTCTCCCACGTTTTTTTTCGTCCCACAATTGCAGACGAAGAAGCCTTTTTTCCCCTTCAGGTCAAAGATGAAGAAAACAAGCCGTCAATTGCTTTTTCTGCTTGCCTTCGCGTCTCTGCTTGCAATTGGTGAGTTGTTTTTTTATTTTTAAAAGAGGACATTCGAGCGACTGAGCGCGCATTTTGCACCTCCCAAAAATGCCTCCTCGTTGATTTCCAATGGGACCTTGGCTTACGCACTTAATTGGTTCCCAGACACTGTTTAAGGCGCAAAGTAATTTCCCATAGGAAACGTACAGGTAATGTAAGGTGTACATCAACATACCTTATTCGATGTATAATAAATGTGCTATTGTATTGTGATGAAAGAAATAACACTGCACTGGTTTTATTGACCTTTGTGATGGTCGTTGATGGCTTGATGGTTCAGACTTCTCTTCCTGTGTGATGAAGGTCCGGTTAGCCGTCTTTTTCCAAAAAAGGCCGGTCTCAACTGCATGAAAAACTTGCTGAGGAACGTCGCCTTGACGACAAGCAGGGAGGGCGAGGGGAGGTCAATTTAAAACCTTTCTTTAATCTTAAACAATGACACAGACAGCCCAAACCTTGTTGGTGTTTTTTTGTCTTCTTCGGCTGAACACGAGCCTTTGGTGGGGTCTTTTTCGGTCCCATAACAGCAAAAATATCCGTGATAAATCCTTGAAGAACGACGTGTGCACTTCGAGAAAGGGGGTGTGGAAAGGTAAGCCGGCTGAGACGCTTTTCGGTCGTGTGATTTGTTGTTCTTCCGCCGAAGATTACTCCGCCAGCCGCGGTGGGGCGGCGCTCCGTGTGTATCCCGAAAAGTAGTGCGTATGCCGAGGTTTCATTTTCATCAACTTCATCGTTCTTCAACCGAAAAGTTTGTATGGCAAGGTGTTTGTAAACCAAGGTCCCAATGTAGCTCTCTAGTTTCTATTGATCATTTGTATTTTATTGATTGCATTCTATTTGTGATTGTATTTTATTGATTCTAGTAGCTATCCTTGTCTGTGATTCTAGTGTCATTGAGAGCTTTGAAAGGCAATCAAAATGTATGATTGTAATGTATTATTATTAATTATTATGATGATTATTTCCAGGACAATGTCAGTGCCAAAAAGGCTGGCGAGAGTACAAGAACAAATGTTACTTCTACTCTGTGGAGCGAGGCTCGTGGTACGAAGCTCACGCCTTCTGTTTATCATTAAACAGCAACTTGATGATCATTCAGGGCAATGACGACCTGGTGAGGCGCCATATTAGCCAAGTGTCAACCTGGCAACCGTTTGCTGACTGTCTTGTCTTGTCGATGAAAAAAAAGGTTCTTCCGCCGGCATCTGGACTTCTTTGAAGGTGTCGGACAGTTCGCTCCTCATCTGAAAAGCTTTGTCAGCGAACTAAAGTTGTGCTGGTCGCTCTGGCCTTCTATATATATAGCCCTAATGGACAGGTGGCGGTGCCAGACCTCCGCTCTAATAAATTCCTGCTCCAAGGTTGGGGGGAGCAGTGGACGATTCCCTGAAGCTAATCTGACGATTGCCCCTTTCAGGGGGGAAATCAGTGCCAGTCGTAGAACAGAATCAGACCTGACAAAGGAAGTCATCAGATTAGCTTCAGGGAGTCGTCCACTGCTCCCCGCAACCTTGGGAGAAGCACAGATGACTGCCCAAGAAACCTTTTCATGGATGAATGAAAAGGTTTCTTCAGCCGTCATCCTTTTCATCGATGGACCATTCCTGTACGACTGAGAGCCTACACAGATTCCTTTTCATGGATGGACCACTCCCGTACGACTGAGCGGACACAGATCTTGGTCGTGTCCGCTTGTCATTTCACCAGATTTTTTCCCCCCAAAAACGTTGATTCGAGCACACATTGTTGACAAATTGCGAGTGTGTTCATCACCTCTGCCGCGCAGTCGTATGTTGTGTATTAATTTTCACGTACCATATCTTGTAGTATTGGCTGACGTGTCCAAAGAGACTCGATTGGGAAGACGACTACTGGATTGGTATGACGGATGCCATCACCGAGGGCGTGTGGCTTTGGCTGGATGGCAGTCCTGTCGACATCCAAGGAATGTATGTCCTTTCTTTCACTAATGTCATTGCAAGCTTGCCATGTCCGCCTGGGTGAACTGAGTGGCTCATGGGGACCGGGACCACCCGCAACAGTCCAAAACCGCGGAAGTCGGGTGGACCGGTGATTGGGTAGCAGGTGCCATGAGGAGGCGATGGCTTGCCAAGCGCTTCTTCACAGCAGGCTATTCCAACAGTCAATGAGAAATACCATCAGATTTGACAAGTGGTTTGGTTTTGCACCAGGAAATGGCAGGAAGGTGAGCCGAGCAAGACGCCCGATAGGAATTGTGGTTTGGTGTCCATCCACGGCATGGGTCTTTCGTGGTGCAACAAGCAGTATCAATTCATCTGCGAGCGCGCTAAACGTGAGTCCTTCCGCCATTGTTCTGTTTTTTGTTGCAGTCCATCTGCGGCGTGACAAAACTCAGCAGCATGACTGATTTTCAAGGACAAATGTGAACACACCAGTAAAAACCGAGAAAGGCACACTGACCATGTCCCTCCTCAGCCATCTGCCCTGACGGATGGCTGGGATTCTCCGGAAGCTGCTACTTGCTGACAAGCCAAACCTACCGGCTCCAAACATGGAACTATGCTTCACGCACATGCTCCGACAAGGGGGCTCACCTGCTCGTCATCAACAGGTACACTCTGGGTGCTTTTGGGGTAAGATGGCTTCATCCTCTTAAAGGACAACCGACACCGCCGGACAAGTTGTGTCCATAATTTGCGTAATCACTTGAAATGACTTCTACCGAGCGTATTTTACAAAGATTCCACCGCATATAGCTATATTTAACCTTTTAAAACACATGCCAGGGGTTCGCCGCTTCGCAGTGCGAGGCCGCGAGTTCAAATCCCACTCCGTTCCCCGAGGGCCCGCGTGGGTCCTCTCCGGGCGCTGCGGCTTCCTCCCACACTCCAAAAACAGGCACGGCAGCCTGATTGAACGCTCGAAATGATTCGCGGGTGCGAGTGCGAGAGCGAATGAGCGTTTGTCTCGGTGTGCCCTGCGATTGGCTGGCGACCAATTCAGGGTGTGCCCCGCCTCGTGCCCAGAGACGGCTGGGATGGGCTCCGGCAACCCCTGCGACTCTTGTGTGGTTAAATCGGTCTGGAAAATGAATGAATGAATGAATGAATGAATGGATTTTGTGCTTCCTCACGTTGTTCTGATTTCAACCTATCCATTTATTTTTCCTGCAGCCATTATGAACAATCCTTCATCAATGGCATACTTCCTGACTTTAAACAGGATTATGTCTCGGAGTTTTGGATTGGTTTATCAGGTACACTATTTGCTTTCCCCATCTGTCCATTTTTGGACAATAGCTTGCATACGGCTCAAAGTCGTAGCCAAAATAGGTTTTGGCTGACTTATCAGAGCCGTAAGCTATTTCATATGCCGAGCAAAATGGGCTCCATTCAGTTTTCGGAATAAGTTGTATTTTCATGTTTTGGACATATTGGCTTTGTCAATGAATCACACGTACTGAACTTTTCACCATCATTGGTGTTCCAGACAAGGACCAAGATGGGACATTCCAGTGGGTGGACAAAACCCCCGTTGACTACAGAAACTACAGAACCGGATGGCCCAAAAACATTGCAAATGAAAAGGACTGCGGAGTCATCATGACAGGTAACGTTTGCGTTCATCAAACGCTGAACAAATTCCATCACAAAAGCCAACACGTCTCTGTTGTTGACCCCAAAAGGAGATAGTGAAGGAAAATGGGAAACCAGGAAAATTGGCAGGTTTCTCGGTTACATTTGTGAGAAGACAGGAAGTCAAAACCGCCAAGCGACTCCAGCGCCAAGTGAGTCTCACAGATGCTCCTCCCACAACAATCTTCAATCCCTTCAAGATTTTCTGATCAATATTTCTCCACTTAGCTTCCCACTGCGACCCCGACTATCTTCCGCATGGCGATTTTTGCTACCAATTCCAAGCTGGTTGGACACAATCATGGCAGGATGCAGAGGCTTATTGCGAGGCAGATCAAGGTCACCTTGTCAGCTTTCACTCGCAGAGCGAGGTGGACTTCTTGAAGGGTGAGCATCGAGACTGTCACTCAGGGATTGGTTGCAACGTCAGGATCATCTCGCCGTACATCGTTGGATGAGCAGGGGTATCAAGCTACCGGTTTTCCAAGTCTCCCCATTGCAACGCACCTGATTCAGGGGAACGGGCTCACGTCAGGCTTCCGCAGAGCTTGCTGATGATCTGATCGTGAGAATCAGGTGTGTCCATTGAGTCCTTGAATCAGGTGCCTTGCAACAGGGAGACTTGGAAAACATGGAGGACCGGCGTTTGACACCCCTGCATTAGAGCAACCTTCATTCGTCTCCCAACGCAGAAATTCACAATTCACAGCAGCAAAGTTGTCAAAGGAAGAAAAAGTGCAAGAAGAAAATGTAACATGCTTTTTTTTCTCCTTCCTGAAGACAAAGTAAGCGAGGCGTCACCGATGTGGGTGGCACTCAACTCTGGGTTCACTAACGGAACAGTTGCAGTAAGTGAAACGCCTCCAGTTAGTTTTGTAAGAATTTCAGAAAACTCATCATCAGCATCAACTAATCACACAATTCCAAGTAAACGACGTGACAACTGTGATGCACAGCATTTGTTTCCGTGGGAAGAAGACCCCAAGGCCGAGAACTGCGTTGGCATGAAGCGTTCCGGTGAAATGGTTGGCCTCGACTGCACAGACGGATATGGTTTCATCTGCAAAAAAGGTCCAAAACGTCTTCATCCTTTCTTTGCACGTCTTCTAATACGCTCGCTGATATTTTCCAATTGTGCCATTGTTGCAGCCAAGGCTCAGGGGCAACCTCTCCAGATGCCATCGGGACCAGGTGGATTTCGCAAACACTGCTCGTCCTTCCACCAAGCAATTGGTTGTCAAGAAGCCTTTTCCTTCCTTGCAGGCTGGACTGAAAAATGCGGCTGGTGGTTGGAGGATCCCTTTGGTGACTTTTGCTACCTGATCCATTACCTGGCGGCGAGGCCCTGGGATGATGCGCGAAAAGACTGCCTCGAACAGGGTGCAGACTTGCTCAGCATCACCGACTCCTACGCACAGACTTTCATTCAAGGTACAACAAACGAGAAAGTTCTGGGTTCAATTCTCAACTCGCTCGCTTGCTGGTTTGCATGTTTTCGTATCCCGGCGGAATCCTAAAGGACTGTCTGTCCCCTGTTAGGTGCGATTAAGGCCAGCCCAACCGGGATCTCCCTGTGGGCGGGCGGCCGCCGTGAAGGTGCCTGGGCGTGGTCAGACGGCTCCCCCTTCGGATACCAACACTGGAGTGCAGGTGCATTTCAAAGCGCTGTCATGGTTTTCAACCGACAATGTTGCGAGATCTTTATTTTTTTTTCCTTACAGGGAACCCAAACGGCTACAAGCGAGACAACTGTCTTTCCGTGGCCATTAACAACGGCCAGTGGAATAACGATAACTGCGCTAACGAGAGAGGGTACATCTGCAAGCGAAGTGGTACGATGCGACCTTTCCATCGTTGTTGCGCATACATCTGGCTACAATCTGCGTTTGGTTTGCAGCAAGTCTGCCGTCGACGTTCCTCGGACAAAAGACTGGTCCACAACTGGGAGGGACAGATGGCCAGAATCCCACTTCTGACACCATGCCTTGCTTTGTGTAAGCGGTTTGGGTAAATGATACAACTTGTGGATAGAGTTGAGGTTCTTTCTCAGGACTGCCGTCTTGGTTGGAGGGAGAAGGCAATTGACACGCGTGCCTCTCGTAGGCTCTCATCTGACTTGAGCTGCTTTTGTAGAGCAACTGGGACTTTCCTGCATGGAAGTATGACTGGTGGCACACTTTTGCCCGCTCTGATTGTGGTTCTCTTGGTAGGCAGCCTAACCCTTGAAACAAGTCTTTGTACTGCTCCATCAGTCGATCAAATACTGTCTCTTTTTGTCAGTCCACGACAAAAACGCTCTTCACTCGGTGGAGTCTCACATGCCGACAATCCGAGGATTCCCTGCACACACATTCACAATGCATTTTCCTTTCATTGGTATGGCTGCACCTGCCTAAGCGGTGACTTTCATGTTTGCTCTTTGTATTTTTGGTCTCGGCCTGATCTTCTCTGAGATGACAGTCCATTGGCTCCGCTATCCAATTTGAATGTATGATTTGACCCGGTGAAGCCTCGGCCGTGTTCTTTGGATTTTTCATGTCAATCTTGCAATGAAGTGTGTCTTCTGCCATACTCTTACTCCACTCCTTATTTTTGCAACTGTAGCTGTCCTACTGTTACCAGTCCGCCGACCAATCTGGAGACACCCGTCTGCGCGAGCAACCTCAGTCAGTCTTCCTGTTCCTCGGATAACATCTCCTGTTCGTGCCTGCTCACCATGTTTGCCAACCCGGTAAATCCATAGTTCTTGCCGTCAATTTGATTGGACTATTTTATAGATGCACATTCTTAAACATCCAATGTTGATTAAACCAATCTCATTTATGTGTCGAAGCTTAGTCTTCAGTTGTTACGCTATATCGATAAAATTCAGCAGATGGGGCAATCCATCCATCCATCAGCGATGCGTCTTCGGTTGACCTCATTCAAGACGACCTGTTGTATGATTGTCCTTTTTCTCCAACGTGTGAGCAGAAGGGCGGATTCAAAGGTGTGCTGGACTACGGCCTGAGCGTCAACCGCAGCATTGTCATCAGAGGACGAGTCAATGCCAACGCAACCAGGTAATAGGCTGTTCCTCCTCCATCCCTTCAACAAAGCCCCGTGACCACGGCAACACCTTTCTGCGGCAGGCTCATCGTCAACTTGATGGTGGACGACCGCGACGATGGAGACAGCGACGATGTGACGACGGCGCTGCGCCTGGCGCTCTTCTTTGGAACAAAAAGTCTCGTGCTCAATTCCAAATTGGACAACTCGTGGGGAGAAAAGCGGACGGAGGAATTTGCCCAACAGCGTCCCGTCGAACCCGGACGGGATTTCAAGGTATGGCCACGTTCTGCCTCTTTCTATTTGGGGAGCCTTTTCTGTCACCGGTGTCAACTAGCACCTAGCATCATATCTGCAAAGCGTGAAATGGGCCTGCAGCTTTCTGTGTTTTGAACTGTCCTCGGTGGAAGACTGACGGGCGACCAATCTGGTTGCTCCTGTTTGGTCTTGTTTGCGAGCAGATTGTCATCTCGTGTGACGCTGACGCTTTCCGCCTGACCTTGAACGAGGTGCAGCGGCTGGATCACAAGTATCAAGTTGAAGACTTGCAAAGTATCAAGTGGCTGGAGATCTGGTACGTGCTGCTGACGAGCGTCCAGCTGATGTGAAGGCTGGACGGGAAAACGGAGTTCACCATCAGCTTTGTGTCCTTCCTGATGTCCACTTCTGCTCACGCCACCCTCTGTAGTTGGACTAGATTGTTGAACTTCGACATCGTCTGCCTCCAAATAATCGTGCACATGTAATGAACAATGTCAAAATAAAAGCCTTGCTTTTTAGTTGTTTTTTTTTTTTTTAGTTGCGGCACCTTCCCGTGGCCGAGATTGACAATACGTTATCTTTGTCATGAGGCGTGTTTTGGCCATGAGGCCCAAAACCCAAAAGTTACCCCAATATGGAACGTTTGGGGGAATGTTGGCTTTCTGTCCCCACCCATGTAACGTTCACGGAAAGTAGGATTTGATGATATATCAAGATACCTGGCACTACGTACAATTTTGGTTTTTCGGAAACATTTTTGCACATTTACAGTACACATCACAGTCTGCTGACATTTTTACTCTGCTTAGAAGATCTTGTTTTTTTTATCCTTTCACCCATCCCCCTTTCAAATCGCTGCTGTGGACTGCAAATGTCCCCATTGTGGACCATTCAAGGGTTTCTCATTCTGATTCCTGTTTTATCTTATTTATATTATATACATACATTATATACATGATAAACATGGGTGGAGCTCTACTGACCAGCGATGACCAGTGAGGGTGAAGTTGTCAACTCATCAGGGTACAGAGAGATTGGGCAGCTTAATATACATCATGACATGCATCACACCTGATTTAAGCTGGGTTGTACAACACCTAGCTGAACCAAAACTGCAGCATTGGACTGCAATTAAACACTGACTAAAATATTAAAGGACAACCGACGTCTCCGGACAAGTTGTGTCCATCATTTGTAAAATGGCTTCAAATGACTTCTACAGAGCGTATTTTAATCCGATTCCACCGCATATCGCTATATTTGACCTTTTAAGACTCTCTCTGAATATTCAGGAAGTCGTTTTTGAGTTGGTGATGAGTCCTCACGTGACGTCATGAAAGGACCGCCCCCTGACCTAAAAAAGACGCATTGTAGCGTCCTTCCATCACATCAATGTATTTTGCCGTACATGTTTGGTCTGAGAACCGCGTTGCACCCAAAAGCTGCCAGAAGAGGGCATCCAAGCGCCATATATGGTATTTATCAGCCTGTGGAAGTGGAGGTGGCCACTGGAGGTCGCCATTTTGTGCCTCTTTTTTTTGTGAGAGATTTTCCCCCAATGTTGCCTCAAAATGGCACATATAATTCTTGATCAATGGATGTGTAACAAGAAAGCATCTTTTCCCAATCTGAAGCCATTGTTTGGATTCTCCAGCAATGCAAGACGTCTTGGCGTGACGTCACGAACTGGGGGCGGGACTTTCTGAAAATGCCCAATTCGCAGCTCAATTTTTTTGCAGATTTTGGACACTTGAAGTCATTTAGATTGGTGTTTTGCATGTGACTAAAAATATCATACTACGTGTTTTGGGTACTTTAGATGCTATCAAACGTTTTTCTGATGTCAGTTAAAAAACAAAAAAGTGACGTCGGTTGCCCTTTAAAAGCTACGACAGATCAAAAACTTAATTTCAGAAAATGTGAAGAAAAGTTCAAACTAGAGGGATACGGTGATGCTGATTGGCCTGCCGATCTAAATGACAGGAGGAGCACAACCCGGACACAAAGCTGGACGAAGGAAGGTCCAGCTATATCACGGAAAAGTAGAAAACAGCCAACTGTGGCGTGATCAACCTGTGAAGTTGAGTATATGGCGGCCACAACTCTGTAACAAAGTATGTACGTACCTTGGCCAATTATTCAAAGGGATAGACAGCGGTAACCGTCACGTAGCAGTCAAAATATCAGGGGGCAATAGCTTTGTCCAAAAACCCAGCGCGTAGGCAGAGAAGCAATAGCATTTTGTACGGTGGTCTGCTCACACTCAGGGGAAAATATCGAGAATATATTGTCCGACAGAAAACACGGTAGCTGTAGATGTTTTTACTTCAAGTCTTGTTCCATCCTGATCTACTTCCTGTTTGGTCCATCTACTTCCCGTCTGAGGTTCAGGTGGTCGAACATCCCCAGAGAGTTGAAAACCCCCCAGAAATCAATCAGATGCAAGTGACAGTGGCGAGCGTCTCTGGCGGTTGTGGTCTTTGGAGTGGGTGTGGGGCTCAGACGGGATTGTGCGGGTTCCGGCGGTACGCCTGCTCCCAGGCCACGGCGCGCCACACGCAGAAGAAGACCCGCAGGTTGGCGAGGACGCCGCGGTCAAAGGGGTTGTCGTCGTGGTCGCCGCCTTCCCTGAGGTAGGCGATGCGCTGGCGGGACATGAACTCCCACGTGGTGCAGTTGATGGCCACCAAGTAGAGGTGGCAGCCTAGCAGCAGCGTCACCGCCGCTGAAAAGACGGCCAGCGCGCACAGCGCCGCCAACAGGAAGCCGTTAGCGCGCAACCAACACTCCCAAGTGCCGCCGGGGGAAAGGCCGGACCTGCAAAAAAAGTTTCTTTTCATCATCATAAGAAGAATACCTTTGATTTTAATAAGCGCCTTTCAAAACTCTCAAGGTCACTTTACAGTCACTGGATCCGTTTTTTTCTGTGAGTGAGCAGCGGCAGCCACATGCGCAAGCGTTCACTCAACCCGCAAGTAACACAAATAGATTAAAAACTAGCTAGCTAGCTACTAGATAGCTCATAGATAGCCAACCCGCTGGCTAGCCAGCCAGCCAGCTATTAGAAACATAGCTAACTAGCTAGCTAGCCATTAGATAGCTCATTTAGTTTTGTCGTTGTTGACTTCAAGATGACGCTATGAGAGTAGCTGCCTTTTCCAATCCTGGATCAATGAAATTTTTGTGTGTGTGTGTGTGTGTGTGTGTGTGTGTGTGTGTGTGTGTGTGTGTGTGTGTGTGTGTGTGTGTGTGTGTGTGTGTGTGTGTGTGTGTGCGACGAGGAGAGACGTACAGAGCGAGGCGTAGCGCCCACAGCAAGGTCGTCAGCTGCACCATCAGGTAGAGGACGAACCATCCAAGGGCAGTGGTGGTCGAAGCGCCGCACGCAACGAGAGCACGTCGGGCAGTGCTTGGCTCTCATTGGCTGCTGCTCGCAAAACACACACACACACAGGAAGTCAAAAACAATTTCGACGTAAAATTCTGAACTCATTCACTGTCAAAACACGTGCAAAAATGTGTCCACTCCAGTGCCAGGGTTTTTGTCATTACCCACACAATATGGACTTTTAGGATGACACAGACACGTATTATTAGTCTTATTATTATCATCATTTGCTATCTATTAGTTATCTGGCTGGCTAGCTGGTACGCTATCTAGCTAGCTATCTATTCACTATATAGCGGGCTGGCTATCTAGCTAGGAGCTTACTATCTATTTGAGTTACTTCCGGGTTGAGTGAACGCTGGCACATGTGGCTGCCGCTGCTCACCCGCAGAAAAACTTATCCCGTGAATATAAAGTGTATATAAAGAGTTTTGAAAGGCGCTTAGAAATGAAATGCATTATTATTATTACAGTAAAGTGTCGTTATATCGATATTCTCGGGAGTCGGAAAAAATATCGATATAACTGGACTATCGATATATCCGATCCTGCGCGCATGTAATTTTCTCCTTGCGTTCATAGAAATAGTATCGTAATAAGCGGTACTATCGATATAACCGATATCGATATAACGAGACTTTACTGTATTATTATTATTACCATTTGCTAGCTATTTGCTATCGATTAGCTAGTTGGCTATCTAGCTAGGTATCCATTATCTAGCTGGCTGGCTATCTAGCTAGGTACCTGTTGGCTCTGGAATGGCTAACAAGCTAGCTAGCTTTCTATCTATTTGATATCTATACTTCCTGGTTGAGTGAACGCTGGATTATTATTATTATTATTATTATTATTATTATTGTTATATATGTTGCCAATGTTCTTTTTTTGGCTAGGTTGTCCATAATCCTCTTCCGTATTTGACCCGAAATTCACAATGTGTGCCTTTAAAATGTGCCAAAACATCACGAAAGCGGGCGGGTTTGTTACCTGTAGGAGGCAGAAGGCGCAACGCCTCAAGCGGCAGGTGGAAGACGGAGGCGTCATGGACTCGCTTTCCACATCCGAAGAGACAAACACAACTTGCCATCATGAAACACACTCAATGCCAGGTACAGTGAGACCTCAACTTACAAACTTTTCGTCTTACAAACATCAAATTGATGACAATTAAACCTTATATTAAGCACTATTTTCATAATACACACCCACCACGGCTGGCGGAGTGATCTTGGGCGGAAGCGCACGACCGAACAGCACCAACAGTCCTTATGGAAGGTGACTCTCCTTCCATAAGACATCAACAACCAACAAAAAGGTAAATACAACTTTATTTTACAGCTCTGTTTATTTCTTTAATTACAGTCCTCATATAATGCACCTCGTTCCAAACAGCAATTCCCTTTGACCTTCGACCTCCAATGCCATTCCATCAAGCCATAAATGATGTAAATAAAGTGACTATGATACAATGCAGTGTATTTCTTTCATTACAATACAACATCACATTTATTATACATAGAATATATGTTGTGTGTAGTCTTAAGGCTTATTTAGTTGAAAAGTATATTTTCTGGAAACCCGGGAACAGATTATTCCCATTTTAATGGTTTCCTATGGGAATTTTTTTTGGGAGATACACACTTTTCGCCTTACACACTGTCTGGGAACCAATTAAGGTCGTAAATTGAGGTCTCACTGTATCAGTGTCATGATGTAATTCAGACATGGGCAAACTACGGCCCGGGGGCCACATACGGCCCGTTAGGCTTTTTAATCCGGCCCGCTGAACTTGACCAAATGATAGTAAAAACAGTGTCTGAAACTCATGACAAAAAGTTAGTGGACAACAGGGTAGTTAACTGAAAAGTTGCCTGCCCAATTTTTTCACAACTTGAAGCACAATGAGACAACCAATCACATTAAAAAAATATTGCCACCAACCATGAAGTTTTTTTAAATGAAGAATGTACCTACTACAAATGCTACCTTGCTTAATTTACAGTAAATGTGCATGGCTGTAGATCTTCCTGCAGTAGTCGATTGTCATTGTGGTGCACAATGCAACGTTTGCATTGCTTCCTAAGAGCCACGAAGCCCCTTTCATAAGTCTCGCGTACACTTCACAGTCACGGTTTAATGTAAATTTACGTTTTGTAGCGTCACACATGTTGTTCGCTTCTTTCGAATCTTTCTTCTGGGCTGAGGTTCTGTGCATCTATTTTGGAAAATGACATGCAATTGCACGACTTTATAACGCTTGCGAAAGTCCGGAAGAAAGAAGCAGGCTTCTGATTGGCTGCCGTGCCGAGTATGCAAATTTCAACTGCTGGTAGCCTATGTCTGTGTGCTCGGCGACGGTACACGTTTACTATTTGCGCGTGAAGGCGAGGCCGTCGGTGGAGAGTTTGTTGAGCGCGCGGTCAGGACAAACCATCTATGATTTGGCGGGATTTAACACAAGTAGGTATTATTGAGCTTGAATATTTCGTTGTGTAATAATATGTTTTGAATGTTGAAAGTGATTCAATTTTTCAATAAATGTTGATTTCTTTAACTTTGCCCCTTCGATGGAAACTCATTAAAAACAGACGCAATCTTGATAAATCACAGTGCATATGTTATTTTAATCTATTTCCATTTCCTCCTCCAAGTATCTGCAAAATAGTATGTAAAGGCCATATTCCTTGAGACGAATTTATTAACTGATCAGGGATATTTTTCACATTTGAAAGACAGTTACTAAATTGGGTTGTATCGATGAGAAGGTTTCTTCAGCCGTCATCTGTACAAAAGTGAAGGTTTCGGACGTTTCGCCTCCTATCCAAGAGACTTCGTCAGCGAACTAAAGTCTGACTGGTCGTATCGGCCCCATTTATATATCCCTAATGTCCAGACCTAGTGGTGCCGGACACAGCTATGATAGGTCCCTACTCTCAGGTTGGGGGGGGCGCGGGACCCCCCCCTGTGGCCCCACTGATTGTTCCTACATTCCTGACTAACGATTGGCCTATTACCCCCACTCCCCCCGGTATCACCTCATCAGCATAACGACCCTCATCAGCATTGCGAAAGTTGCCTAACCTGTTTTGCCTGAGCAGGCTTTTGTATGAACGATCCAAATTGAACCTCACACCACCAGACCGGTTTAATGAAGGATTTTGTTGTTTTATAAGAATCGCCTCTTTTACCCCCCTTTCAAACCATCTATGTTCTTTCGCTAAGATTTTAACCTCATTGTCGTCAAATGAGTGGTTAGTAGCTTTTAGGTGCAAATGTACTGCCTCAGCTACTGGTAAACACGCGTAAAATTAGGTATGAACAGTTTGCAAGGGAGAATTGGATCAAAAATTTGTCAGACAGAGATCTCTCAGAGACAGAAAAGGCAGTACTTACCAAAGGTTTAAATTTCTCAGTGACTCCTAAAACTATACCTACAATAGATTATATCACAGCTACTGAATCGGCTATTAAAAATAACAAACTTTCGTATGCAGAGGCAGATGATCTACGCATTAAAATATCAGCTCTTCTCAGTAGTGCCAAACTTCCTCCGTCCAACATAACATTAGAAGAGAGAAAGGCGTTAACTACTCTACAAAAAGACAAAAATATTACTATTTTGCCAGCAGACAAGGGCAGATGCACAGTGCTGCTCAACACATTGGATTATGAAGACAAAATAAATAGGTTAATCAGTGATTCTAACACGTATGAGCAACTAAAAAGGGACCCTTCCAATAGATACAAGAAAGAAATGATTGACTGTCTCCAAAAGCTAGAGAAAGGAAAACATATAGACAAACAGATGTATTTTAGATTATACCCGGGAGAGGCCACGCCATGTATCTATGGCCTGCCAAAAATACATAAAGAAGGGTTCCCCCTCCGACCCATTGTTTGTAGCATTGACTCCTCTACATACAATGTAGCCAAATATTTAAAAACTATTTTAGCTCCGTTGGTTGGTAACACAGAATACCACGTAGAGAACACCACAGGGTTTGTAGAGAGGATCAAAGACCTCATATTGGAACCTGAGGAAACTTTGGCATCATACGATGTGACTTCTCTCTTTACATCTGTCCCAACCCCAGCAGCAGTCTCAGGGGTGAGGACGAGGCTGCTGGCGGATGTTTCTCTGCATGAAAGAACCAAACTGAAACCGGATCACATCTGCCAATTATTAGAAATCTGCCTTAATACTACGTATTTTCAATTTTGGGAAAAATTTTATAAACAAATCCATGGTTGTGCTATGGGCTCACCAGTTTCACCCATAGTGGCTAATCTTTACATGGAAGAGATGGAGAAACAGGCCCTCACATCCTTCCCAGGGACAAAACCTAGACACTGGTTTAGATATGTGGACGATACTTTTGTCATAATTAAGAAACAAGAAATTCAATCCTTCACAGATCATCTCAACTCTGTAGACTTCAACATTAAATTTACTCGTGAGGACATTCAAGAGAACCAACTAGCCTTCTTGGATTGTAAAGTAATTATAAAAGAGGACAGAGCGCTAAAAACAGAAGTCTTTAGGAAGGCTACGCACACTGACCAATACTTACTTTTTGACTCTAACCACCCTTTACAACATAAACTAGGAGTTATCAGAACCCTCCAGCATAGGGCTAAACTAATACCAACTAGCACTGAAGGTAGAGAAAAGGAGTCAAAACATATCAGGAGAGCACTCACTAACTGTGGGTACCCTCAGTGGTCATTCAACAAATGTCAGAAAGAAAGAATAGCGAACGAAACCAATAATTCTCAAGATTCTAAAAGGAGAGGAGTAGCAGTACCGTACATTGCAGGAGTTTCTGAAAAATTACAAAGAGTCCTTTGGCAACATAAAATTCCTACTTATTTCAAACCGATAAACACGTTAAGGCAAAAATTAGTGCATCCAAAAGATAGGCTACCAAATGAAAAACAAAGTCATGTAGTTTATTCCATACATTGTAAGAATGAAAATTGTAAAGAGCAGTACATTGGGGAGACTCAACAAATTCTCAAAAAAAGACTTTATCAACATCGCAGGGATAATACTAGTGGGCCTCAATCGGCAGTACATTTGCACCTAAAAGCTACTAACTAACCACTCATTTGACGACAATGAGGTTAAAATCTTAGCGAAAGAACATAGATGGTTTGAAAGGGGGGTAAAAGAAGCGATTCTTATAAAACAACAAAATCCTTCATTAAACCGGTCTGGTGGTGTGAGGTTCAATTTGGATCGTTCATACAATAGCCTGCTCAGGCAAAACAGGTTAGGCAACTTTCGCAATGCTGATGAGGGTCGTTATGCTGATGAGGTGATACCGGGGGGAGTGGGGGTAATAGGCCAATCGTTAGTCAGGAATGTAGGAACAATCAGTGGGGCCACAGGGGGGGGGTCCCGCGCCCCCCCCAACCTGAGAGTAGGGACCTATCATAGCTGTGTCCGGCACCACTAGGTCTGGACATTAGGGATATATAAATGGGGCCGATACGACCAGTCAGACTTTAGTTCGCTGACGAAGTCTCTTGGATAGGAGGCGAAACGTCCGAAACCTTCACTTTTGTACAGATGACGGCTGAAGAAACCTTCTCATCGATGGACCACTCCTGTACGACTGAGAGCTTACACAGACAAATTGGGTTGTAGTGTTCTTACTGTGCTATGAGGTTTGTACATACTACATTTAAAGGACAACCGGCACCATTTTTTTTTTTTTGTTTCCCACTGACATCAGAAAAAAGTTTTATAGCATCTAAAATACCCAAATCAGGCAGGCTGATATTTTTAGTTCAATGAAAAACACCAATAAAGATGACTTCAAAATGAATCCGGAAATGGCCAGTTTCAGAAGGTCCCACCCCCTTGTTCGTGACGTCACGCCAAGACGTCTTGCCTTGCTCGAGAATCAAAACAATGGCTTCAGATTCGGTTATGAATATGATTCAAATAGTTCTGAAGAGGAAAGCATACATGTTTGCAATTGATATATCAATTTGAGACGTCAATGACAGCAATGTAGCACCCAGAAAATGCAGAAGATTGCGCCCAAGCTCCGTTGGAAATGGGCTGATTTGTCAGCTGGGAATTTGTGTCAGCGAATATCAAATAGTTGTCTTGGTGCAACACACAACGATTCACCATGGCGTTATTTATGTGTAAGTCTTAAAACGTAAACTATAGCTATATGCTGTGGAATCTTTGTAAAATACGCTCAGTCGAAGTCATTTGAAGTGATTTTATAAATTATGGACATAACTTGTCAGGAGGCGTCGGTTGTCCTTTAATGCTTTAGGTTTAGTATTTCCGGCCCAAACACTCCCTCCAAATGCTCCTGGACCGGCCCCTCTGTCAAATTTTAGAACCCAATGCGGCCCGCGAGTCAAAAAGTTTGCCCAGCGCCCTGATGTAATTGAAAAGGTGACCTTGGCAGCGTCCGTGAGGACGAAACCCGGATCCATGAGAGAAACGGCAAAGTACATCAGCACCATAGAAATAGATTTAGGTTTAGAAGTGGCGTAGAGACGAGGTTGATTGCAAACCCGGAAGTGGCGTCACGACTTGTTGCGTCCATAGTAACGTGGCTTGGTTTGGCATAGAAATAGGATAGTTTTGAGCGTATTTAGGTCTATTTAACGTATGGATGCTGTAAAAAGGAACAACAGTTGGGGGCCGCAATGTTTCGCTTACGGATGCTTCAACTACAAGCTGAAAAAGAAAGGAGTTTCGTTCTTCAAGTGAGTGAAAATGAAATTTCTATAAAAAGAAAAAAAATAATAATTCGTTTTGCGACGTTTTAGCGACTAATTTTCGTCCTGTTTTCGATCTTCGACCGTGTATAAGTACGTTCTAGCTGTTCTTCATTAGTATGACATTGAATTGGCTCTGCCTCCTCAAGCATGTAACTAATTCGACACTACATTTGAACTGCAGGGGTGTGCGTTTCACTAAACATTGCTAACTTAGCAATATTGCTAATATATTGCTAAGTTCATTGTTAACGCTAAAAACGTGTCTCACTAAACATCATTTAGCAATATTGTTAACGCTTAGCAATATTGCTAAATAGCAAAGTTTAGTGAAACGCGCCCCATGTCTGCTCATACAACATACTAATAATTACTTCTTGATCTTTTTGGTCCGTTGTAGATTTCACACATATATACACTATACACAGTGTTACCTAATCCTCTATAATTTCTGATTTAGTCCAATTCCGATCACCAATTAAGTATGATCATTCTTTATGAATGTTATTTTTTTCACGTTTGAAGATTGGTTACAATCACACTCAAAAGATAATTATACTATGTATTTGAATTTTCAATCTTAAAGAGCTGTCATTTCTATTATTCATAACATTTTTAGACTCTGAATAAATATACATCAATAGTGGTGTATTTAATTGCAATTGTATGTTTTGGATTATAAAAAAATTATAATCCAAATCATATCTGATCTTGAAAGTTGAGGTTTTTGGACTTGTCCCACGTGAGAGTGAAGTAGTTGTCTTCTAAAACATATTTAGCCACAAAGTATTAGAATTTCGTCGAATACCGGAAGAAAATCGACGAAAAACGGGCAAAAATTATTCATATGGTACGGAACTGTCAGAGGCTACAACTCGTGGCGTCATCGGTGACGTCACGACTTGGTGACCGCGGGCGCAATGCTATTGCCTTCTTTGGGCACTTCTAAACCTATCTATTTCTATGGGCAGAACACGCGGTGCGCTTGTAATGGCGCACAGTTCAACCCGCCATGAACACTCACGGGCAAATGAAACACGACACAAGAAACTAAATATCGTTCAATAAAAACGAAATGAAACAATTATTACCTGCAACACAGTATGGCAGGAGGGATGGGTGAGTGGCATGGGTTTCGTCTTGTGATTAACTACGCAATAGAAAAGCACTATGAAGCACATGTGCTCCAAAGTTCCACTCGACAAAACGTGAAGTAAATAATGACACAAAAAGTAATCTGGACTCGAAATGAATAAGGGAACTAATTAGATAACGCTAGACAGTATAAAAGGGGAAACAAAATAAGATATTGTCATGAAAATGCACGTTAATCGAGATCAACAGAAAATTGCGATTTACCATTAATCCCCTCCAGATTGTTCTGGAACTATGGGCGGGACATGGTGCCACACTGTGCGCCGTTGCGTCACTTCCTTCATAATTTAATAATCTAAGTGCACAACTCCGTTTTATATATATATATATATATATATATATATATATATATATATATATATATATATATATATATATATATATATATATATAAACGTCTCACGGGTGACTACTGCATTATACTGTTCTACTGTTTTATTTCCCAGAAAACTTGTCATTGAACGGGCAAATGCATCGCGAGAGATTACGAGATTTATTTCCGCGGTTTCGTGAACGTGTTTTACGCACGATTTACGTAACACGACAATTTACTGTGAGAAAAAAACAAATCCATCTGCCAAAATTTTGAAAATTAGAAACATCCCAGAGAAATTATTTGCCAAAAATGTTGAAAATTAGAAAAAAATCACAGAAACAATGATTTGCTAAAATTTTGAAAATTAGAAAAATCCCTGAAAAAATATTTTGCCAAAATTTTGAAGATTAGAAAAATTCCAGAAAAATGATTTGCCAAAAATGTTGAAAATTAGAAAAAGAAATACAATTGAAAATGAGAATAATCCATCCCCAAGTCCCCATAAAGCATAATTTGCGATATGTCCTGTCTATATCTAAACAACAACTTTATGAATGCTGTCATTCATTACTTGGTGTTGTCCACTAGAACATCTTGTTGTTGGCTTCTTGTCATTTTCTGCGTCAAAACAAAGCAGCGTGATGCCCCCCCCCAATCACCTGTCTTGCAGTGTTTGTTCGGCCCTGTCTACAGGTTAAAGTGCGAGCACTCTAGTGGTGTGACGCAACGGAAACGTCAACAACAAAACGGTTCTCGGTAGTTGATTTAACCTGGCAGAATCTTCAAATGTGGGTGAAAATATGAGTGAATAACTCAATCACTTTTCAATTCACTTTTTCTTCCTCGTTGAGGATTGCTTCTATTATTATTCTTTCACAAGTCGCTCATCTTTTTGTGAAACAATATTGCACAACTAACAAGCATTGCCACAGTACGTATATAAAGTTAGGCGAGATTAAATCTCACAATGAAAACAAAAAAAAGGAGCGAATGTGCAGATTCGGCAAATGAATTGGGATTGTACTTTTCTTTAGTGGCGTGTGTCCACTGAATGAGCTTCTGGCAGTCCTCAGATAAAAGGACTCACCTTATTGGTTGATTGTTGACACGTTGGCCAGGTTAGAAACGAGCACGGGGTTGGTCCCCTCCCATTCTTTACGTAACCTTAAGGCGGGACCGATCTAAATTTAACCAATGAGCAAGCCTGCCGATTGGCTAAAGTAGTAAACTAGGCCTGGGGGCGGGTGGCGAGAAGAGACGAGACAGCCAACGACCTGCCACTATATCGCGAAGGGGCGGGGCATTGAGGCCTTCTTTTAATGCCGGCATCTCGTGACTCCCCACTCTCGCTCAACTATTTCATTGATTGATTGGAATTGACTTGGAAAGAAAGAAAGAAGGAAGGAAGCATGCTTGCCCTGTGCCTTTACGTCCCCGTATCCAACTCCGATCCGGTGGAAGTGGACTACTTTGAGTCGAACGGACTTCCGAGCGAACTCAATTCGCTCTTCAACAAACTCAGCGTGTTTCTACCGTCCCAGGAGTTTTCGACCTACCAAAGATGGCGAAAAGTAAGGGAAAAACGTCGAAATATTTAGGCATACTGGCGGTTATGATAGTACTTAAGTAGCCATTTGGTGCACCGTCGTTTCGCGGATAGTGTCTGGCTCTCTGGGCGCCGCTCGTGTTAGCTTTGCGATGAAGCCTCACGACGAGGCCGCAAAGCTCGCCGCGCTCCAGCTGCCACGCCGATGCCTTCAACAATCCCAATTTTAAAAGTTTTACAAATGGTTTAAATACATGTACTGAGCATATATCGTGATCATCCGCCTCGTTGAATGGCTTTTTTTCTTCAATAAGTAGGAGGGGGATTCCACATTTCCTTGATAGCCGCCTTCTCATTCATTGAGTTTGTGACGTCACGGAGCGCCACACAAAATGGATTCGAACATAAAAATGAAGTCTTGAGTTGATGGATGGAAAGATTGTCGTGTGGTTTGAGATTATCAATGCAATGAACGTCATGCCCCACCCTAAAAATGTCCATTTCCATTTATTTGACATCTAAGATTTTGCTGCCGTCTTATTTTCATATTTCATCTTCCCTCTGCCGGGTGCGATTACCTACCGCCTGACAAGTCGGGCCGAGTCAGGTGTCGTGATATGACGTCAAAGGGTCAGCGACCTGCTCTCGATTTAGTTTGAGACGGGATTATCGTTGTTGGCGGGGACCTCTGCGACTCTCGGCTCCAAGATAGCGCAGTCCAAGTGGCGTAAATGGCTCGTTCCAAATAGCCACATCCATTCTATCTCTCTGCGTCTTCCCACCCCCCACAGAAATCCCAAGACAGGGAGGCCCAAATGTCCGACGACCAGCTGGATTTTGAGGACTTTGTGCACTACTTGCAAGACTACGAGAAGGACCTGAAGCTGGTGGTCAAGCACCTGGACAAGCGGAAAGCGGGTGAGCGTCTCCCAATCGCCCCGCCCGAGAACACCCACTCGTGATGCTCGGGTTCTATTAACCAACCCCGTTGGCATTTTTTTCCCCCAAGGCCGAGTGGACAGCAAGGAGTTCATCCAGGCCCTCCAAGACATCGGCGTGCACATTTCCCACCATCTCGCAGAGAAGGCACTTAAGAGGTCGCCTAATAATAATAATAATAATCATCATGTTTTATTTTGAAAGTGCTTTCATCCTACATTTTCAAATGGTGTGTACAGATCAGGAGTTGAATGTGCTTCTATTTTTGTTTTGTTTTCTCCAGCATGGACAAAAACGGCATCATCACCATCAGCAGTCAAGAATGGAGCCAGTACCCCCCCACCGACAAGACGGAGGCCATTCCTGAGATTATCCTCTACTGGAAACACTCCACGGTGAGTTTTTGCCTCACGTACAAGGAGACGTCACACAAGGCCTTTTGTTTGGACTGCATTTTGTCAATTCACCCTTCAATTGGGCTCGGCCATATTTTCAGGCTTCTGATGGCACAAGATGAAAGATGAATTATTATGATAACATTTTTCTTTTAAAGGACAACCGACGCCTCCGCACAAGTTATGTCCATAAGTTGTAAAATGGCTTCCACTGAGCGTATTTGACAAAGATTCCACCGAATATAGCTATATTTTACGTTTTGAAACTGGCACTGAATATTCCGGAAGTCTTGTTTTTGAGTTGGTGACGAGTCCTCACGTTACGTCACTGAAGGAACGCTTCTGATGGAAAAAAGGACACATTGTAGCAGTCTTCCCATCAAGTCAATGCATTTTGCTGTACTTGTTTGCTCTGAAAACTTCGTGTAGCACCAAAAAGAGGCAGAAGAGGGCAACAAATCTCCGTATGGAATTAATCAGCCTGTGGAAACGGTCTGATTCATTCCTTATACGGAGCTCTGTCGCCATTTTCTGCCTCTTTTTTGGTGCTACCTTCGCCCCCTATTGCCTCAAAATGACACGGAATACATTCTTTAATGGATTGCAAACATGTATGCTTTCCTCTTCAGAACTATTTGAATCATATTCATAACTGGATGAGGAACAAGAGAGCATATTCTCCCAATCTGAAGCTATTGTTTTGATTCTCCAGCAAGACGTCACGAACAAGGGGGCGGGACCTTCTGAAAATGCCCAATTCGCAGATCATTTTTTTTGCAGATTTTGGACACTTGAAGTCATTTTTGTTGGTGTTTTTGCATTTGACTAAAAATATCATACTGCGTGTTTTTGGGTATTTTAGATGTTATAAAACGTTTTTCTGATGTCAGTTAGGAAACAAACAATTGATGTCGGTTGTCCTTTAAATTGGAGCAAACCCCTGGTCGCGTTTGAATCTAGCGTATTTTCTGGTGTGTAAGGACGGCACAGCCAAAAGCCTTTCTTTTCTTCCAAAAAGACCTTGTACGCCTTATGTCAAGTCATACCGAGGTCTCGTTGCCACTGTCAGCAGCCACCAAAAACTGCCATATATTTACATGTTAGAGTTGTATAAGTATGTATAGATATAGATAGATCTGTAACTCCATTTCGAACATAGGACTTCCGGTTCTTTGTACAGATGGTTATTCTTTAATGTGATTTTTCACCTTCACCATCGTAGAACTACAAACAAATATAAAAATAGAGCTGTTATTTCCACACAAACATTTGGACCCCACGTCTGTGTAAGCTCTCAGTCGTACAGGAGTGGTCCATCCATCGATGAGAAGGTTTCTTCAGCCGTCATCTGTACAAAAGTGAAGGTTTCGGACGTTTCGCCTCCTATCCAAGAGGCTTCGTCAGCGAACTAAAGTCTGACTGGTCGTATCGGCCCCATTTATATATCCCTAAGGTCCAGACATGGTGGCGCCGGACACAGCTATGATAGGTCCCTACTCTCAGGTTGGTTTTGTACAGATGACGGCTGAAGAAACCTTCTCATCGATTTGGACCCCACATCAATGAAATATCAATGAAATAAGACGTAGGCAACAAAATCGTACAAACCACTTTGCCCGCTTTCTGTCCGAAATAGAAGTATTTGGTTTTTGTTCTTTTCCTTGCTCAACAGCGCAGCGATAAAGCTTGTCGATCCTCGTCGTCTTCTTGGTAAAAATGAAACTTAAATACCGAAGAGCAGGAAGTAAATATAGTTATTTACAGTACATATAGTTAAATACAGTTATTTATATCATCTATCTGGGAAATGTTGATATATTTCGATATTATATATACATGTTTCTAAATTTTATTTGAAATACAGTCAACACTCGCCTTCCAAAAATAGCCCGCGATATAAGTGAACCGCAAAGTAGCGAGGGATCACTGTACTTGAATATATTTCCATATTATATTTGGAAAACTTTCATATATTCATTGATTTGGAAAACTTGTATCTATATATCTTTCATCTGTTTCTATATTCTAATTGGAAAAGCCTTTTGCTTCATTAGGGGTGCGCCTTATATCTATAAAATACAATACCTCAAATGTTGTGAAATAGCTCTCATAAAGTTTCCAAACAGTTGCTAACATCCTTTTTCCGATGGTAAAGTTTATTATCACAGGTAGACATGATGTTTTTTTCCCCCCGTAATAATCAGGTGGCCTATTTTGGAGCGCTTATCCGTTCTTTATGGGCTTCAAAGTGCGCCTTCCTGTCCCGAGCGCTAAAACGGAAACGGGGTCCATTTAGGACACTGACCCGCGCGTCAGCCCGTAATCTCTGCCGGCCGGGATTATGTGCGCTCTTATGTAAAAGTGTCAAAGTAGAAACAACAGCTGATGACGGCTAAGAGGCTACAATGAGTGACGATCATAAGAAACTTCAACTTATTAACTTGATTTTTTTTTTTTTAATTTTTTTTAAAATTGACGTTTTAAAGGGCACGTTTGCGTTACGCTAGTGCAGGGCTCGGAACCTTTTTGAGCCATAAGGTACAAGTAATATTTAGACGTGTTTTTCAGTGAGAGCCACACACACGCACGCTAACACTCACGTGATTTCAACAAAATGTCAGAATGTATGATTGAAACTAACTTTGTGCTAATACTCAGCATTAATATGACCTTGGTCATGATTGGTAAAAAATCCAGGCAAACAAGAACGGAATGAAAGTCAACTTGCCAGGTCCATAAGCGAAGTGACTGCTCCTTAGCTTGCACATTAGCTTTCTGCCGTCTCTCACAGAAGTATATTGATGCTCACGTTAGCTTGGGACGTGTCAAAGTGCCACTGATATTCAACTGTTTCATTCATGGTATTGTTTCATTGCAAATTAGAATCACGGCAGACCACCTTTTCTCTCCACTAAGGCAAATTCTTCCGTCCATTCAACCTGAAGTGTACGATAGGCGTCATTTTATTTATTTTACTCGTCAGGGGGCGTTGACCTGTTATGACACCAACAGCCACCTTAGGTCAGTAACATCCAATCAAAATTGCCGCCCAAACATGAAATGAACCTGCGAAAAAGTGAGAATATGTATTTAGCCAGTTGCAATCATCAAAAGAGCCATATATGGCTCGGGAGCCATAGCTTCCCTACCCCTGCGCTAGTGTTAGCTCGGGCAACCAGGGTACGACGACAATCTCTTCCCGCGCCAATGACAACAAAGCTATTGCACAGTGTGACCTTTACTCAAGGACGTGGAACGCGCTCCATACTCTTGCAGAAATGTTTGATTGCAGCCTAATGATACCAGATGATTATGTCATTGATTGATGATTGATTGATGATTTTTTTCCCCCCTTAGCCCCGACAAGTTCGCACGTTATGGCGAGTGCCATGGCTTTGGTACTAATTTTGAAGACGCGGGATATTTTCATTGGTTTGATTTGCTACACCGAACACAATTTATGCAGGTTATAAACATTGACACAATTGATAGGATACATACTGTATTTGTGTCCGAAATGTGATTCAATGTAAATGATAACCCCAGTGACATGCTCATGGGTTAGCAATGATTGTTGCGACGCCATTTTGAAGTCAAAACAACAAAAAACAAAACATCACATTTCATGAGAATTCATGGACAAAATATCATTCCAATCAGTCTGTAATTCAGATATTTTTTTAGGCCCGCAGAGAAGGCCTTGCCTTGCAGGCCCTGACACTCTACGGGTTAGCATTTATTGTTGCGACGCCATTTTGAAGTCAAAACAACAACAAAAAAAGTGACCTTGAGACTTTTGAAAGGTGCTTATCGATGAAATGTATGATTCGTCTTCAAATTCGAAACGATTTGATTGACGCGAGCCGTAGCATTGAGCTAAGACTTGCCGTTGCAGATTTTCGACGTGGGCGAGAACCTGCTGGTCCCCGATGACTTCAGCCCGTTGGAGAAGCAAAGCGGCATGTGGTGGCGCCACCTGGCGGCGGGCGGAGGAGCGGGCGCCGTTTCCAGGACGTGCACGGCGCCTCTGGACCGCGTCAAAGTCATGATGCAGGTAAGGCCACCGCTGGCCACATTGCCCTTCCGCTTTACAGTCCAATTTGGGGAAGCCATTACAATCTTTCATTGATGACATGTAGAGCATACCAAATGCATGAATAACGACTTTTCAAATTAAAAGTCAAAAATAAGGACTGCATTTGTGGTTTGCATTGGATTGCACTTACCTTTATTCGTCTGGCAGTGGAGAAATTGACATTTCACAGCTCTTAGATGAAAGAGGAGAGGATCAAAGCGTCCTTTTCAGCAGTGGATCAAGGATGTCATCATAATAATAATAATAATACATTCAATTTACAAGCGCCTTTCTGAACACCCAAGGACACTTTACAGTTAAAAACAGTACATAAAACAATAAAACCATGACTGAAACAATAAACAATCAAATAGCAGATTAAACGAGACCATGAAAGAAAGTTTAAACAGGTGAGATTTGAAAGAAAGAAGGAAGGAAGGCAGTCAATCTTACGGCTGGCAGTGAGTTCCAGAGTTTAGGAGCATCGTGGCTGAAAGCTCTGCACCCCATTGTCTAGAGACGGCCAGAGGGCATACAGAGGTGGATGGAGGATGAGGATCTGAGGGTCCAAGAGGGACCGGAAATTTGAAGTAGGTCAGACAGATGGGGGGGGGGGGGTTGCTTTTGCGGGCCCAATCAAATGACTTGGCGGCCCAGATTTGGCCCCCGGGCCTTGACTTGGACACCCGTGCACTTGTTGCTCACATGTTCCAAAAGTGTCTCCCGAATAAATCCAAGTTAATGTTTGATTGGAAGAGGGCAACCAGAGTCCGAGGTCGAAGCAGCGTGGCGTCAAATGGCTTGAAGTGCGTCACTGCTGGGGCCAAAGGTCGCTCACTCGCTCGGGTCTGTGGCACAAATCCAAGATGAAACTTTTTTCAAGCGCAAACGTGTACATGGTGAGGGTCCTCGCCGTGCATATTAATGACCCCCCGCCCTCCCGCTAGGTGTACGGCTCGAGAAGTAACAACTTGTGCATCATGAGCGGCCTGGCGCAGATGATGAAAGAAGGCGGCGTGCGCTCGCTGTGGCGAGGCAACGGCATCAACATCCTCAAGATCGCGCCCGAGTCAGCGCTCAAGTTTATGGCGTACGAGCAGGTATGGTACCACGCCGCACAGACCCTCCCCCATCGGACGGCTAACATTCCTGTCCGATATACACCTTCCACCAGATCAAACGTCTGATCGGCAACGACAAGCAAACGCTGAGCATCTCTGAACGCTTCGTGGCTGGTTCGCTGGCCGGGGTCATCGCCCAGAGTGCCATTTACCCCATGGAGGTCAGCTGCCTTGGCCGCCTTCTTTGGAAAGTGAAGCATCGTGAAGCAATGAGAAATGGTTCAAAGCTTCACGAGGCTTCATTTGTTCCAGTGTGTCCGTCATGTGGAAAATGGGAGTGATCACAAAAAAACCATGGCACGGCATTGATGGGGTCGTAACGGATGGAAGAGCTCAGATGAGGGCCAACGCTGGGAAAAAACTGGCGTTGCCAAGATTGGCACTTTGAACTCAGAGTTCGGACTTTAAAAGGCACAATTCTGAGTCAAAAGTTGGAATTCGGACTCGAGAGTCCACGTCGGAATTCTCAGATTAAAATTGGAATGATAAAATGAACGTTAATTCTGAGTCAAAAACTCTGAATTCTCAGATTAAAATTGGAATGTTAAAATGAACGTTAATTCAGAGAATACAGTTGGAATTCTGAGTCAATCATCGAAATTCTGAGCTAAAAGTTGGAATTCTGAGTTAACGGCCTGAATACAAATGAGCCTTTTTCAAATGAACTTTAGGTGTTGAAAACCCGGCTGGCCCTGCGAACGACGGGCCAGTACGCCGGCATCTGCGACTGCGCCAAGCAAATCTTGCGGCGCCAAGGCCTGGCGGCCTTCTACAAAGGCTACGTGCCCAACATGCTGGGCATCATCCCCTACGCCGGCATCGACCTGGCCGTCTACGAGGTCAGTGCCCTCATTACATCTATTCGGTACCTAGCTATTTGAGTCAGGAAACATAGTAGCTAGCTAGCAGGCTAGATATCTATTAGCTAGCTTTTTGAGTTATTCCGGGTTGAGTGAACGCTGGCGCGTGTGGCTGCCACTGCTCGCCCACAGAAAAACTGATCCTCTGACTGTAAGGTAACCATGGGAGTTTTGAAAGGTGCTCAGAAATGAAATGGATTATTATTATGACACAAACTAGTGCGAGCCATTTCTATGCTAACCCCCCGTGATGCCCCACCAGACCCTGAAGAACCGCTACCTGCAGCATTACGGGGCTAGCGACGCCGGCGTGCTGGTCCTTTTGACGTGCGGCACTGTTTCCAGCACCTGCGGCCAACTTGCCAGCTACCCGCTCGCTCTGGTCAGGACGCGCATGCAAGCGCAAGGTCAGCACCCCAACGCTTATCGAATAAAAAATAATGTGACGAAATAATGTCGCGAATGTTGCTGTTTTCGCAGCGGCGACGGGCAACTGCCAGCAAGCGACCATGACGGGCCTTTTCCGGCAGATCCTGCGGGCCGAAGGTCCGACGGGCCTCTACCGGGGGCTGGCGCCCAACTTCCTGAAGGTCATCCCAGCTGTTAGCATCAGCTACGTGGTTTACGAGCACATGAAGACCCAGTTAGGGGTCACCTCGCGTTGAGCCCTGCCACTGCGGAAGGACTTTGTCAAGCTCCATCGCATTCTATGAATGTCAGCTGACGAAAGACGACGGGGGAGCATGTTAGCCAGCTGCTAGCTTGCATAAGCCACCGAGGACCAAAAGTGGCAATGCCAAGCGCCATTGTGATTTGAGTGGATGATATTGCACCATTATTTATTTCCATGCACTATTTATTCTTTTTAAAATGGCGAGCGTAGAGGGAAGACGGTCGTACGCACGCACGCTCGCTCGCTCGCTCGCTCGTGTGTTTCCAGAGAGCCAAATGTGCTTTATCAACCAAGGCCTTAACCACAAAGATGGAATGGCGCTCGCAGTTATGGCACAATTGTCCTACCGTTTACCTCAGCTTCAACAAATCACAGAAATGTTGAGAATGTATTTTTTGGAGCCTTTTCAAGAGACAAAAAAAATGCACTTTAATCCTTGTCGGGGAAAAAAATGTCTCAATGTCACAGCAGGGAAATACTTTGTCGTATTTTTAAAGACTTTTTTTCATGCAAATAAATGCAAATTCTTGTGGAATTGAGACCAAAAAAAGTGCCTGTCATCTTTGAGTCTCGCTGCTTGAAAGAAAACCACACACCCAAGCAGCATAAATGTCCAAAAGTTTCAACGCGTGGCCATTTTTTGGGGTAAAAAGCAAATTTGTTTGCCACTGGGTACATTGAATTCACCAGGTTGGCAACCTCGATCGAGCTCGCGAGCCATATATAGCTCTTTTCATGATTCTTACGTGAATATCGATAATTGCATGCTAATAATCTAGCTGGCTATATTGCTAGCTATCTAGTTGGCTACATTGCTAGCGATCTAGCTGGCTACCTAGCGAGATATCTATTTGCTATCAGCTATCTATCTATTAGCTAGCTAACTTTCTCTCTGAGTTTCTCTGGGCTGGGTGAACGCTGGCGCATGTGGCTGCCGCTGTTCACCCACAGAAAAACTTATCCCGTGACTGTAAAGTGAGCTTGACGGTTTTGAAAGGTGCTTGTAAATGAAATGCATTATGATTATTATCTGGCTCACCGATTAAACTAAATACAGTAAAGTCTCGTTATATCGATATTCAAGGGAGTCCGAAAAAATATCGATATAACGGGACTATCGATATATCCGACCCTGTTTGCATGTAATTTTTCTCCGTGCGTGCATAGAAATAGTATCGATATCACCGGGACTATCGATATATCCGATATCGATATAACGAGACTTTACTGTACATATTCTCCCTTTTTCGGTGATCATTTCCTGTTTGGGCTGCAGTTGGCGGAAAATGTGATTTTGATTGGATAATACTGACCTAGGTTGGGCTGAAAGCAGGATTTTGATTGGATGATACTGACCTACGTGACCATTCATGTTGAAACAGGTAAACGCCCCTTTTAAATAAGCCCGACAAGTAAACAAAATGAGTATGGTACACTTCAGGTTGAATGGATTGAAGGATTATTATTATTATTATTATTATTATTGATATCATTGAAGTAGCATTAGCGCCGTCAACTGGGGATTGGTGTAACTATACTCTGAGGGGCAAAAACACGTTCCAGCAAACGTTCAATCTTAATAATAACAATCATACATTTCACATTTTCACTTTCCAGTCACATGATACATTTTTGCGGGTGAACAGCGGCAACCATGCGCCAAAATTCACCCAACCCGGAAGGAACACACAAACACACCAGGAACTGAAATATTAAATACTCATGGGCACAATAACATTCAAATAAATAAAAGTGCTTATAATTTAATGATAAGCACTCAATTCGGTTTTAAATGCTTTTCATTTTATGGCAGAAGCGTAAAAAATGTGTTGAGATTTTAGGACAGACGAGTCATACCATCGTTCATAGGATTAAAATGGAGCCAATGTTCACCAACTTCTTTGAAACCATCAGCTTCCGTAAATACTGTCATCAAAGAGGTGGGATAAAAATGGACTTGTGCTCGTCAAATCCATCGTGAATTATGTATGAGCAAAAAAATGGTCGATTTTATCAAGAGACCACTTCAAAACACTCGGGGTCCTTTTTTTCAGGCAGTCCTCAATCGCGCCGCCGGGTGGCAGTCGTTCTACTTCACCCCGAACACGCCGCTGCCGTCAAAGAACCATAGAAGAAGAAATGGCAAAAGTTGGGCTCCCCTGAAATCAAGAAGCCGCCCGCCTTCCCATCAAATGGAGTGATGAAGTAGAGCGTTTTTACAAGGAAAAAAATGGAGCGACAGCGAAAACAATTGGGAGCCACTGGCGACGACGGCGCGTGTTTCCGCGTCCAAGGTTTGTGCACGTTCTTGTGCTTGATGTTAGTTGAGCTCGTCGCCTTCACCCCCTCCCCCACTTACGTCCTCTCTTTGGCCTTCATATCCGGCCATTAACAATAACAAAAATGTCCAAAATGTTGAGCTCCCATAGCTTCATTCGCATTCAATCCAATAGACGACTTCGTTACACTTGAAAATAGAAGACGAGCACACACCCTAAATCGAGATACGCGTCAAATTGGGTTTTATTGATCATATTGATGCCCACCGCCAATTATACAGAGATGCCTCAGCTTACGAACTTCATTGGTTCCGAGAAAGTGTGTGTAAGGCGAAACGTGGCTTCCTAGCATTTACTTCCCATAAGAAATCATTAAAAATGAGAATAATCCGTTCCCAGGTCCCCATAAAACATCACTTTCTCCTCAATAAGCCTGAAAACTACACAAAATATACCTTATCTGATGTATAATAAATGTGCTATTGGATTGTAATTCAAGAAATAAACTGTAGTGTATAATAAAGTCGTTTTATTGACCGTTGTGATGGTCATTGATGTAGTTGCCTCTTGATGAGATCCAAGTGAAGTCGCCGTGCTTTCTCGGCGATTATACCCTCACTCACACTGTCCTCTGCGAGCTGCTTTTCGTTCATCCAAATCAACAGAAGTTTTTCAACCTCTTCTATTGCCTGAGACCGTTGCTTAGAGAACACAGAAACACCCTTAGCCACACGTAGCAATGGTCAACTTAGCATACTGGTACTGGGACGCTAAGTCACACAAACGCACCCCTCGTCGGTGTTACTCGATCTCCTTCTGATCGAGCGTCATTTTCTTTAATGTCTGTTTCGGCTTCACACAAGCCTGTGGTGGGGTCTTTTTCGGTCCCCAAAAAGCAAAAGTATTTTCCTCGATAACAAACCATATGTGCACTCAAAGAAAGGTGGTGTGGAAAAGTAGTCCGGCAGCCACGGTGGTGCTGTTTGGCCGTTTGCTTTGGTGTTCTTCCGCCGAAAACTAATCCGCCATCCACCGTGGCACTCCGTGTGTTTCCTGAAAACCAGTTGGTATGCCGGAATTATATTCTCACAAATTTAATGTTCGTAAGGTGAAAAGTTGATTAGCTAAAGTGTTCGTAAACCGAGGTATCACTGTATATTATGAATTAATCAGCCTGTGGAAACGGGCTGATTCATTCCTCACAGGAGCTGGTCGCCATTTTTCTGCCTCTTTTGTGGGACGTTACATTGCAGTCCAGATGCTTCAAAGTGACACGGAAGGACTTCTTTAATCGATGGCAAACATGTATGCTTTCCTCTTCAGAACTATTTGAATCCTATTCATAAGTGGATGAGTAACGAGAAAGCATCGTTTTGCCAATCTGAAGCCATTGTTTGGATGGAGCAAGGCAAGACGTCTTGGCGTGACGTCACGAACAAGGGGGCGGGACTTTCTGAAAATCTTCCAATTGGCAGCTCATTTTTTTTGCAGATTTTGGACACTTTGCGTCATTTTGATGGATGGGTGTTTTGCATTGGACTAAAAATATCAGCCTGCGTGTTTTGGCTATTTGAGATGCGATCAAACGTTTTTCTGATGTCACTTAGGAAACAAAAAAAGTGATGTTGGTTGTCCTTAAAGGCTTGTTTTTCTGACAAATATCCGAATTGGCTGTAAAAAAATCAAATGAAAAAAATGTCCCCATGTGCTGCTGTTTGCATGGCAGTGATGGAAAAAGTCTTTTGTTTGTCTCCTGCAGACATCCAGCGGTGGATTGTTGATCAGCAGGAGCTTCGCCCTCAGCAAGATCTTGGCGCTCAGCTCCAATGGGGCGTCTCCATTTCCAAGCAAGAGGAACCTCAAGTTGTCCACATGAAATACGAAGACGGGGAGCCCAAGCCCCGCCCCGTCAAAGTAGAACAAGAAGATGGACACGTGGTAGAAGAAGAAGGAGGCAAGGACGCGCAGCCCGTCCTCATTAAGGAGGAAGTGGTGACGGTCCGCGTGGACGCCTCCGCCGAGCGGTCGCCCGAGGGGTCGCGCGACGGTCGTGGCGACGAGCCGTCCTCAGCCGAGCTGATAGCGCCTCTGTCGGACAGCGATGACCTCGAGGAAGCCGCGAAGAGCGAAGCGGGCGGCGGCGAGGACCCGAAACCGCGTCGCAAACGAGTCCCCTGCTCGGTTTGCGGCAAAACTCTGGCTCAGCAGCATTTGTACATGCACATGAGAACGCACACCGGGGAAAAACCCTTTGCGTGCTCCTTTTGCGGGAAAACCTTTTCGGCCAAGCACCTGATGGAATCGCACCAGCGGATCCACACCGGGGAGAAACCTTTCCGCTGCTCCGTTTGCGCCAAGACCTTCATCCAAAAGGGCAACATGCTGCGGCACGCGGCCACCCACCGGGAAAAACCCTTTGCTTGCCCGACGTGCGAGCGAGCCTTCGCTCTGAAGCGGCACTTGGATTCCCACATGAGGGTGCATTCCGGGGAGAAACCCTTCGCTTGCTCCGTCTGCAGCCATACCTTCGCCTTGGAGAAGAACATGGCGCTGCACATGAGGGTGCACGACACGGTGAAACCCTTTGGCTGCCCCACCTGCGGCAAAACCTACGTGCGCAAAGACCACCTGGAGACGCACGTGCGGATGCACTCGGGGGAGAAACCCTACTGTTGCTCGGTGTGCGGCCAAGGCTTCGCGCTGAAGCGATACCTGGCGTCGCACATGAGAAGCCACGCGGAGAAACCCTTCCCTTGCCCCATCTGCGGCAAGAGATTCCCGCTCAAGCGCACCGCGGATTTGCACCTGGCCATCCACGGCAGGAAAAAAACCCCGGCTCGCAAAGTCCGCTCGGAAGCCCCGCAGGTGGAGATTCACCCGGGGGAGAAACCCTACGGTTGCCCGGTGTGCGGTAAACGCTTCACCCAGAAGCAAAACGTGGTGCCGCACATGAGGATCCACACGGGAGAAAAGCCCTTTGCTTGCCCCATATGCGCTAAAAGATTCACCCTCAAGCAGACCATGCAAGCGCACGTGACCATCCACGGCGGGAAAACAACCTTTGGTTGCCCCACCTGTGGCAAAACCTACGTGCGCAAAGACCACTTGGAAACACACGTGAAAAGGCACTCGCAGGGAAACCCTTCCGTTGCTCAGCGTGCGCTAAACCCGTCACCCTGAAGATGCTACGCAGACAAGGCCTTCCCTTGCCCAATTTCACCCTCAAGCAGAGCACGGAATCGCACGTGACCATCCACGCCGGAAAAAAGAAACCCTTGCGTTGCCCGACGTGCGACACATTTTACGCCAAAAAAAGTCCAAGATGAAATGGCGCGTGAGCCGTTAAGTTGTCCCCTACAAGCGTCTGATGGCCGAACCAAAATGAGTTCTTCACCCAAGCCAACTGACTCAGTACAATTTGGAAGGAAAAAAAACCAACTCAAAACGGGAATGCTTTCAAAATAAAAGCACACTGAAGCGACCGCCTTGACCGGAGAAAACTATCATCAAAACCATTTTCTGTCAATGAATCTACGAGTTCATTCCAAAAGTATTTCATTTTCACGACGACTCCTGCAAAACCATTCTTTCCCCTTCGAGTACTGTATATGGAGAAATACAGTGGCGAGCCTTCAGTGGTGCTATGTCAGAATCAATTTGCTGCTGTGGACTGCAAATTTCCCCATTGTGGGACGAAGGAAGGTTTTCTGATTCTGAAAGGACAACCGACGCCTCCTGACAAGTTTTGTCCATAATTTGTCAAATCACTTCAAATGACTTCTACTGAGCACATATGACAAATATTCCAACACATATAGCTATAGTTTACCTTTTAAGACTCGTGCTGACTATTCAGAAAGTCTTGTTTCCCAGTTGGTGACGATTCCTGACGTGACGTCACGGAGGGAAAGCCCCCGACAGAGAAACCCATACACAATGCATTTTGGGTACTTTTTTTCATCTGAAAACACTGTTGATGGCCAAATTAGAAGGAAAACACATAAATAACGCGATGGTGAATCGTTGTGTGTTGCACCAATACTACTATTTGATACTAGTTGACACAAATTCCCAGCAGACAAATCAGCCCATTTCCAACGGATCTTGGGTGCCATTTTGTGCATTTTCTGGGACGCTACATTGGAGTCCAGATGCCTCAAAATGATACGGAAGGACTTCTTTCGTGTGTGCTTTCCTCTTCAGAACTATTTGACTCATATTCATAAGTAGATGAGTAACAAGAAAGCATCTTCTCCCAATGTGAAGCCATTGTTTGGATTCTCCAGCAAGGCAAGCCATTCTGGCGTGACATCACAAACAAGGGCGCGGGACCTTCTGTTACTCGCCATTTCTGGGGCCATTTTGAAGTCGTTTTGGGACACTTGAAGTCATTTTTATTGGTGTTTTGCATTTGACTAAAAAAAGGAAAAGAGTACAGTGGTAGACGAAAGAAATCACTCAATTCAGTACCAACAAAATGTACTGAAGACAGTGCTTTTTTTTCATCCGGTAAGCATTATTTTTTACTTTATGTAGTGGTACGTCGTTTTTTTCTCTGAAAAAATAAAGCATCTTTCAGTATTTAATCTTCACCGATTGTTTTTTTTTTTTTTTTTGTTTGTTGTTTTTTTTTTTTCGGGAGGCGGTGCGGTTGGTACAATATTCATTTGAGTTGTATGCGCAGTCACTATTTTCAGATAAGAAAAGAAATAAAGCAGTTGGTGTAATGATGGACGGATGACCGACGAACGACGTTGCTGTTGTTCGACTACCATTTTGGTTCACGACAGTGTCGCAAACAAATTGCGAATTAGCGGATTTGTCGATTTTTGTCCTGCGCGACTTTCCGTAGAACAACACGGAAGTGAAAGCGGGAAAGCATGCATTCACCGTAACGTTCACATCTATCATGTCGCCTTTATCTTGCACTGACGCTATAACTCAACCGCGTAGCTTTCATGTCTTCAAACAAACACGACAATGTAGAATATGAACCAAAAATTACCTTTTATGCCCGCCCATGTACTTATGTTGTTAGCTCGCTGGCTATTCCAGCTGGGTGGCGAATGAACGAGACACCGTTCAATTTTGGATGATTAGTTTTAGACAATAAAATGGTTCAAAACATGTTCCAGAGCGGGTTCCTGGTTCGGGCCACACACACCGTGTTGACCTGGGTTATAACGCTCATTCTGTTCGTGCACAACACCGGTAAGTGACGTTTCACAGCGAAAGAGTATGTCGGGGGCAGGAGTGGACATTTCACATCACCTCAGAAAGCCTTTAATAGTCCCGCAATGCGGTCACCAAATGTTATTTAATGGACACTAAATGTGTCCAAAAAGCGAACGAAACGCTTATATGAGAGTGGAACTTCCCTTGTCGGTTAGGGTGTCATGGTGAGCAAATGAAGCGCAACGAGGGCAAGAGACCGTCATTCGCCCTCAGCCGTTATCGAAAAGGTGCGCTCGATTTGCCAACCCATCTCCGTCCATGTAGATTATGCCTTTCTATTTTGGCCGCACGTAACGCCTCCTTCACGGACACAAATGTATTATCCCCTTGCTCGAACCCCCTTCATGTCATGCCCGATGCTCTATTTAATTAAACAAATTCCTTGTGTGTTCTTGTGTTCTACATACTTGGCAATAAAGATGATTCTGATTCTGATTAATAACTATTGATTACGATGCAAAATGTTTGTGTGTGTGTGTGTGTGTGTGTGTGTGTGTGTGTGTGTGTGTGTGTGTGTGTGTGTGTGTGTGTGTGTGTGTGTGTGTGTGTGTGTGTGTGTGTGTGTGTGTGTGTGCGTGCGTGCGTGCGTGTGTGTGTGTGTAGATTTGCGCCAGTGCGAGGAACGCGGCGAGCTGACGCTTCCGGTGCTGTTCTTCTTGCTGGTGGTGCTCTCGGTGCTGATGTACTTTGCCATTTCTCTCATGGATCCGGGTTTCGTCCTCACGGACGCTGCCAAGGTCACCTTTTCATTTACATCATGACACTGATACAGTGAGACCTCAACTTACGACCTTAATTGGTTCCCAGACAGAGTGTAAGGCGAAAAGTGTGTATCTCCAAAAAAAAAAAATGGGAATATGGGAATAATCTGTTCCCGGGTTACTTCTATATACTTATACTTTTCAACCAAATAAGCCTTAAAACTACACACAGCATACTGAAGGAAATAGAAAGATTTATTTAGCCATATTAAACATTACTCGAGATCAACATAGTGAGTTTGGTAGGTGTAAGTATTGCTTTGCTTGTAATTAGATAGGTAACAGAACAAAGCGGTGGTGTTTGGTTGGAGACATATGTTTCAGGTGCCAGAAGATCTGAGGGGAGCCGGCTGGCAGACACAGAGGAAGTGTGAAATGACAACAGAACCAAGTGCTGGACAACGCAGATGAAAGGAACTGACCAAACACTAACTCGGCAGGACGCAACTTTTGATCTACCTTGCACCCCGCCTGGAAGTCGGGGAACTACCTCGGGAGCAGACACGTGAACCAGATCCAAGAAGGACCAAATGGGAACTTGATTTCTTTGTGTGGGACAAATTTGAATATGCATGTGGGACACCTTTAAATCTGGGCTGCTCAGTCTCAGTCTTTGTCTTTCGTCTCTCGAACTGATTTGGGGCACACGGATATTTTCTGTGTCAGGGAGCTGAGACCCACAATTCTGCATTGGATCAATTTGTTAGGAATAAATCATCTGTGAGTAACTTGCCGGCTTCTTTGGTGATCTCTCTCACAACGACCATGCCAATTGTGAGCTTAGAACGTTGCGAAATAAGGTAAATATTTAATTCCGTTCAAAATTGTTAACAAGATGAAATGTAACTGTTAATGCTAATATTAGCTTGGAATATTTTAACCTAACAATACCTTATTCTATGTATAATAAGTGTGCTATTGTATTGTAATGAAAGAAATACACAGCATTGTATCATAAAGTCACTTTATTTGCATTTGTGATGGTCATTGATGGCTTGATGGAATGGCGTTGGAGGTCGAAGGTCAAAGGGAATTGCTGTTTGGAAAGAGGTGCGCATTACATGAGGACTGTTATTAAAGAAATAAACTGTGCTGTAAAATAACGTTTCATTGACCTTTTTGATGGTCGTTGGTGGCTTCTGGAAGGAGAGTCACCTTCCATAAGGACTGTTGGTAACTTAACCTCTGGTGCTGTTCGCTCGTGTGCTTCCGCCGAAGATCATTCCGCCAGCCGTGGTGGGTGTGTATTATGAAAATAGTGCGTATGATAAGGTTTAATTTTTAGCAATTTGAAGTTTGTAAGACGAAAAGTTTGTAAAGTCCAAGTCAGCTTTATTGTCAAATATGCTAATGTGCATGACATACAGCACAGATGAAATTAATGTCCTCTCGGACCCGGCATGCAAGGCACTTCTAACGTGGCTAAAATAAGGCGTTTGTAAGTTTGTAAGTTGAGGTCTCACTGTAGTCCGTAGCTGATTGGACAACAGATCGCTGCCGTGTACTTTCAAAAACTAGGTTGAGCGGGCAGGCTGAGTGCTTTTGCTTTATGCTCTTTTTGTTTCACTCGAATAAAGTAGTTTTTCTGCACACCAACTATCGTCCTGGCTGGCTGGTATTTCATCACAGAACTTTGTTGAACACCGAACCAGATGAGAAACAAGAATTAGAACCCAACACTCAGATTGTTTCTGTCAAAGTAATTTTTGAAATGTACCCTTTTGTCTCTCATTGGTTTTGCTGTGGTGCATCATGTATCCGGATGAAGTGGATGAAGTAAATTCACACATTTCCTGATCGATTTTGTTTAGTAACATGACATTTTGGTCGGCATTTTTATCATGAGGAGACCCCCAAAAAACATCACACCTGAAAAGGCTTGCATGTCAACCCAAAAAAATCCACTGCAATAGTTTGACGCTTGAGATTTTTTGGTCGACATGCAAGCCTTCAAGGTGCTTATAAATACAGGGATATTTGGATCACAAGCGCACGCACACCAAAAAAAAGTCTTAGGTTCCAGCATACATTTACAAAAAACTTTATTTTTTTCGCAATTTCCAGGTGTCCTCCAAAAGATAACTCCATTTCCTGCTGCTTTTTTTTCTGCAACGAAGCGACGTGGAAACCAAATATGTTTGAAAATGGCGGCCCGAGTGCGGCGCGGCCACTCAAGGAAGCAGATGGAGTTTGGCGGCCCGGTCAACGCGCCTCATGACCCCGGCGGGTTCTTCTTGTGGGGTTTCTCCCACTTCTTGAGTCGTCCCCAGTTGGGGCACCACTTTGGGGGCGCGGGGCGACCATCTCCATGGCCTCATTCCGTTCGATGCCCTGGCGCTTTTTCAGGCACTCCCAGATGAAGTGGAGCAAGATGCCCACGCAGATGCCAGCGCAGAAGCCGGCACACGTGCCGCCGCTCCCAACGAGCACATACTGTAAGATCTTCTTCTGATCATCATTGTCCGGGGCAGAGGGGCCTGGCTGGACAGTCACCACAGGGGGCGCCGCGGCAGAGGTCCCTGGCTGGACAGTCATCACAGGGCGCGCGTTGCAAAGATCGCTGATGCAGCATGAGCTGCTTAGCCCAGCGGTGCAGTTTCTTTTGGTGCCCATTTTGGTGATGTTATAGGTGCTTTGGTCTGAAACGAGCAAAAAGAATGGTGCAAATAAAGCAAGCGGCGCCTCGCTTATCACGTGTCGTCCGTCTGTCTGTCTGTCTGTCGGGCCAAACTCACCCCAGTTTGTGAAACATTGCTCTCCAGCACCGCCTAGTTTCACCTTGCAGGAGCGAGGGTCCCCCAAGCAACTCTTGCAAGTCTCCTCGTTCTCGCATTCGTAGCATCGGAGGCCTGAGGGAGCAAAGACGACAACATTTGGTTGTAAGAGTAGCAGTCAAAAGGTCAATGATAGCATTCAAAGTTACCGTTGCACAAAGGACCGTTGCAGCAATGGGCGTCCCCATCAGGGCACCTTGCTTTGCAGTCCAGCTCAGTGATGGCATCCGTAGTTTCATCTGAAACAAGAAAAAAAGAATGGTGCAAATGAAGCAAGCAGCACCTTGCTCATCACGTGTCGTCCGTCTGTCTGTCTGTCAGGCCAAACTCACCCCGGTCCTTGAAACATTTCTCTCCGCCCTTGCACGTTTTGACCTTGCAGCCAGCAGAGTCCGCCAAGCAAGTTTGACAGTTGTCCCCTTTACATTGGAAGCATTGCAGTGCTGCGGGACAAAGATTTGCGTGTAAGAGAGTGGCAGTGCAAAGGTCAACAATGGACGTGGAAAGAGAGAGCAAAAAAAGTTACCGTTGCAAAGATCGGTGTTGCAACTTGATTCTTTGTTTCGGTCAAGGGCGCGGGGGGCTTCGCAGTGCAGCTTGGTGATATCCGTGGTGTTTAGGTCTGAAACAAGCAAAAAGAATCATCGCACCTTGCTTATCACGTGTCGTCCCGTCTGTCTGTCAGGTTCAACTCACCCCAGGTCGTGAAACATTCATCTCTAGCGCCGCACGTTTTCACCTCACAGGTAATGGAGTCCTCGCCCAAGCAAGTCTTACAATGCTTGCTGTCATCAACGTCGTTGTCGTCACAGTGGTAGCAACGCAGTCCTGCGGGAGCCAAGTGGACAAAAGATTAACTTGTAAGAGTAGCAGTGAAAAGATGAACAGCAGAGGCCCGCGTGACGTGACTTTTCTGATGGGCGCCCCACATCGATTTTTCTCTCCCTCGTCAGAACGCCGCCACGCCAACCTTGTCTTGCCTGGCAAGACAAAATTGATGAGGCTACAAAACGTGAACGTACATGATCCCGTGACTGTGAAGTGTCCAATCATCATACACGTTATTTATCAGTGCTTTTCAAAACTCTCAAGGCCGCTACAGTCACCACAAGTGCCAGCGTTCACTCAGTAACTCAAATAGATAGAAAGCTAGCTAGCTAGTTAATAGACAAGTAATAATAAAAACCTTTATTCGTACCACAACAATAATAATAATAATAATAATACATTTCATTTATAAGCACCTTTCAAAACTCTCGCATCTGTGCTGTATGTCATGACAGCATATTAGCATCTTTGACAATCAAGCTGGCGATTGAGCTTGAGCAGGTTACACGTGCAACCTGCATCCTCTACTGGCAGAAAGTTGATACTACAGGCCAATTCATCCCATTCCTTCAGATCGCAGATGCGTGAATTGAAGAAGATCATCGATTGGAAAAAGATTGGAGAGTATTTGTATTTTTTCTTTCATACGTTCAATTGTATTCCATGATGATTTCAATTTATTTGAATGGACGGATCGATGGATGAATTTGCCTTGATTAGTCCGTCAGTGGAGAAATGGACAGTTCACAGCAACAAAGGGATGACATAAGAAAGTACACGGTGCACTCTCGCGGCGCCATCTTGAGGTCAAAAGAAGACATGACAAGACACGCTGCTGTCTTCCAGATGAGAGGATCAAAGAGTCTTTCGACCATGCACGCGGACGACATCAATCGTGCGCGTGAAAAGTTGAATGTGGCATTTTTAATGGATCAGTTATTGTGAATTAAAGAATGATACATTCGAAAAATCAACCCCCCCCCCCCCCACACACACACACACCGTCATTTGCGCGCACACGCACGCGCGCGTTCGACGAATTTCATCAATTTCAAAGTGACAAAGTGGTTCCGCCGGACATTTCATTCGAATGAAATCGATTGTTCTCGTTGTCATGATCAGCGTAAGGTAAGGCTACTCAGCCACGTTGTCGCCTGGGCCGCTGCCTCCCGTTAAAAAAAAAACAACCAACTACTCTTTCTTCAATTCGCGCGCTTGAGGCCAAAATGGGCGCTCGACGAATGATTACCTTGGCCACCCGTTAAAAAAACAACAACCAACTACTCTTTCTTCAATTCGCGCGCTTGAGGCCAAAATGGGCGCTCGACGAATGATTACCTTGGACGTTGAAGATCAAACTTGCTGCTACGACGACGACGAAGACGAAGCAATATTTCAACAGCATCTTCATGGTGGACAGCTCAAAACGTTCAGGAATCGATCGATCGACGTCGGACTGAGAGCCAATGATGCAGGTTAACTGACTGGGTGCGTGTGTGTGCCTTCACTTCCGGGAGCCACAAGACTTATCAAAGCGCCGAGGTGGCGATAGCGTATGACCTCGTGACGTCAGATTCGCGCTTCAAAGTACTCCAAATTTTGAAAGAGTGGAAATAAATGCGCTGAGTTTGAATGAACTTTCAGTTGACTCTCGTGCGTGTTTTCTTGTTCTCTGAATGTTTAAGTTAAAATGAGTTTTCATATTTAAGCGTAACCAACTCCCCCCCAACTCAGGGCCAGGCGATATAGCCGGTCGCCTATGGCGCCATCTGCTGGAGGGGAGCCGCCGCGCCGCCCAGTTGGCTGTTGTCAAAGTCAGTCAGCTTTATTGTCAAAGATGCTAATATGCATGTATATCTCGTTAGTAATCATTCTGTTTTGTGCACATTTTTGATGGAGGTTTGAAACAACAGTAGCAAAATGCACAGCATGTCTACGTCCCAAAACAACAAATCAACCCACCCGTGAGCAGTTCTTTTTTTTTCGTCACGAACACAACATCGCGATCAAGATGTGAAGTAAACAACAACAAAACAAAACAGAAAAAAACAACACATTGTACTCTGCTGTTCTGTTTAAAAAAAAACATGTACTTGAATAAATACAAGAGAATACATTTCAATGCGCACCAAATCCAGCAGACATTTAAACAGCTTCTTCCCCCAAGCCATTAACTCTTTGAACTCTTTCAACTGTAGCCAAAATGGAACTGTATAGTGCCACAAATTCCTTGTGTGTTCTACATACTTGGCAATAAAGATGATTCTGATTCGGATGTAACGAGCAATGTGAGACAATGTCTTTTCCTCAATGGATGCTACAGCTTCGTGTTTGCTTTCAACATTTAGCTTGTAGTAGACGTGCACATTCCACCATGATGTCCCTGATCCACTGGTGGAAAGACGCTTTGATCCTCTCCTCTTTCAACTAGAACTGCTTCATGTCATCACAAAGAGGGTACAGCAAGTCCTGAAGATGAATGACTCTGTGTTTTCAATGACGAGTGTTTTCAATGTCTGGAACAAATGAAAACCATTGCTTCGGCAACTGGACAAACGCACCGGGAAAATGGAGTCGAACACCAGTAATAATCTACAAAAGTCGGTGAGCTCCTGTCAAGACTACGAAGAATATTTGGACTCCAAAGTGAGGCCGATGGATTTGTTTTTTTCTCACAGGAAATCGTCGTGTTACGTAAATCGTGCGTAAGACGCGTTCACGAAACCGCGGAAATAAATCTCGTAATCTCTCGCGATGCATTTGCCCGTTCAATGACAAGTTTTCTGGGAAATAAAACAGTAGAACAGGATAATACAGTAGTCACCCGTGAGACCTTTATATATATATCCATTTTCCCGGTGGTTGAAAACACAGAGTCATTCATCTTCAGGACTTGCTGTACCCTCTTTGTGATGACATGAAGCAGTTCTAGTTGAAAGAGGAGAGGATCAAAGCGTCTTTCCACCAGTGGATCAGGGACATCATGGTGGAATGTGCACGTCTACTACAAGCTAAATGTTGAAAGCAAACACGAAGCTGTAGCATCCATTGAGGAAAAGACATTGTCTCACATTGCTCGTTACATCCGAATCAGAATCATCTTTATTGCCAAGTATGTAGAACACACAAGGAATTTGTGGCACTATACAGTTCCATTTTGGCTACAGTTGAAAGAGTTCAAAGAGTTAATGGCTTGGGGGAAGAAGCTGTTTAAATGTCTGCTGGATTTGGTGCGCATTGAAATGTATTCTCTTGTATTTATTCAAGTACATGTTTTTTTTTAAACAGAACAGCAGAGTACAATGTGTTGTTTTTTTCTGTTTTGTTTTGTTGTTGTTTACTTCACATCTTGATCGCGATGTTGTGTTCGTGACGAAAAAAAAAGAACTGCTCACGGGTGGGTTGATTTGTTGTTTTGGGACGTAGACATGCTGTGCATTTTGCTACTGTTGTTTCAAACCTCCATCAAAAATGTGCACAAAACAGAATGATTACTAACGAGATATACATGCATATTAGCATCTTTGACAATAAAGCTGACTGACTTTGACAACAGCCAACTGGGCGGCGCGGCGGCTCCCCTCCAGCAGATGGCGCCATAGGCGACCGGCTATATCGCCTGGCCCTGAGTTGGGGGGGAGTTGGTTACGCTTAAATATGAAAACTCATTTTAACTTAAACATTCAGAGAACAAGAAAACACGCACGAGAGTCAACTGAAAGTTCATTCAAACTCAGCGCATTTATTTCCACTCTTTCAAAATTTGGAGTACTTTGAAGCGCGAATCTGACGTCACGAGGTCATACGCTATCGCCACCTCGGCGCTTTGATAAGTCTTGTGGCTCCCGGAAGTGAAGGCACACACACGCACCCAGTCAGTTAACCTGCATCATTGGCTCTCAGTCCGACGTCGATCGATCGATTCCTGAACGTTTTGAGCTGTCCACCATGAAGATGCTGTTGAAATATTGCTTCGTCTTCGTCGTCGTCGTAGCAGCAAGTTTGATCTTCAACGTCCAAGGTAATCATTCGTCGAGCGCCCATTTTGGCCTCAAGCGCGCGAATTGAAGAAAGAGTAGTTGGTTGTTGTTTTTTTAACGGGTGGCCAAGGTAATCATTCGTCGAGCGCCCATTTTGGCCTCAAGCGCGCGAATTGAAGAAAGAGTAGTTGGTTGTTTTTTTTTTAACGGGAGGCAGCGGCCCAGGCGACAACGTGGCTGAGTAGCCTTACCTTACGCTGATCATGACAACGAGAACAATCGATTTCATTCGAATGAAATGTCCGGCGGAACCACTTTGTCACTTTGAAATTGATGAAATTCGTCGAACGCGCGCGTGCGTGTGCGCGCAAATGACGGTGTGTGTGTGTGTGGGGGGGGGGGGGGTTGATTTTTCGAATGTATCATTCTTTAATTCACAATAACTGATCCATTAAAAATGCCACATTCAACTTTTCACGCGCACGATTGATGTCGTCCGCGTGCATGGTCGAAAGACTCTTTGATCCTCTCATCTGGAAGACAGCAGCGTGTCTTGTCATGTCTTCTTTTGACCTCAAGATGGCGCCGCGAGAGTGCACCGTGTACTTTCTTATGTCATCCCTTTGTTGCTGTGAACTGTCCATTTCTCCACTGACGGACTAATCAAGGCAAATTCATCCATCGATCCGTCCATTCAAATAAATTGAAATCATCATGGAATACAATTGAACGTATGAAAGAAAAAATACAAATACTCTCCAATCTTTTTCCAATCGATGATCTTCTTCAATTCACGCATCTGCGATCTGAAGGAATGGGATGAATTGGCCTGTAGTATCAACTTTCTGCCAGTAGAGGATGCAGGTTGCACGTGTAACCTGCTCAAGCTCAATCGCCAGCTTGATTGTCAAAGATGCTAATATGCTGTCATGACATACAGCACAGATGCGAGAGTTTTGAAAGGTGCTTATAAATGAAATGTATTATTATTATTATTATTATTGTTGTGGTACGAATAAAGGTTTTTATTATTACTTGTCTATTAACTAGCTAGCTAGCTTTCTATCTATTTGAGTTACTGAGTGAACGCTGGCACTTGTGGTGACTGTAGCGGCCTTGAGAGTTTTGAAAAGCACTGATAAATAACGTGTATGATGATTGGACACTTCACAGTCACGGGATCATGTACGTTCACGTTTTGTAGCCTCATCAATTTTGTCTTGCCAGGCAAGACAAGGTTGGCGTGGCGGCGTTCTGACGAGGGAGAGAAAAATCGATGTGGGGCGCCATCAGAAAAGTCACGTCACGCGGGCCTCTGCTGTTCATCTTTTCACTGCTACTCTTACAAGTTAATCTTTTGTCCACTTGGCTCCCGCAGGACTGCGTTGCTACCACTGTGACGACAACGACGTTGATGACAGCAAGCATTGTAAGACTTGCTTGGGCGAGGACTCCATTACCTGTGAGGTGAAAACGTGCGGCGCTAGAGATGAATGTTTCACGACCTGGGGTGAGTTGAACCTGACAGACAGACGGGACGACACGTGATAAGCAAGGTGCGATGATTCTTTTTGCTTGTTTCAGACCTAAACACCACGGATATCACCAAGCTGCACTGCGAAGCCCCCCGCGCCCTTGACCGAAACAAAGAATCAAGTTGCAACACCGATCTTTGCAACGGTAACTTTTTTTGCTCTCTCTTTCCACGTCCATTGTTGACCTTTGCACTGCCACTCTCTTACACGCAAATCTTTGTCCCGCAGCACTGCAATGCTTCCAATGTAAAGGGGACAACTGTCAAACTTGCTTGGCGGACTCTGCTGGCTGCAAGGTCAAAACGTGCAAGGGCGGAGAGAAATGTTTCAAGGACCGGGGTGAGTTTGGCCTGACAGACAGACAGACGGACGACACGTGATGAGCAAGGTGCTGCTTGCTTCATTTGCACCATTCTTTTTTTCTTGTTTCAGATGAAACTACGGATGCCATCACTGAGCTGGACTGCAAAGCAAGGTGCCCTGATGGGGACGCCCATTGCTGCAACGGTCCTTTGTGCAACGGTAACTTTGAATGCTATCATTGACCTTTTGACTGCTACTCTTACAACCAAATGTTGTCGTCTTTGCTCCCTCAGGCCTCCGATGCTACGAATGCGAGAACGAGGAGACTTGCAAGAGTTGCTTGGGGGACCCTCGCTCCTGCAAGGTGAAACTAGGCGGTGCTGGAGAGCAATGTTTCACAAACTGGGGTGAGTTTGGCCCGACAGACAGACAGACAGACGGACGACACGTGATAAGCGAGGCGCCGCTTGCTTTATTTGCACCATTCTTTTTGCTCGTTTCAGACCAAAGCACCTATAACATCACCAAAATGGGCACCAAAAGAAACTGCACCGCTGGGCTAAGCAGCTCATGCTGCATCAGCGATCTTTGCAACGCGCGCCCTGTGATGACTGTCCAGCCAGGGACCTCTGCCGCGGCGCCCCCTGTGGTGACTGTCCAGCCAGGCCCCTCTGCCCCGGACAATGATGATCAGAAGAAGATCTTACAGTATGTGCTCGTTGGGAGCGGCGGCACGTGTGCCGGCTTCTGCGCTGGCATCTGCGTGGGCATCTTGCTCCACTTCATCTGGGAGTGCCTGAAAAAGCGCCAGGGCATCGAACGGAATGAGGCCATGGAGATGGTCGCCCCGCGCCCCCAAAGTGGTGCCCCAACTGGGGACGACTCAAGAAGTGGGAGAAACCCCACAAGAAGAACCCGCCGGGGTCATGAGGCGCGTTGACCGGGCCGCCAAACTCCATCTGCTTCCTTGAGTGGCCGCGCCGCACTCGGGCCGCCATTTTCAAACATATTTGGTTTCCACGTCGCTTCGTTGCAGAAAAAAAAAGCAGCAGGAAATGGAGTTATCTTTTGGAGGACACCTGGAAATTGCGAAAAAAATAAAGTTTTTTGTAAATGTATGCTGGAACCTAAGACTTTTTTTTGGTGTGCGTGCGCTTGTGATCCAAATATCCCTGTATTTATAAGCACCTTGAAGGCTTGCATGTCGACCAAAAAATCTCAAGCGTCAAACTATTGCAGTGGATTTTTTTGGGTTGACATGCAAGCCTTTTCAGGTGTGATGTTTTTTGGGGGTCTCCTCATGATAAAAATGCCGACCAAAATGTCATGTTACTAAACAAAATCGATCAGGAAATGTGTGAATTTACTTCATCCACTTCATCCGGATACATGATGCACCACAGCAAAACCAATGAGAGACAAAAGGGTACATTTCAAAAATTACTTTGACAGAAACAATCTGAGTGTTGGGTTCTAATTCTTGTTTCTCATCTGGTTCGGTGTTCAACAAAGTTCTGTGATGAAATACCAGCCAGCCAGGACGATAGTTGGTGTGCAGAAAAACTACTTTATTCGAGTGAAACAAAAAGAGCATAAAGCAAAAGCACTCAGCCTGCCCGCTCAACCTAGTTTTTGAAAGTACACGGCAGCGATCTGTTGTCCAATCAGCTACGGACTACAGTGAGACCTCAACTTACAAACTTACAAACGCCTTATTTTAGCCACGTTAGAAGTGCCTTGCATGCCGGGTCCGAGAGGACATTAATTTCATCTGTGCTGTATGTCATGCACATTAGCATATTTGACAATAAAGCTGACTTGGACTTTACAAACTTTTCGTCTTACAAACTTCAAATTGCTAAAAATTAAACCTTATCATACGCACTATTTTCATAATACACACCCACCACGGCTGGCGGAATGATCTTCGGCGGAAGCACACGAGCGAACAGCACCAGAGGTTAAGTTACCAACAGTCCTTATGGAAGGTGACTCTCCTTCCAGAAGCCACCAACGACCATCAAAAAGGTCAATGAAACGTTATTTTACAGCACAGTTTATTTCTTTAATAACAGTCCTCATGTAATGCGCACCTCTTTCCAAACAGCAATTCCCTTTGACCTTCGACCTCCAACGCCATTCCATCAAGCCATCAATGACCATCACAAATGCAAATAAAGTGACTTTATGATACAATGCTGTGTATTTCTTTCATTACAATACAATAGCACACTTATTATACATAGAATAAGGTATTGTTAGGTTAAAATATTCCAAGCTAATATTAGCATTAACAGTTACATTTCATCTTGTTAACAATTTTGAACGGAATTAAATATTTACCTTATTTCGCAACGTTCTAAGCTCACAATTGGCATGGTCGTTGTGAGAGAGATCACCAAAGAAGCCGGCAAGTTACTCACAGATGATTTATTCCTAACAAATTGATCCAATGCAGAATTGTGGGTCTCAGCTCCCTGACACAGAAAATATCCGTGTGCCCCAAATCAGTTAGAGAGACGAAAGACAAAGACTGAGACTGAGCAGCCCAGATTTAAAGGTGTCCCACATGCATATTCAAATTTGTCCCACACAAAGAAATCAAGTTCCCATTTGGTCCTTCTTGGATCTGGTTCACGTGTCTGCTCCCGAGGTAGTTCCCCGACTTCCAGGCGGGGTGCAAGGTAGATCAAACGTTGCGTCCTGCCGAGTTAGTGTTTGGACAGTTCCTTTCATCTGCGTTGTCCAGCACTTGGTTCTGTTGTCATTTCACACTTCCTCTGTGTCTGCCAGCCGGCTCCCCTCAGATCTTCTGGCACCTGAAACATATGTCTCCAACCAAACACCACCGCTTTGTTCTGTTACCTATCTAATTACAAGCAAAGCAATACTTACACCTACCAAACTCACTATGTTGATCTCGAGTAATGTTTAATATGGCTAAATAAATCTTTCTATTTCCTTCAGTATGCTGTGTGTAGTTTTAAGGCTTATTTGGTTGAAAAGTATAAGTATATAGAAGTAACCCGGGAACAGATTATTCCCATTTCAATGGTTTCCTATGGGATTTTTTTTTTTTTTTTTTGGAGATACACACTTTTCGCCCTACACACTCTGTCTGGGAACCAATTAAGGTCGTAAGTTGAGGTCTCACTGTAGTTTGTTGGGAGAACATCAGACTGAAAATTGATACTTGTTACATTCTGCTTTCACAGCTACAGAAAACCATGTAGTCTAAATTAAACATGCAATAACATAATATGTACTGATCTAAACATGAAATAACATAAAACGTACTAAACTAAACATGGAATAACATAATGTTTACGAATGTGCATAAAATCACTCTCACTGGTAGACACGCGAAAAATTAGGAATGAGCAGATTTCAAGGGAGAATTGGATCAAAAATTTGTCAGACAGATCTCTCAGAGACAGAAAAGGCGGTACTGAGCAAAGTTTTCAATTTCTCAGTGACTCCTCAAACAATACCTACAATAGACTATATCACAGCGACTGAATGGGCCATTAAAAATAACAAACTTTCGGATGCAGAGGCAGAGGATCTACGCATTAAAATATCAGCCCTTCTCAGTCGTGCCAAACCACCTCCGTCCAACATAACATTAGAAGACAGAAAGGCATTAACTACTCTGCAAAAAGATAAAAACGTGAGTATTTTGCCAGCAGACAGGGGTAGGTGTACAGTGCTTCTCAACACATTGGATTATGTTATTATGTTATTATATTATTATTAAGACAAAACAAAGAGGTGAATACTCAATGATTCTAACACTTATGAGCAACTAAAAAGGAGGGACCCTTCCAACAGATACAAGAAAGAAATGATAGACTGTCTCCAAAAGTTAGAGAAAGGAAAACAAACAGATGTATTTTAGATTATAAACGGGAGAGGCCACGCCATGTATCTATGGCCTGCCAAAAATACATCAAGAAGGGTTTCCTCTCAGACCCATTGTTTGCATCATTGACTCCTCTACATACAATGTAGCCAAATATTTAAAAACTATTTTAGCTCCGTTGGTTGGTAACACAGAATATCACGTAGAGAACACCACAGGGTTTGTAGAGAGGATCAAAGACCTCATATTGGAACCTGAGGAAACTTTGGCATCATACGATGTGACTTCTCTCTTGACATCTGTCCCAACCCCATGCAGCAGCAGTCTCAGTGGTGAGGACGAGACTGCTGGCGGACGTTTGTTTCTCTGCATGCATGAAGGAACCAAACTTAAACCGGATCACATCTGCCAATTATTGGAAATCTGCCTTAATACTACGTCTTTTCAATTTCGGAACAATGTTCTCAACAAATTCATGGTTGTGCTATGGGCTCACCAGTTTCACCCATAGTGGCTAATCTGTGCGTGCATGGAAGAGATGGAGAAACAGGCCCTCGCATCCTTAGCATGTCTATTGTAATGCCACTCGGCGTGATAAAGGATGCGCACAGTCGTTGGCACAGCTGGTCAGGCTTTTATTAAGCAAACGTTGCAGTTAGCACAATCATACCGGAGTTGTTGTCACGCCACAACTCACGCGCAGTCCTGCTCTCTCGCTCTCTCTCGGACTTCTCGTTCAGGTCCTCCCTTCTCTCCGTGACGTAATCTCTCCCGACTAGCCCAGCCCCCAAACATGCAACTCACAAGCCCCGGACGTTACAATATTTCTAGAGCTCGCAATTTTCTTTCCTGGTATTCGGTGGCAGCCATTTTTTTACTGACGAAAATCTGCCTGCATTCGATCGTTGATATTTGCTCATTTATATTTTGAATCTTTTCTTGTGTTTTCTTTTCTTCTTGTTGAGATTTTCAAAAGCTTTCCAATGGTACCTTACTCGTTAAGATCTGTCAAACATTAAGAAAGTTATGATCGTTTAATCCGTAATAAAGAACTCGAACACACATTTTTTGAAAATGTGTGACGAATTCTGATTGAAAAATGTGGTCACATCCCGACAAAGTGGTATTTTATTTTGAAAGCATAACCGGAAAGCGAGCGCTTTGCTAAATGAGCTGGATCCAAGACATCGCTGGCTGGCTGGCTGGATCCTGTTCGAAGAGTGGAGAAAAAAAAGTGCCGTTTTGGATCATTTGTTTGGGAGAATCGTCTCCGCGTGCACAAATGTCTTCAGGTGGGCCTTTTCGCCTCATTTTGGTGTCAAAACAAACCTGCGTTGTGTCACTTGAAGTGACGAATGTCGACGTTTTTCTTCCCTCAGATTTCTGCATGGAATCGCACGACGAAAGCGGAGAAGCGAGCCGCTTCCCGCCCCCAACTGGGACAAGACGCCACCATTAAATAAATATCTCGCTGGCGTTGCCTGCTTTTGTTGCCTCGGCTGCTTTTCGACGCCACGGAAGAAAGCGTCGGAATGGCGTTCTTTGTGAAAAAGAAGAAATTCAAGTTCCAGACACATTTGACGCTGGAGGAGCTGAGCGCCGTGCCGTTCGTCAACGGGGTTCTCTTCTGCAAAGTTCGCCTGCTGGACGGAGACTTCGTGGCGTCCTCCTCCAGGTACTTTTCACCACCAACGTGCTCCAAACCAAAGCTTTTCAACGTCTTTTTCAACACACGCCAACAACCAATTCATCTGTTTAAAAAAAACAAAAACGATGTTCCGTCCGACAGTGAGGTGGTCGTGGGTTCGAATCCGGCCTTCGGCCATCTTGGTTGGTCTCCCGGTACTCTTTGCGAACCTTGTCCGAATAAACGTGTCAGATAATGGATTGATGGATTAATGACAGCAAAATGAAGCAGAAATTAATATGAATACTACCTAAATGACTAATTTTAAACTTAATACAACTATTAGCTACATTACTGTTCTTAATGTGGGAGACAACTTAACATCTATTTAGTGTTCACGATAGCAGTTGAGCAAAATACCACTAAACTAGTGTGGAATAAGCAGCCGTCATAAATCACTCAATGGAAGTCGTATCAAAAATGATTCTTGACGTTGATGTGTGCTACACGGGCCCGCCTATCCAACCGTGCTATTCAGTTTAATACCTGGTTTATGGAATATGAATTGAAATGACAACCGACGTCTCCGGACAAGTTGTGTCCATAATTTGTAAAATGTCTTCAAATGACTTCTACTGAGCGTATTTGACAAAGATTCCACCTCATGTAGCTATATTTTACGTTTTAAGACTGGCGCTGAATATTCCGGAAGTCTTGTTTTCGAGTTGGTGACGATTCCTGACGTGATGTCATGTCAGGAACGCCCCTGACTGAGAACGGACACACAATGCATTTTGCGGTACTTTGTTTGCTCTGAAAACTTGGTGTTGATCCGTGTTGATGGCGAAATTAGAAGGAAAACAATATCAATAACGCGATGGTGAATCGTTGTGTGTTGTACCAAGACTACTATTTGATACTAGTTTACACATCAGACAAATCAGCCCATTTTTAACGGAGCTTGAGCGCCATCTTGTGCATTTTCTGGGTGCTACATTGCTGTCATTGATGGCTCGAATTGATGTGGGGGGACTCCTTTAATGGATTGCAAACATGTATGCTTTCCTCTTCAGAACTATTTGAATCATATTCATAATTGGATGTCTAACAAGAAAGCATCTTCTCCAAATTTGAAGCCATTGTTTTGATTCTCGAGCAAGGCAAGACGTCTTGACGTGACGTCACGAACTGGGGGCGGGACTTTCTGAAAATCTTCCAATTCGCAGCTCCTTTTGTGGCAGTTTTGGGACGCTTGAAGTCATTTTTGTCTGTGTTTTACATTTGACTAAAAATATCAGCCTGCGTGTTTTGGCTATTTTAGATGCTATAAAACGTTTTTCTGATGTCAGTTAGGAAACAAAAAACGGTGTCGGTTGTCCTTTAAGTGCAAAAATTTGTATCCATGGTCGGGGGCAGCCATTTTGTCACTCAGGTGACAAGCGCTCGAGGGCTCACCTGTTTTGCCACTTTGATCATGTCAAGTTCGCAAACTGAGCCCAAATAAACCCAAGTTGAGCCATGAGCTTTTTCAAACGGCATTCTGGCCATTTGAAAACAGCATTCTGCCTCACCGTGATGACCATTTGAATTCCAGAAAGTGTTGTGGTCGAGTTAGGATTTCAAAGTAGGTTTACAAGATAGAAATGGGTTTGAAATGAGTAACGTGCTTTGGGGGTATGTTTTTAAGACCCAAGCAAGGTTTCCAACCAAGAGGTCAGACCTCTTCACCCCCACCCCCGCACCCCATGACTGCGCCACCACCTTTCTGGATGTTACATAAGCGGCCCCTCGCGTTATCATTGGAACAATTGGCTCTCTCTTTCTCTCCCTGCTTCTCTCGTCCAATCGGATTAGCGTGATGTCATCCATGTGAGAATGCGTGTCTTTGTACAAATCCCCGCCGTTCCCTCGCTGCTGCCACAAATGTGAACACGCAGTCTTGGCGGTCCGGCCTCCCGCTCATGTCACATGTCGATCAATCCCTCATACCTACTGACGTGCCCATGCACTAGCTGTCAATCAAACACGGACAGTCAACCAAAGCGCTGAGACGTCAATTGATGAGAAATTTTCCGTCAAAGCTCACCGTTGACACATTTTTACCCGCCGTCCATCAAACACTGGGACAGAAGCCAGAACCGTACATACAGACACGCCCACGGAGTCGCTGTCAATCAATGGGCGTTACGCACAGACCCATGCAGCACCTGTCAGTCATTTTCTGATCTGCTTCATCCTCACAAGTGTCGCAGGGGGGTGCTGGAGACTGTGCCAGGTGTCTTCGTGCAGTAGGCGGGGGGCACCCTGAACTGGTTCGCGGTAGGGAAGAAAAATGAGGATGATTTTTTTTTCAAAGCGTGAATATCGGCTGCTGAAATGGGCCGAGACGATGAATGGGTTGGAACGGTCGAAATTAATTGTTTGGATGGATCACGATGAATCGGTTTGATTGATGGCGGCCACTGAGCGCACGTCAATCGTTTCCTCCGCCAATGGCTGTCAGTCCAGGCCAGGCAAATGTACTCGCTCGGGAACCGTCTTGAGTCATTTGCGGCCAGCCCCCTTTCGTCCTTTTTCCGACGAGGTGGAAGACCAAAGAAATGGATTCTCAAAAGAGACAAACGATGCCATTGGCAGTTATTGATAAGCCCGTCCTCCCCCCAGCAAGGTGAAACTATTGCGATTTCTCAAGTGGAACGTGGCCGTGATTGAGAACAGCTGCGCCGGATTCCGGGAAGCAAAAAAAACAAAAACCTCATCCAGCAGCTTGGAAGCATTTCTGAGTGCGATGTTTGGAAATTGGACACGGTCCTAACGTCGAACAGGTTGGCCATTTGGAAATGGTGGACGTCTTTTGATGACCACACGGGTGATATCGGGGGCCCAGGCAGACTTGAATGCGATTGCGGCGGCATGCGCACTCTCCCCTCCCCCTCCGCCTTGAATTTTTGGCAGCGTCTTCCTGTTCTCTCCAGTTGCGATTTTTCACTCCCAAACGTTGGAGGACTCAGTCCAGAGAGCACATGCTCGCAAAGTCAAATTGGGCACATTTTATGGAGCCCTAAGGTCAACTTTGATCGCTTTTGGGGAGTCAGTGGAACTTGAAAAGTCAAGTAAGGAAACTAGCTGGCTGGCTAGCTCACTATATAGCTGGCTACCTATCTATTAGCTGTCTAGCTGGCTACTATTGGCTATATAGCTGGCCAGCTAGCTAATTGAGTCAGTAAACATATTGGCTATCTAGCTTGCTATTGGCTATCTATTAGCTGAAATGTATTATTATTCGTACTAAATGGTATTGAATGTGGACAGTTGTTGGCTAGCGACCAATCCAGAGGTGGACACCGCCTCTCTCTCGAAATCGGTGACTCGAGAGGAGGAAAATGGCTGCCAGTTTGAATGGCGGGGAAGTACGGGCCAAAGGTTAGCCTGGAGCGGCGATTTTTCAACAGCTGTTTCCTGTTTTCCGCTTGATTTTTTTTTTGTGCTTCATTTGCATTGTGTGTGTGTGTGTGTGTGTGTGTGTGTGTGTGTGTGTGTGTGTGTGTGTGTGTGTGTGTGTGTGTGTGTGTGTGTGTGTGTGTGTGTGTGTGTGTGTGTGTGTGTGTGTGTGTGTGTGTGTGTGTGTGTGTGTGCGCGCGCCTGTCCGCGACCTCTCGCTTTTGGTGAAGAAAACATGTTGCATCGTTCTCGTGTTTAATGCTTGAAATGGTCTGAACTGCGATGAAGACCGCGTCTTAGTGGCGGGAGATGTCATTGCACTTCCTTTCCCAACAAAATCAATATGTGTGATTACCGTATTTTCACGACCAAACGGCGCACCGTGTGAAAAGGCGCAGTCTCATTTATGTGTGCCATTTCTGTATTTAACACACACATTGGGCGCACCGGATGAGAGGACGCAAGTTTTATATACCGGTACATATCCTCGACTGCCATACGTACGTCCGCCTCACAACAACACACAGGCATACAAGTGTGCGTATTCAAGAAAAAAACAGATCGGGAGCAAAACTGAGTTTGGTAGTACTTTATTTATTAATTACAAAGTAATAAAATTTTGGAATCATCACTCAATAGACGTCGACACGGTAAAATAGTGCACATTACCGGTACCGACTTTTCCGAAAGCTTGAACAACCGCGCTAGCAGACACGTTAGCCCAGGGGTGGGCAAACTTTTTGACTCGCGGGCCGCATTGGGTTCTAAAATTTGACAGAGGGGCCGGGCCAGGAGCATTTGGAGGGAGTGTTTGGGCCGGAAATACTAAACCTAAAGCATTAAAGGACAACCGACGCCTCCTGACAAGTTATGTCCATAATTTATAAAATCACTTCAAATGACTTCGACTGAGCGTATTTTACAAAGATTCCACAGCATATAGCTATAGTTTACGTTTTAAGACTTACACATAAATAACGCCATGGTGAATCGTTGTGTGTTGCACCAAGACAACTATTTGATATTCGCTGACACAAATTCCCAGCTGACAAATCAGCCCATTTCCAACGGAGCTTGGGCGCAATCTTCTGCATTTTCTGGGTGCTACATTGCTGTCATTGACGTCTCAAATTGATATATCAATTGCAAACATGTATGCTTTCCTCTTCAGAACTATTTGAATCATATTCATAACTGGATGAGTAACAAGAAAACATCTTCTCCGAATCTGAAGCCATTGTTTTGATTCTCGAGCAAGACAAGACGTCTTGGCGTGACGTCACGAACAAGGGGGTGGGACCTTCTGAAACTGGCCATTTCCGGATTCATTTTGAAGTCATTTTTATTGGTGCTTTTCATTGAACTAAAAATATCAGCCTGCCTGATTTGGGTATTTTAGATGCTATAAAACGTTTTTCTGATGTCAGTGGGAAACACAAAAAAATGGTGCCGGTTGTCCTTTAAATGTAGTATGTACAAACCTCATAGCACAGTAAGAATACTACAACCTAATTTAGTAACTGTCTTTCAAATGTGAAAAATATCCCTGATCAGTTAATACATTTGTCTCAAGGAATATGGCCTTTACATACTATTTCGCAGATACTTGGAGGAGGAAATGGAAATAGATTAAAATAACATATGCACTGTGATTTATCAAGATTGTTTTTAATAAGTTTTCATTGAAGGGGACATCACTTTCATGGAATCACATGGAATCACTTTCAACATTCAAAACGTATTATTACACAACGAAATATTCAAGCTCAATAATACCTACTTGTGTTAAATTCGCCAAATCATAGATGGTTTGTCCTGACCGCGCGCTCAACAAACTCTCCACGGACGGCCTCGCCTTCACGCGCAAATAGTAAACGTGTACCGTCGCCGAGCACACAGACATAGGCTACCAGCAGTTGAAATTTGCATACTCGACACGGCAGCCAATCAGAAGCCTGCTTCTTTCTTCCGGACTTTCGCAAGCGTTATAAAGTCGTGCAATTGCATGTCATTTTCCAAAATAGACGCACAGAACCTCAGCCCAGAAGAAAGATTCAAAAAAAGCTAACAACATATGTGACGCTACAAAACGTAAATTTACATTAAGCCGTGACTGTGAAGTGTACGTGAGACTTATGAAAGGGGCTTAGTGGCTCTTAGGAAGCAATGCAAACGTTGCATTGTGCACCACAATGACAATCGACTACTGCAGGAAGATCTACGGCCATGCACATTTACCGTAAATTAAGCAAGGTAACATTTGTAGTGGGTGCATTCTTCAATTAAAAAAAAAACCTAAATGGTTATTGGCAATGTTTTTTAATGTGATTGGTTGTCTCATTGTGCTTCAAGTTGTGAAAAAATGGGGCAGGCAACTTTTCAGTTAACTACCCTGTTGTCCACTAACTTTTTGTCATGAGTTTCAGACACTGTTTTTACTATAATTTGGGCAAGTTCGGCGGGCCGGATTAAAAAGCCTAACGGGCCGTATGTGGCCCGCGGGCCGTAGTTTGCCCATGGCTGCGTTAGCCCAAGCATCCACAATCCATTGCAACAGGAAACAAAGCGTTGTCGCGAGCTTTTCAGAATAATTCCCGGCTCTTGCTGCGCTACCGCAGGACGACGGTAGCCCGGCGAATTATTCTGAAAAGTTCGCGAAAATGCTTTGTTTCCGGATGGATAAATGGCACAGTTTCATAAAACGCCAGCACCAAGACGGATCTCCTTGGAAATGTTCAACTTTTATTTCTTCCGTTAGCGTTACTGCTACTACTGTGCGCGTCCGCACTACAGGGCGCACTGCACATTTTGAAAAAAAATCTGAGACGTTTATATGCGCCTTATGGTCGTGAAAATACGGTAAAAAAAAGAAAATATTAGGAAAAATATAAAAATAAACCCAAAAAATAAATAATAATAAAATACTAAATTAATAATACATTTAAAAATAAATAATAAAATATTACAAAAATACATTTACAATACAATATCACAAAATACAAAAAACCTAAAAAATAAAATTCAATTATTACAAAAATATGTTTTAAAAACCTCAAAAATAAATAATTAAAATATATTGCAAAATTATAAATAAATAAAACAATATAAAATTAAAATATTGCAAAATTACAAAAAAAATTACACAAATACTGTGACAACCTTAAAAAAATAATTAGAATGCCACGAAAATACAAAGTCCAAAAGACGAATTAAAATATTACAAAAATATTTTTTAAAACCTAAAAAATAAAAAAATACTCACAAATTAAAACAAAATAATTAAAATATTCCAAAAATACTTCCAAAACGTCAAAAATAAATATTTTGAATATCACAAAAATATTGACAAAACCTCAAAAATAAATAATTAGAATATTAGCAATAACCAGCAATTTGTTTCCGAGCCAAACATTTCAATCCTTTTTTTTTTCCTCCACGGGTACACGCCGTTTGACCCCGAGCGCCCTCCTCCCATCCCACCCGACCACCTATCTATCTATCTATCTATCTATCTATCTATCTATCTATCTATCTATCTATCTATCTATCTATCTATCTATCTATCTATCTATCTATCTATCTATCTATCTATCTATCTATCTATCTATCTATCTATCTATCTATCTATCTATCTATCTATCTATCTAGCCACTTATCTACCCAACTGTCTATCTATATCTATCTATTCATCTCGCGATCTAGCTACCTGGCTACCTATCTACCTCGCTTCCTATTTATCTATATCTAGCTACCTAGCTATCGATTTATCTAGCTACCAAGCTATTTATCTATCTTTCTATCTAGTGTTCTAGCTATTTATCTACATAACTAGCTATCTATTCATCTAGCTACCTATCTATCTATCTATCTATCTATCTATCTATCTATCTATCTATCTATCTATCTATCTATCTATCTATCTATCTATCTATCTATCTATCTATCTATCTATCTATCTATCTATCTAGCCACTTATCTACCCAACTGTCTATCTATATCTATCTATTCATCTCCCGATCTAGCTACCTGGCTACCTATCTACCTCGCTTCCTATTTATCTATATCTAGCTACCTAGCTATCGATTTATCTAGCTACCAAGCTATTTATCTATCTTTCTATCTAGTGTTCTAGCTACTTATCTACATAACTAGCTATCTATTCATCTAGCTACCTATCTATATCTATACCTAGCTATCTGTCTAGCTACCTATTTATTTATATCTAGCTACCAAGCTAGCTACGTATTTACCTAGCTATGTAGCTAGGTAAATACGTAGCTAGTTAGCTCGCCTTCCTTTTTTTTTTTGGACCGCCATTGCTGTTTCTCAGCTGTGTGTGTGTATGTTTGTGTGCGCACGCAGGCAGGAAGTGCGTGAGAACTGTGTGCGATGGGGCAAGAGATTCTCCTTCGTCTCTAAGATGAGCGCAAACCCGCACACGGGCGTGCTGGACCCGTCCGTCTGCCGGGTGTCTGTCCGGAAGGTACGTTCAAAAAAAAAGGGACACAAAATGGCTGCCGCTGTGGCATCAAACTTTGATGATGATGATGAATCCTTTGATTGGCCGAACGAACGCCTCCTTCTTCCTGTTGTTTTTCCTGCAGGAGCTGAAAGGCGGCAAAGCCTACACCAAGGTAAGAGAGCCGAGACCCCCCCAAATAATACCCAAAGAAAGCATTTGTCCGCCATCCTGGCGCCGCCTGGGACACTCGCAGCGCCTCGGTGTGTGCTTTCCTGCAAATGGCTGCATTGAAGCGGCTTCCCTTCCGTCGTCGGAGCGAGGCCTCACTTGCTCGCGAGCACTTCCAACAACACCAAATTCCAAACCAAACAGAAGCTGCTGGCAAAAAGCCAGGCCGACCACTTCACAGGCAATAAAAAATGGCCACATGCCAAGGTCACCCAAAACAATCTTTCGTAGAAATCTGCATTCAAGGATCAGGATTGTTTGTTTTATTTTGAAGTGCACAAAAAAATGGCGCAAACTTGGATGTCAATAAACGGAGCTCATTCCCTGCCATTCCCCCATTTATTCAGCAATTGAACAGTGTGACGTGGAGCGCCGTTCCCCAATTTGTTCCAAGTTTTGCTTCCTCTTGCATGGGATGCTGAGAAAGCGCTGGTCAAACCTCTGCCAATGTTTTTTCCCTTCCATGAAGGGGACAGCATTTGCCTTTTGGACAGTCACCCCCATTTCATCAATAAATATATAAATCAAAAAATTAAATAAAACCAACACAAAAAAATAAACAAACAAAAAAATTAATAAATAGATACAAATCATTAAATGAATACATAGATAAATAAATAGATGGATAAATTGATAGGTAGATAGGTCGGTCAATAGACAGATTGGTTGGTCGGTCCATGGATTAATGGATTAATGGATAGATAGATAGATAGATAGATCAAGAAATAAATAACTAAATAAATAAACAAATGGATAAAATGTGAGAGGGAGCAACAACAGGGTAGCAAAACCACCAAAATAATGAGTGCAAATTTGGATGGCAAAAAAGAAAACAGGCATGAGCCTGAGTTTAGGTGAGAGGAAGAAATGAAAGAATGAAGGGCAGAAAAGGAAGTGGCGGTTGAGATGAGCTGACATTTCAGCCTCAGTCCCAGGCGGGCTGAACGGATGGCGAGCGGACGCCGCGGCGCTGGCTAACAGCCGTTTTTTTTTTTTTTTTTTTTTTTTGTGGCCTCCCCAGCTGGGCTTCACAGACCTGAACATGGCGGAGTTTGCCGGCTCAGGTTGCACCGTGCGCTGCTGCCTGCTGGAAGGCTACGACACCAAGAACACCCGGCAGGACAATTCCATTCTCAAGGTTGCCACTGCCGTCCTCCCTCCCTCCGTCCGTCCGTCTCCAGTCCACAACTGTCCAAAACTCTTTTTGTTTTTTTGCTTTTCTAAAGGTCATCATCGGGATGACCCTCCTGTCTGGAGACCCCTGTTTTAAAACGTGAGTCCGCTGGGAATTTGTGTCAACTTACACCTTCTTTATGCGTGTTACCGCAATTGGCTGCGACACACGATTCACCATGGCGTTATTGATGTCGTTTTCCTTCTAATTTCGCGATCAACACAGTGTTTTCAAACGAAAAAAGTATGCAAAATGCATTGTGTCGTTTTCTCGGTCAGGGGCGTTCCCTCCGTGACGTCCCGTCAGGCATCGTCACCAACTCGAAAACAAGACTTCCTGAATATTCAGCACAAGTCTTAAAAGGTCAAATCTAGCTCTCTGCCGTGGAATCTTTGTCAAATGCGCTCAGTAGAAGTCATTTGAAGTCATTTTACAAATGATGGACGCAACTTGTCCGGAGGTGTCGGTTGTCCTTTAAGTAAGGGGGGGGTTAAGCGAAATCACGGCAGCCCATCATATTTGTCCTGTTTTTTGTTTTCCTTGCTTCAGTCCGGCCAGCACGGCCAAAAGCATCTCGGTCGCGGGACGTGAGCACACCCTGCAGCCCGACTGCAAGGGGGAGGGAACCAAAAGCGAGCCCGGACCGCCTGGGGGGATTTCTCTGGGCCGGACGCCCAAACATCGACCCTCCATCGCTAGCTCAGGTACACTTTGGAAAGTCCCCGTAGAAAGTCCCCCCAAAAAAGTCCGACTTAGCGGTTGAAAGCTGAGCGGCAGCGTTCGGGACCCACTGGAGAGACGTCATGGAGGATGGGCTCAAGTTCCAGTCATCCATCAGGGGGTGGTGGTATGACTGCATTTTTGTCCTTTGCTTGCGGGCAGGTCTTCTGGAAGACCCCGAAAGTAACCTTTGTGCTCCCGGAGAACTTTTCCAATCGGGCCATTCTCGCAACTCCAGCTACGCTAGCCAGCAAAGCAAGATCTCTGGTTTGTTTGTTTGTTTGTTTGTTTGTACCCCCCGAAGACCCCCAACTTGATCTGAGTGAGCCCTCGCGTGTCCCGCAGGCTACAGCACGGAGCACTCTTGTTCCTCCAGCCTGTCGGACTTGACGCACCGCAGGAACACCTCCAGCGGCAGCAGCGCCTCGGGGGGGTTCGCCGCCGACGCCATCGGCGAGGGGGAAAGAGAAAGCGGGCGGTCGGAGAGACCCCCCCGACCTCCCAGGCCGCTTCTGCCCACCAACAGGCCCCCCAGGTACACCAACATTTGGGGAGTCTGAATTTTGACAATGACAAAGCGCACATTGAAACCCCAATACAGTCATACCTCAGCTTACAAACACTTTATCTGACCTACTTTTCGCCTTATGAACATTACATTTGCAAGAATATCATCTTGGCGTACAAACTAGTTTTCGGGAAAACAAATCAAACCACACGGAGCGCCACAGTGGCTGGCGGACTACCTCTTCCCCCCCCCATCCCGTCCCCTCCTTTGCGTGCATACGTGGTTTGTTATTGAGTGGAGTACTTTTGCTATTATGGGACCGAAAAAGCACAAAGTGAGGACACAAAAGAAAATGGCAGTCGAGCAGAAGAAGGAGATCATCAAAAAACACCAACGAGGTGTGCGTTGGTGTGACTTAGCGTCCCAGTACCAGTATGCTAAATCGACTACGTGCGGCTAAGGGTGTTTCCGTGTTGTCTAAGCAACTGTCTCCGACAATAGAAGAGGTCGAAAAACTTGTGTTGATTTGGATGAACGAAAAACAGCTAGCAGGGGACAGTGTGAGTGAGTGTATTTTCGGCAAGAAATCACAGCAACTTCACTCGGGTATCATCAAGAGGCAACCTGGAAGTTTGGCATCCATTGACAACTAGCATTACAATGGTAAATAAACCAACTTTATTGTACTGTACAATGTATTTCTTTCATTATAATCCAAGAGCACATTTATTACACATAAAATAAGGTCTATTTTGTGGAGTTTTAAGGCTTATTTTGTAGAAAATGATGTTTTAAGAGGACCGGGGAATGGATTCTTCTCATTTTTAATGGTTTCTTATGGGAAATCAATGTTTGGCCTTACACACACTTTCTGGGAAGCAATGAAGTTGGTAAGCTGATTGAGCCATTTTCCAATTTTGCTTGTGGCTTGCAGGAGGAAGCAAGACTCAGTGGAGAGTCGACCCTCGTGGGTCAACGACACCCGCATGGACGCCGACGACATTGTGGAAAAGATCGTCCAGAGCCAAAACTTTGAGGGCGACAGCAACACTGAAGGTCAAGAAAAGCGCAATCCAACTCCAAAGCTTTCTCTGGTGCTAAGATAGCATGTAGCATGTAGATAGCTAAGATAGCATGTAGCATCCCCCTCAATTGATCACAAACTCAGAAACCAGTCATTCTCTTGTTTCAAAAGACGTTGTTATGCCCGTTGTCTGTCGCCATGATAGCACTTTCTTTTGTGCTAAGCTAACATGTAGCGTTTCCCCCAAAATTGATAAAAACTCAGATTCCAACACAGAAACCAGTTGTTCTTTTGTTCCAAAAATACGGGAAGCCCGGTGTCTGTTGCCATGACAGCACCTTCTTTTGTGCTAAGCTAACATCTAGCATCCTCCCCCAAAATTGATTAAAACTCAGAATCCAACATAGAAACCAGTCGTTCTCTTGTTTCATAAAGACGGTATGCCTGTTGTCTGTCGCCATGACAGCACCTTGTTTTATGCTAAGCTAACATGTAGCATCCTCTCCCAAAATTGCTTAAAACTCAGAATCCAAGAGAGAGCAGTCATTGTCTTGTTTCAAAGCTTGTTGTCTTTGGCCTTCTTTGATGCTAAGCTAACATGTAGCCTCGCCCCTCCCCCTTCCACAGACAGCAACCTGCGTCTCTTCGTCAACCGAGACGGCAGCACCGCCCTTAGCGCCATTCGGCTGGGCAACAACGGGTGAGTTGGCCGCCATCGGACCTTCCTGGAAAAGCGCTAACGCTAACGTGCCCCCCCCCCCCCCCCCCCCCTTCAGGGTCTCGGCCGGCGGCTATGAGCCCGTGGTCATCGAGAGCCGCTAGCCTGGGAGGAATCATCGCCCGCAAACCCCCCTCGCCCCCTTTTTTTGGTTTTTGTTCCTTCCCTTCAGCCGACTTCAGCCGGCCTGAAGTCGGCGCAGTGAAGAAAGTCACAGCAGTTTGCACTTTAGCCACTGGTTTTCCTCTCCTTTCAGAAACCCAGACTCCTTTTTTTTACCGTTTAACTCATAACAATAATAAGCATTATTATAATTATAATAATCATCATCATCATAATACATTGTATTTATAAGCGCCTTTCAAAACACTCAAGGGCACTTTACAGGCACACGATAAGAACAACATTTTCTTCTGCGGGTGAGCAGTGGCAGCCAGACGCGCCAGCGTCCACTTAAACCGGAAATATCAAATGGTCATGGCAAAAATAGTTCTGAACAATTAACTAGTGCCGCACTGACGAGATCAGAGAGTCATTGAGAGTTTTGTAGTAGGCAGGGCAAGTTAGCAAAAATGAGATGACTATGCAAAGACAAAATATAACGTTCCGAACAATAAACTAGTGCTGTACTGATGACATCAGAGAGTAATTGAGAGGTTGGTAGTAACTCCATGAGTTGGAAGTTGAATTAATGGGTTGTTCAATGGCCGTTACACTGCCAAATATCACAACCGCTCTTTCATAAACTTTTGGTGTCGGGAGCCCTGGTCAGAAAATTGCCAGCATGACGCTCTGATACATAACTACTACTGTAACCTTTTTTTTATTTTAAATTAGCCACAGCGATCAAATGTATCTTGTCATCGATATATTCATATAGATTGATACGTGTATTATTATTATTATTATTATATCGTCCCCGTTTTGATTTCTGAGCCCGAAGTGTTTTTGTCTGGCACAAGAACGCCAATGAAATCCAAGAAACTTAATTATTTCCTAGCTAGCCAGCTAGCTTTCTATCTATTTGAGTTACTTCGGGGTTGAGTGGTTATATACGGATTCCAATAAAGACAACAAGTCAAATTACTTCCAGTTTGAGTGATTATGAGCTAACTCTTGGCTAGCTAGCTAGCTTTCTATCCATTTGAGTTACTTCTTGGTTGAGTGATTATTAGCTAACTCTTAGCTAGCTTTCCATCTATTTGAGTTACTTCCGAGTTGAGTGACTCTTAGCTGGCTTTCTATCTATTTGAGTTACTTCGGGGTTGAGTGACTCTTAGCTAGCTAGCTAGCTTTCTATCTTTTTCCTTCCAGGTTGAGTGAACGCTGGCGCGTGTGGCTGCCGCTGCTCACCCACAGAAAAACATCCTGTGACTGTAAAGTGACCTTGAGAGTTTTGAAAGGCGCTTAGAAATGAAATGGGTTATATTGTTATTATTATTATTATTATTATTATTATTATTATTATGATGATGATTAAGGCCACCCCCCCTCTGTGCTCTCCGCAGCCATTTTGAAAGTCTCTCTGCTGCCCCCTGGCGGAGCAACCAGTGTTGACACCCAAGTTGGTTGACAAAAAGAAGTTGAGAAATGTTGTCAAGCAGCTGGCTGCTTGACAACATTTTCTTTCTGTTTGATTGATTTTCTTCATCTTTCGGAATTGTTTTTGAATGTATTCCACCAAAACAGTGACACTTCCTACTATATTTTTGTCTTGTCGATTGCCTAAAAACGCACTCATGGTTATAGTATTTAGTTCACGTTTTGGGATTGAACCACTAATTTGTTTTGTTTACATCACCTATTATACTTGTTTTCTTTTTTTAAAGCAATTATTTATATTTTTTTTGTCATTTTATTCTATGATGGTTTCGTCCGGAGGATGGATTTTATAAGCTATGCACATAACTCGCCTTCCCTCGGCTTTTTCTTATCTTCCACGATTAGAAATTCGAACAAGATTATTGTATCACAACAAAGCTAGCACATAGCGAAGTCGTACAAACTGACCTTTGTAACATTTCTAACTAATAAAAATCTACGCTTGTATATGAAGAAACGTTTGGCGATGTTGACCCGAGATGACCATCAGGGGGCCATTTTATCCCCGGGAGAGGACTAAAACAAATCCTCGAGTCGTGTTTGATGAAATGTTTGATTTGAATAGTCTCTTATGTCTCTATAATAGACGCCACGGCCGTTGGAAACAAATCAAAAAGATCAACAGAAGCAGGAAAAAGGGAGTCAAGTGGATCACGTGACCGCGGTTACTTCCTGCTGGAGTGATGGGAATTCCGGCTCCTTTTCAGAGAGCCGGTTCTTTTGGCTCGGCTCACTCAAAAAGATCCGGCTCATTTGGCTCCTCGGTTTGTTTGTTGCTTAAATTAATTCTACTAAAATGATGTGAAAAACTAATTACTCGTGTAAAAACAAAAAGACACTAAATATCAAATATTTGTATTGATATGGCTTTATTTATATGTGCACATAGAGCATTCACTAACTTTAGCTTTCCCCATGGTTACTGTGGTCTGATGATCACCTTTCACTAATTTGCTTTTCATATTAATAATGCTATGATACAAACGAGTAAAACTGATGATAATTGAATAATAACAGCGTAATGTGTTAACATTTGTCCAGTGTATCTGTCTCCACTGATCTCCAGTGACCTGCTGAAATGGCTCCAAAACAGTGCATGGGTCCTGCACGACCTCCCCAGCTCCTCTGCAAACTAGTTAGCTGGCTCGCTATCTAGCTCGTGATCTGGCTGGCTACCTAGCCAGCTATCTATTAGCTGGCTACCTAGCCGGCTATCTATTTGCCAACAGCTAGCGAGTTGGCTAGCTGGCTATTAGCTGGCTATCTTGCGAGCTATATATTTGCTATCTATAAGCTGGCTAGCTAGCTATTAATTATCTATTAGCTCGCTAACTTTCTAGATTTAAAGTTACTTCTGGGTTGAGTGAATGCTGGCGCATGTGGCTGCCGCTGTTCACCCACAGAAAAACTGATCCTGTGACTGTAAAATTGACATTGAGAGTTTTGAAAGGCGCTTTTAAGAAACGAAATGAAAATGTAGTCTTTCATTCAAGTCAAAACAAGCCAGCAGAACGGTGGCCATTTTGACATTTTCAATCAAGTAAGTGACATTTAGAATGTCCAGTCGTCAGTCGTTCGACAAACAGCTGTGGCTTTTTTTCACCAGTTCTTGGACTCCAGCACGTTCTTTGTCAGATATCATTCTGCTTTGATTCTTGGAGAAAGTCTTGATTTCAGAATCAGAAAGCCTTTAATAGCCCAACAATGGGGACATTTCCTGTTTGGGAATTGCATACATTGGGTTGAAAATGGCTGAAAAGAAGTCGGCTCCAGTTTCCGGCTTCTTATTAGGAGCCGATTTCAAAGATTCGGCTCGTTGTTAAACGACGCATCAGTATCTCGCTGACCCCTCCTTGGACTCGCTTTGACGCCGCTCCCCGTCCACCGCCCCCCCGTCAAACTCCACACACGGACGGACTTCCCAAGTAAGTCATCCATATCCGCTCCCTTTTATTTTGTTGGACTCACTCAGGGGAAAAAAAGAGAAAAAAGGAGCAAGAAGCCCAGCAGCGCTGACGATGGCGACAGCGGCGGTGTCTGCCCCGGCCGGCGGCCCCAACCCCTGCCCGGGGACCGAGCTGGTCCGCGGGCAGGCGTTCGACGTCGGGCCTCGCTACAGCAACCTGTCGTACATCGGCGAGGGGGCCTACGGGATGGTGTGGTGAGTCAGGCCGCCCCACGGCCACCCCGAAGCCGCCTTACGCCAGCCACTTGGGACGTACACACCTCCGCGGTTTGCCACTTAGCTTAGCCACACGGCTAATGGCTCCTTGCTGGCCGCCGTCGCTGCTACCGCGTCGAAAGACGTCAAATGAAACAATTCCTTCCCATAAAAGGCCCCCATTTTCTTGTATTGCCGTCGTTACCCCAACGCGGCGACATTTTGACGTGAATTTATTTCAACCCGAACGTGTTTTATGTCGCCAAACGCTTCGAGTCATCGACAGATTTCAATGTGGATTTTGCTCGCCGCTGCTGGCTGTTCTTTTAGGACCGAAAATAATAGAGTAAAATGGAGCAGTTTGATATGAATAATACACAGATTTAACAGATAAACGTGTTTAATCGGAGACCTGTCACAAATGCTAGGCGAAGACTTCATGAAAATATTTCCCTGTCATGACCATTCGCTGACGTCATACACGAACATCGACATTGTTTTTCATTTGGATGCCGAAATGACGAACACAATGCATTATTTCCTTCAAATATTAATTCCTGGTCTCCAAAAGTGCATTTGCATCGATGCTACTTGATCACTCACTTATCAAAAAACAGATGATTGGTATTTAACTTCAATTTGAGCCCAAATAAATCTGTTATGATTTTTTTTTTTTTTTTTTTTTTGCAGGAATGCATATTTTTTTCCACCTGAGACATCAAATAACCATGTGATACATTTATACTAATAAGTAAAAAAATAGAGGAAAAATAATACACAATAACAAGAATAAGAATAACAATAATAGCTGGCTAGCTTTCTAGCTAGCTCGCTTTCTATCTATTTGAGTTACTACAGGGTTGAGTGAACACTGACGCGTGTGGCTGCCGCTGCTCACCCACAGAAAAACTTAAGCCACGACTGTAAAGTGACCTTGACAGTTTTTAAAGGCGCTTATAAATTAAATGTATTATTATGATGATTATTATTGTTGTTGTTGTTGTTGTATGTTACGCTTCTCGGCATCTTGTTGGGAGGTAGCACAGTTGACGTCACAGTAGCATAAAACCCATATGTATACATATATTTTGTTATTCGATTACAAAAAAATATATAGATATACAGTTTAAAAATATATAAAGTATATAACACTATCTCGTTGGATAGCTATCTTGCTAGCTATTTGTTGGCTATCTATTAATTATCTACTAGCTGGTTAGAGAGCTTTCTATCTATTTCCTTCCAGGTTGAGTGAACGCTGGTGCGTGTGGCTGCCGCTGCTCACCCACAGAAAACTTATCATGTGACTGTAAAGTAACCTTGAGAGTTTTGAAAGGCGCTTGGAAATGAAATGTCCTGAAGTAATCATCGGTGAAATAAATAGCTTATGCGGTGTCTCGTAAAAGCGCGTTAGCTTGCTGTGAAATGGCGGCAAAAACACGAGCATTTTCACCACGCCGACCCTAACGTCAACATGGTAACAGTGGTCTTACATAACATGGCAACGGATGCAGCGTTGATGTCGTCATGGCAACACCACCGAGGACCAAGAAGCAGGAAATGTGGCGGGGGGGGGGTTCAAAATGGGATAGATTTTTGCATACAAAAATGGTTAGCATGAAATGACGTAGCATTTGAAGCTACTCCGTACCATCAAATTAAGCCACGCCTCTATCAGATGCTCATTGGAGTATTTAATGATGGGTTACATCTATATTTTATTCACTTCTTCACTGCCATTCACAAATTTATTCGGGAATTTGTTCAGGTATTGCTTTTTCTTGCTTGAATGCCGATAAAGCGCTGGTCAGACCTCTGACAATGTTTTACCCCTTCCACAAAGGGGCAGCATTTCCCTTTTGTTGTGCTTTGTTGCAGCTTCAGTTGTTGTTAAATCAATGTGTTATCGTATTTTGTACATCCACCCCCATTTCAAGCTGACATAACTCCAAACCCATATCACTTAGGAATCAACACTTTTTTATGCTGAAAGAAGAGTTCTTTCTCTCTCTCTCTGTCTGTCTGTCTGTCTGTCTGTCGTTGAGTCGGTGCACATTCCTCCCAGCCAAGTGGCAAGGGAGGTCAGCAGTCCCATTTGCCCGGCGCCAGGCTGGCACGCCACTGTTAACATGTGTCCGTCGCCGTGGCAACCGCTTTTCTTCTTCTTCTTCTGTCGCACAATGTGGGCGTTCTTGGCTCTCTGCGGCGTTAACAAGAAATCACGTTACGGCGCGGGGGGCGAAGAAAGCATCATCAGCGATGGGAGGAGTGGCAGATGTCGCGTTGGTCTCCGTTGCCATGACGTCCGCGCGCTCGGCAGGTCTCGGAAGATGGATGAAAAATAAAATTCAAATCAAACAATAAAAAAAACGATAAGAGACCTGTCAGGCTCAAGTAACAATAATAATAATAATAGTAATAATAATTAATAATGCTTTTCATTTGAAGCGCCTTTCTAAGCTTTCCAGGACACTTTACAGTCACAGACAAGCATAGGTACTATAATCAATAAAATACAATCACAAATAGAACCCAATCAATAAAATACAATGAATTAGAAACAACAGAAAGAGCTACACAGAAACTGTAATTTTCTGTGTAGCTCTTTCTGTTGTTTCTAATTCATTGTATTTTATTGATTGGGTTCTATTTGTGATTCGCAGTGGAGAAATTGACATTTCACAGCAGCAAAGTGATAAAAAAAAATCCATTTAATTTCTAAGCGCCTTTCAAAACTCTCAAGGTCACTTTACAGTCACAGGATCAGTTTTTTTCTGTGGCGCTTGTGGCAGCCACACAGCGTTCACTCAACCCGGAAGTAACTCAAATAGATAGCAAGCTAACTAGCCAGTGTATAGATAGCTAATAGCTAGCGAATAGATAATAATAATACATGTAATTTATAAGCGCCTCTGAAAACTCTCAAGGATAGTTTACAGTCGCAGCATAATAGCTCGCGAATAAATAGCTAATAGCTAGCGAATAGCTGGTGACGATGAAATGAAGCGGAAAGTATGATATTAATATTATATTGTATGATATTATTATTATTACCATTTTAAATGTGAAGGTGGGAAGAGAATCCATGTGGGGAGAAATGTTGGGAGGAAGTGAGTTCCAGCGTTTGGGGGCAGAGTAGCTGAAAGCTCTGTCCCCCATCGTGCTGAGACAGACAGGGGGGCACACCACACGGAGGTGGAGGGAGGAAGAAGATCTGAGGGAATAGAAATTTGAAGAGGGTCAGATAGGTATGGATTGGATTGGATTGGCCTTTATTAGTCTCGCAGTGGAGAAATGTACATTTCGCAGCAGCAAAGTTATGTTGATTGTATATTTGAGCGGGAGCCAATGGAGCTCTTGGAGGACGGATATGGGGGTGATGTGGTGAAAGGAGAAGGTTCTGCTGATGATCTGGAGATTGACCTCAAACGGGGGTCTGCCATTGCCCTCGTCACCAAAGCAAACCCCAGAAAAGCCTTTTTCTTCCTCCCCCTCCCTCCCCCCTTTCTTTCTTTCTTTCTTTCTCTTTCCAGCTCGGCGTACGACCGCGACAACAAACTCCGGGTGGCCATCAAGAAGATCAGCCCCTTTGAGCACCAGACGTACTGCCAGCGCACCTTGCGCGAGATCAAGATCCTCTTGCGCTTCAAGCACGAGAACATCATCGGAATCAACGACATCATACGCACGCCCACCATCGAGCAGATGAAGGATGTGTATCCTCAAAAATAGCTGGCTATCTATTAGCTAGCTATCTGGCTGGCTATCTATTAGCTATCTATCCAGCTGGCTAGCTATCTCTTAGCTGGAATGGCTGGTTAGCTGGCTATCTATTCGCGATCGAGCTATCTAGCTGGCTGGCTGGCTGGCTGGCTGGCTATCTGCTAGCTATCTAGCTGGCTGTCTATCTATTAGCTATCTATCCAGCTGGCTGGCTATCTATTAGCTAGCTATCTAGCTGGCTGGCTATCTGTTAGCGATCTAGTTGGCTGGCTATCTGCTAGCTATCTGTCCAGCTGGCTATCTATTAGCTAGCTGGCTAGCTGGATGTCTATCTCTTTGGCTGGCTATCTAGCTGTCTGCCTCCGTCTCATTTTGGTTTCCTGAACGGCGGCGGCGTTCAGTTACATCGTGCAGGACCTGATGGAGACGGACCTGTACAAGCTGCTGAAGACGCAGCACCTGAGCAACGACCACATCTGCTACTTCCTCTACCAGATCCTGCGAGGCCTCAAGTACATCCACTCGGCCAACGTGCTGCACCGCGACCTCAAGCCCTCCAACCTCCTGCTCAACACCACCTGCGATCTCAAGGTAAGGAAAGGTCAGGAGGAAGGGGCTATTTAAAGGCCATTTGCCTGACTCACCCACCGCCCTTTCAGATCTGCGACTTTGGTCTGGCCCGCGTGGCCGACCCGGAGCACGACCACACCGGCTTCCTGACGGAGTACGTGGCCACGCGCTGGTACCGAGCGCCCGAGATCATGCTCAACTCCAAGGTCCGTTCCGTTCAAATGTCAAAGAAGACAAAAGATCTGCAATCGTCGAAATGGCATTGATTTCTTTCTTTGTTTATTCCTTTATTTATATAGCCGCCCATTTGTTTGTTTATTCTATTTACCCATTGATTCATTTTTTTTGTATTCATTTATGTATTTATCAATGTATCTATTTTATCCACCCATCTATTTATTGATTGTTTGTTTATGTATCTATCTGATTATTTATTCGTATATTTACATATATTTTTATTTAGTTATCCATTTTATTATCTGTCTGTTTGGTTATTTTTTTGTTTATCTATCCATTTATCTTTCTCTTTCATTCTTTCTTTTTTCTTTCTCTTTTTCTTTTTTTCTTTTTCTTTCTTTCTTTTTTTCTTGCTTTCTTTCTTGATATATTTGTCAGGGATTTGGTCATCTATTAATCCATTTCTTGATGTATTTTATGTTCTGCTTGCGAAGTGAATGTCTGCGGGCGGGCGGGCGTTTGTTGCGTTTAGGGCTACACCAAGTCCATCGACATGTGGTCGGTGGGCTGCATCCTGGCTGAGATGTTGTCCAACCGTCCCATCTTTCCCGGCAAACACTACCTGGACCAGCTCAACCACATTTTAGGTTCATTCATTTTTTTTTTTTTTTCTCTTTTCAACTCCGTCCATCTGTCGTCATTGGTCACGCCACTGACTCCATTTCCTCCTTCATTTAGGCATCCTGGGTTCCCCTTCTCAGGAGGACCTCAACTGCATCATCAACATCAAAGCCAGGAACTATTTACTGTCTCTGCCGCTGCGCTGCAAAGTGCCCTGGAACCGCCTCTTCCCCAACGCTGACGTCAAAGGTCCGAAAGGAGAGGGTGTGGGGGGAGGGGGGGGGAGCGGGAGAAGAAAAATGGCCGCCGCCTGCTCACAATATAGTCGCCGTATACCTACAGGTAACATTCCAGTTACCAGCGGGTTCCGTTCCGAGAGAACCGTTCGACAGCTAGCCAGATAGATAGGTCAACGATAGCAAATGGCTAGCCAGCTAGATAGCTAGTCGAACGGTCGTAAGTCGAAATCCATTCAAAATGGCCGACGTGACATTTCCACGACAGGATAGTATCTCATGTTGCTTCATTCATTTGCATTATCCCTAATGCCAATGAACACGATAACTTCTTGATTTCCCAAATTTGACCCTTTTTTTCGGTGACCTGACCACTAGCCTGGAAAAGTTGTCAATTCCCCCCAGGGTATTGAACCCTCACCCCCCACAGGAAGCATCCTTGCTAAGATTGAATTTGCCAAATCAATTTCCTCTTTGCCATGTCTCCCTCTAGCGGACACTTTGGTGTATTGCGGATATTTTCACGCTGCTTTATGAGATGAGCTAACGGCGGCTAGCTCATCTCATGAGCTAGCTGCTAACCTTTCTTCTTGAACAAAATGGCCAATGTTGTCTGTCAGCTTTGGATCTGCTGGACAAGATGCTGACCTTTAACCCCCACAAGAGGATCGAAGTGGAGGAGGCCCTGGCGCACCCCTACTTGGAGCAATACTACGACCCCACCGACGAGGTGGGCGACGCCTCCGCCTGCGGCGCCGCCCGCTTCGGCTTTTGACGCTTGCGTTTGATTTCTCCCCCCCCTGGCCAGCCCGTGGCCGAGGCGCCGTTCAAGTTCGACATGGAGCTGGACGACCTGCCCAAGGAGACGCTGAAGGAGCTGATCTTTGAGGAGACGGCGCGGTTCCAGCCCGCCTTCCGCTCCTAACGCCTCGCGCCAGGTCAGGAAATGGCGCGACCGGAAAAAAAGTCAGCCTACAAATTCCGCAACACAATCTCACCTCTTCTAATTTTAGTCATCTAAAAAGACAATTAGAACTATGCTAGAAAAATGCGATCTAGCTAGCTTAATTAAAGAAATTAAATACAATTACATTAAATACATTAAAATAAAATTAATTAAAATTAAATTTTAAATTGAATTTAGAAACGAATATTATATTAAATTAAATTAAAATGACCTTTTATTTTTTATTTTTGTTGTTGTCCTACAGATGATTGGTCACCCTGCCCCTCAGGCCCCGCCTCCTCCACATTGTTGCGCTTTTCATTTGGGATTTTTTTTTTTATTTTTGCTTTCGTTTGGGCAGTCGCTCATCATCCAGTCCGCTTTGCTCACGAATGGCGGCAGGAATCAATCAATCTGTCGTTCCCGGGAGGGAGGGAGGGGACGGGTGAGTGATCCAGGGGGGGGTCCATCACAGCTCGCGTGATTTTCATCTCTCCCCTTTTACGTTTCCTTTTAAAGGTTTTTTTTTTGGGGGGGGGGGGGGGGGGGGTCACATGCACATCACCCCCCCCCCCCCCCAAAAAAAAAAAAAAAAAAAAGAGTGTTATATGCAGAGTTGATTTCATCATCCAGAAAAAAAGCCATGGTTGTGATGATTCCCCTGGAATCATCTTTTTTTCTTGTACATGTGATGCAGCTTCTATTTTGCTGGTCGGCGCGGGGGGGGGGGGGGGGGGGGGGTCTTAAATGTGTTTTGAAAGGGAAAGAAGCAACCCAAATAGTTTGTTTACCTTTTCCGAGTGGTTAAAATATGTCCTTGTGTTGAGAAATGGACTCTTATTTTCCTGCAGTGATGGCAAGTGTGCCCCCACTTGCCCCCACTTCCCTTTCTGCATGACTGTTAGCAGCTGCGTATACAAAGAGCATGTCAAGTGCCACACGGGCCTTTACCGTTGCACCTCCGATGAGGTGCTTCAGCCTCTCATTTTCACTCAAATGAATAAAGATTTGTTTTTTTATCTCGGCCGCCGTCCACCTGTAAAAATTCGGGTCGCAGGAGCTACCGCCAACCCCCTTTCCAGATTGCGTTTGAGCGCAACCAAAACTCTTGAAAAGCAAAAAAAAAAAAATGTTCCGATTAGCTAGCGGCTAACTAAGAAAGAGTGGGAGGGTAATTTGATGACACAGATTTATCCCACCAAACGTCAAATGGAGGAAAATAACGCCAAAAAGTGTCGCTTGCTTCTGTTCAGATGCTAACGTAGCACTTAGCTGCTAACGCTGAATAGTTTTCCTCACAAATTTGAATCCTCCACAAATATTATTCCACTCAACTCCAATGTAGTGACATTTTTCCTTGAAAAATTGAATGAGTGTCAATAAATTTGACCAAAAATATATATATATTTTTAATAAAGCTCTTTTGCACTCCTCAGCCCGCCCCGCTTCATGACCCCAGTCTACTCTTGGACCAAGCTATCACATCCACTATCTTCGGGGTGCCCATGTTTTTTGGTCTCTCCTACAAAAACGAATGCAAATTAAGGACCAAAAACTCAAAAGTAAATTTGTTTTTAAAGATAAAGACGCCGTTCCCCGACCATCCCCATAAAAATGTAGAATAGAGACATACACTGGCACACCCCCCCCCCCCCCTGTGTAGCCGTCACACAGTCGATTGCTGTGTGAGAATGACATGCCGGCTGGCCAAAATTGTCGTCGGTGTTGCTGGTCTGCTAGCGTATTGCGGTGCCACGAGTAGAATTAAAATGGTCAAAATCGGGTCTGGAGGTCATGGTCGGAAGTACGGGTGGTCGTAAGTCAAACTGGTCGTAAGTTGGATGTTACCTATATCCAGTATATTTTACACATCCTCCTTCCTGCGTGCGGCGGTGGCCTTAATCGATGTGCACACGTTTGTTGACGATGAGGCGTTCAGAGGCACTGGGAAACAGCAGCGTGGGCACGTTTTGTATGCAGATCAGCGCTTCTTTTGTCTGTTTGTGCCTTCTTTGACCAATTCCGTGTGCAGCTTTTGACACGATCAATCAAAGAGTACAGAAAAGTCAGCTTTGCATATTTGTGATCATTTGTTCCGCAGCGTTTGTTCATATGTGGGTGTGCGTGCGTGTGGGTGGGTGTAACCTTTCTCTTCACCCCCGCCCCCTCCCCTTTTTTTGGGTGTTCTTTTCTTGCAGATATTTTTTCTTGTCAAATGAGTGTTCTGCTTGTATCAGACAGCAAAATGAGCTTGTTGCTTCACCGGGCTTTCAATTATTGTCAACACAAAAAAAGATGACAAAAAAAGGCCCGCTTTTGTTTTGAAGGGTGCGACTGCCTCCATGTTTTGATTTTTGGGGGTCAGTTTTATTTGTGTATAGAATTTTGCTCTTATTGTTGGAAGACTGTTTAAAAAAATAATCCAAGTGAATTATTTTGTGGAAGCTGGGAAGAAAAGGAAAAACCACATCCAGGCACTCATCTGCAAAAGTCAACAATCAATACGGAAAGTGATTGGACTGCTCTCACCAATCGACAATTGCCAAATAGCTTTCTTTCTCTCTGAAATTCTAAATGTATTTAGTTTGAGAATGATCAATAAAACATGTTTTGCCCCATCATAGACCACGCCTGTATGATTTTTAAATTGTGTCTAGCATGACTGATTTTTTTTCTCCCCAGTTTAACTCATTGACTGCCAGACCATGTTGTCCAATTCCAGGAAGCACACAATATTGAATTTTAGGACGACATCAGCATTCAATACAGCGTTAGAAACCTTAGATTCTCTTCTTTGATCAGACAGAGCGTTAATTCCCAAGTTATATGGGTCTGGAGTTGGATGAGCTTGAAATGGGGGCGGATGTACAAAATACAATGCAATACAGTGAAGCTGGCGGGCACTAGGACCAGGCATCTCACCCGGCAGGTGCACGGGAGAGGGCGGGTGCATGTGACATATATTTCACCGGATTTTGTGGTTTTGAGTTGGAATCAAGACATACTTCAGTCGATCGTGTGTTCTCCTTCCTCAACTGCCACAACACCTTGGTTTACCAACGCTTTATTTTACGAACTTCTCGCCTTACGAACATTACATTTGCGAGAATATAATCCTAGCATACCAACTAGTTTTTGTCCGATGAAACAAATCACACGGAGCGCCACGGTGGCTGGCGGACTTGTTTTCCTCACCGCCTTTCTTTGAGTGCAGACGTGGTTTGTTATCGAGGATACTTTTGCTATTATGGGAGCAGGCTAGTGTTAAGCCAAAGAGGATACAAAAGAAAAACACCCGCGAGGTGTGCGTTTGTGTGACTTAGCGTCCCAGTACCAGTATGCTAAGTCGACTACGTGTGGCTAAGGGTGTTGTCGGTGTTGTCTCAGCAACGGTCTCAGGCAATAGAGTTAGGTTGTGTTGAAGGAAAAGCAGCTAGCAGCCTAGCCAAAGGAAGTGGCTCTCTAAGAGGAGCCGCAACTCCCATGACGAGATGGCTCGATCCCGTCTCGTCATGTTTGCTGCCTTCTTCCCAACAGACGGAGCTGCACCTTCATGCTTTTATTTATTTTGCGACTTATGACGTATGAATAAACGTCTTGACACACGTGGATGATTGTGACATTCAACATGAATTATTGTTCCCAAAGGAGATGCTTGCGAGCCCCCCCCGAAGATGATTGATGTTGAAGTGTGATGAAAAAGGAATGACGTCTTTCTCTGGGCGGCCAGCTTTTGTTTACTTGAGAGGCGACCACGTGTGAGTGACGCAGTCTGACGCCCCGTGACGACGGGCACGTGTTTTTCGTCGGCGACGCGCACGGTTGAACGCGCGTTCGCCTTCTCTTCGCAACCCCCGATTGGCTATCGTTTTATAAATCCCGCTTTATCGCGCCGCCGATTGGCCCACTTTTCTAATCCTCTCGCCGCTGATTGGACGCTATTTGTAGCCGCGGTCTGGTAGCTAGGCTATTGCTGCCATTAGGGTCCTTGACCAAAGTTGGGACTTTGTGCTTTTGTGGTCTCTGTGAGTCCGCAAAACAAGCGTTTTCGCGTTTATTAAAGTACACAACGAACACACGAGTCTGTGACGTTTGCCCGATGCTTAAAAAAAAAGCAAAGTAACGTTTTGTATCACGTTTGAGACACAGCAAGCCACTGCCAACAAAGACGGGATAAAGTTAGTGCCATTGAGTGCGTAAACGTCGACCTTATTCAACGTTCTATTTAAAATAAGTTCGGTTAACTTGCCTTAGAAAAGTCTCGAAAACTATTCCATCTGGTATTGAATTAGTGTTGACGTTTCGGTATGACGAGTTGCTGATGGAAAAAATCCCGCGCCACCTAAAGGCAGCACAAGTATGAAGAAGAAAAGCGACTTTAGTATTTGCACTTTAGCGCCAAGTTTTGCTTGATTTGAAATTCTTGGTGCTTTCACGATGCGTCGCCTTGCCGTTTCTCTAAATTATTGATCAGCGGACACCGAGGGAGAAAGCAAGCCAGAGCCGCGGACGACCGAGAGAGAGGCGCGCTCTTCCCCCTCCGCCTGACGCCGAACGCCAAAGATCGTCCCAAATATCGGCCCGAAGATCGTCAGAGCGTCTTAAATGGACACCCGGTGGGCCTAGACCAACCGCTCCGGTTTGCATGGGACGGTGATCCGCCTTTGCGGACTCCCCGGAGTCAGCCAGTGTTTTCGAGGGTGAGTGACCGACCTGCTTGCCGGTCGCGGTCCTTGAACGCCTCATTGCCATTTCTGCATGTTTTGTTTGACGATGTCCTCGCTCGCTCGCTCGCTCGCGAGCTCTTTAGGTTCGTTCATAGATCATCCCTGATTTGCTTGAGCACCACCGTTTTAAACGTGGTTGAACATACAGAAACTTGAATGGCGCACAAGGAGCCTATTGGTTGATTGATTGATTGATTGATTGATTGATTGATTGATTGATTGATTGATTGATTGATTGATTGATTGATTGATTTGATTGATTTAGTCACATTTTCACGCGATGCAGCCTCACGCTGTCTCTGCGGTGTTGTGTTTTTTTTTTGTTTTTTTTTTGCTGTTGTTTTTGTTCAAGTCAGCCAGCCATGCAGCGGCATGAAGAAAAAGTGCGCGCGTGTCCGTTCGTGTCAGTGACGTCATCGCCACTGCTCTACTGACCTGAGGTGTTCTTGTTTTTTGTTTAATTCCAATCGCTTGCCTCAAGGCGAAACCTCGTCGGCGCAATGAGGCGTTTCATGAAGCAATCCTTTCTCAAATTAAGCCACGCCGTGCGTACGTGCGCGCCCGCAAACGTGACTTTAAACTGACCTCAACCAGTTATCTGCTTATGTGAGTGATTAAATGATATCCTTTACTCAATGACATTCATATTTTCCTGAATTAATTTATCTTTGCCAATTAAATGACCACCTGTGATTTTAAAACGAAACAGCATGAGCGAAAACAATTAACATGAATCGTGTTTTTTCCCCCGTGAAATTCATATTCTCTTGTATTTATTTACACATCCGGGTAGCTGCCTGCTCTACCTCCCCCCTCCTCTCCCCAATGGGGCGTTCATGTTACATGGGAAATAATCCTGCCGGTAAACACAACCAACCGGAATGCTCGAAAAGCACTCTGCGAGCGAATGATGTGTAAAGAATCAAGAAAACATCTGAAACGTCCATTTATTCTTCTTGCTCCTTTTAGCGGGAACATATTACATCTCGTAGATTGATGTTTTTAGTCAATAACTAACATGCAAATCCCACTGAGAGTCAACAAAACAACATCATTTCTTTTAGCAATTCCACAATATTTAAGAACATTTTAATTTACCTTGGAAGTGATTGACCAGGGAGAAATGTTTCCATTCAAATCTTGTCACTGTGTCCTTCTCTGATCATTGATGGCCAGACCAAAACATTACATTTATGACTGGTATCAGCAAAGAAAGTTGTATTCTTTTGAAACATTTTTCTCCTTTATTTCTCTCAAATCCTACTAATCATGTCTGTGATACAAAAAACGAGGTTAATCTTACTAATAATAGCAATCAGGATAATCAGATTAAGAATTAGATGCACGTGCATTTAAAAGTAGTTGTCAGTAAGTAAATAAATAAATATACATACATACATACATACATACATACATACATACATACATACATACATACATACATACATACATACATACATACATACATACATACATACATACATACATACATACATACATACATACATACATACATACATACATACAACCAAATGCCAGTCAAAACGAACCGTGTTTAATGTACATGGCGGTATTTTTAAAATGTGCCCCCCCAAAAAACGCATCCAGTACAGTACGTTGAAAAGCCTTCGACTTGATAGTTTTCCGTTTTCTCGGGGGGTTGTGAAGGCAACGCCGCTACCGATTGGCCAATGTGGCCATCAATCGTCGTCGCTGCGCCCTCCCGCGTGCTTGACGTTTCGTGCCAAAGCTGGCAGGCAAGAAAAGACAACAAAAGCTCGCGTGGGGGACCCCCAAAATTCAAGCCGTCCGTGTCTTAACAACACCCCTTGAACCCGACACACTTGTTTGAACATATGGATTGGAATCCCAACACGATGATTTTTACCAGGACGTTGTGACGAAAACAAGGAGCTTGTGTTGCGTTCCCGTCTTTCCGTGCTCGAGACGTTCTACTCAACTCACATTCAGGTGAGTGACAACACAGATTGTTTTCTTAAACCAATGTTTTTTTTCCTTGAAACGTTTTTGTAAAACACTACCAGAAATACAAGTCGCGTTTTCGTGGTGGATTTACGAGCGAGACAAGAAGTTGAGGGGGAAAAGGACCACGTTGTTTCCCCGATTCGATTTGTGGTTAAAGAGTTGAATAAAAGGGCCACTAAGCGAAATAATTTCACTATAACGTGCAATGTTTGTTGTTAAAAGTCTTGTTTGGTGTCGAGGAGGCAGCGAGGCTTTTGTCTGCACTTCCCATGTGAGTCCGTTTCTTTGTTGTTACTTGATCTGCCCACTTCCCCTTTTTTCGCCTTCTCTCACCTGTGCGACCAAACAAAAGAAGCAACAAAAAAGACTCAGCATTTGTTTTTCTGTTTCAAACATTGGCATTGTCGTGTGGTGACCTACTAGGCGTTAACTAAACTTGACAAATGTCTTTTCTCTGTCCAATAAATTGAAGTGTAACATCATTAAACTTTTTAAAAAAACTCGACAAGAAAGGTGGTGTGGCGTCGCGGTGGCTTCAAGTGTCCGAAACATGCTCGGAAAAAGTCTCGTTTGTCGTGTTCTTTGCCACTTTTCCATTTCGTTCCCTCTTCGTGGTTGTTTTTTTGTAAACCCAATCCGAAATAAAGGTAATTTTGAACAGTTTCTAATACCATAACGGCCATGTAACTACGTGACGATTTGAAAGAAACGACAACCAAGAGGTGTCGTGAGGTATAATGGTGCGTTTAGTTGACCGAACGGGCTGACGCTTTGTTGCCACTTTAGCAGCGTACTTCCCCATGTTGGGAGTTTTGTTTTGTTCACCTATGCCACCAAACAAAGAAGCATTGTGATTTGTTGGCTAATTTGACGCGGACCTTGAAAAAAAATGACGAAAAATTCGCCTCTTTTAGCACAATACCGCTAACGAAACAATCAAATGTGCTTCGCGGCGGCTTCAGGTGTCATCAACGCGGTGGTGAAAGTGTGTGTCCTTTTTTGGTCACTTTGTGTAGCCCAGTTCCCTCTTTTCTTCTCGCTTAGCACAACCGAATAAGGCGACAAGTAACTACACCGTTTAAAATGTCGATTTTTGTCGGTTGGTGTCGACTGGAAACGTTTTGAAAACATTCCGTTTGAAGAGAGCGAGGAAATAACAATAGCGTCGAAGCTTCCTATTAAAAAAAAAAACACGACGCCTGGAGTTGTGTCAACAAAACTGCAGACGTGTTGATGACGTGCAGCGTGTCGAATCGAATGAGCTCTCGAAAATATTCCGTGTACTGTCTTTTTATTGGATTCGAGGAAAAGTGCCACATTGTTGTCGCCGAGTGGGGTTGCGCATGCGCATCAGCTTTTGTGGTCGCAGACGGTCAGCAGAAGTGCGCGAGGCTTAATTAAAGTGGGCTAATTAGATGAGACGAGAGCTGTCTGACAAACGTGCGCGCACACAAAGACGGAGATTGACCGCACGCGTGTTTGTGTGTTTGCGAGCGCGCGCCCCACAGGTCTACTTCCTGTTCAGCTCTTTTGTTTGCTGTCTGGCCTTTTTTCACCTTTGCAACTCGCTGCGATGTTTAAACGTAACTGTAAATTGTGTTGTTGTCACGTCTCAAATGTACTTGACACAAAAGAGCACTAGTTTGGTTTTTGTTAATTTGTTTTTCCCTTTGCACACGCAGGAAAAAGCCCTCACAAGCTTAAATGTCTTCATCACAAAGTCAAGTAAAAACTAAATGAAGCAAGTTCGCCGCCGTCTCGTTTTGTGTCAAAACAGTTTTTTTTTCTCACGTCCACAAAAGAGAGGGGAGAAACAGCGCCCCCCAGTGGACGGCCGTCAAGAAAAGGCAGCCTTAGTCCCGCCCATTCGACTTTGATTGACAGTCGGGCAATGAAGGCCCCGCATTGACTGTTTTGTTAGTGTGACGTCATGTGTTTCCCCCCATCAATTTCCATTCAGGAGATGTTCAATTTTGGATCTGAAGACATGGATTTTGTATCATCGCAGTTTTCCATGCTACATGTTGTATTATATTTGTATTTGTATGACTACTGACATCATTAACACAAGAATAAGAATAAAAAAAAATTGGACGATTAAAAAAAATATGTACAGTCAAACCTCGGTTTTCAACCATAATCCGTTCCAGAAACCTGTTTGAAAACGTCATATTTCCCATAATAATAATAATACACAATATATAATAATATGTGTATTAAAAATGCAAGAATAAGACAAAAATAAACATTAGACGATTTAAAAAAAATAGGTTTGGCATGACCGAAAGAAACGTTCGTACAACTCATTTATCAAAGTTCACTTTTGGCCATGACAAAGTACCCTGGAAGTAAATGAGGATCCAAAATAGTTCCCAACACCTGAACACACTCAAAATTTTCAGCGACTTTGACACTTTGGATCTTTCCAAAGCTCTCATGACCAGAGCAGGGTATGCCGCGCCGCGCCGCGCCGCGGTTTTACCAGGAAGAGAAAAGTGTCCAGGAAGGCGCCATTTTGGCTCTTGACATGTGTAGGAAGGCGCCATTTTGGCTCTGACGTGTGTAGGAAGGTGGCGTTTTGCCTCCAATACATGTTTTTCCTCTTTCCTCCGCCCCCGGTCAGGCGCCACTTCCTGTCACGGCGTCGACGTGGAGCCGCCACGCGGCCGAGCCCGCCGGCACCACGACGGCCCTGGCTTGCATCCTCCGCTGTCTGTTCTGCCAGCAAGTCCAGCGGAGGCGCCGCCCGAGCCCGGCGGACGGCGGCGAGGAGCCGCGGCGGCCCTCGGACACGCTCAAGATGACCAAGTCCAAGACCTTCCAGGCCTACCTGCCCAGCTGCCACCGCACTTACAGCTGCGTCCACTGCCGGGCGCACCTGGCCAACCACGACGAGCTCATCTCCAAGGTAACCCGGCCGGCCGAGACCCCGCGTGGGCCGACGACGTTCACCTCAAGCTCTTTTGCCTCTTTTTTCAGTCCTTTCAGGGCAGCCAAGGAAGAGCGTATCTCTTCAACTCCGTGTAAGTCGACTTTTACAAACACCCGACGACATTCACTGCATGCCGTTAGACGGAGCTACAAGCGACAACTGTTCAAAAATTCTGCCCCTATCGCCACACGGAATGTGCTCATTGTGTCTATCCTGAGTTGAGCCTCCAAAACGACCCAAAAATGCCAGTTCAATTAAAAACAAAAAAAAAAAACAACAGATGGCCATTTTGCTTCTTCGTGCCCATTTGAGTTGATTGTGGCCATTTTGGACAATTTTTCAGTCTTTCAGGCAATCATTTTTATTCCATCTCGGGGCCGTTTTTGTCAATTTTTCAAAGTCCTCCATGCAGACGACCATTTTCATTCCATCTCAAGCCCCCGAGCCACTTCGGTCGGCTTAGCAACATATATATATATATATATATATATTATACAGTAAAGTCTCGTTATATCGATATTCAAGGGAGTCTGAAAAAATATCGATATAACCGGGACTATCGATATATCCCATATCGATATAACGAGACTTTACTGTATATGTCTTTTCATTCTCAAGAAAAACCTGAAATGAACGGGAAGGGTGCCATTTTGGCTCCTGGTCAGTAGTTTCCAGAAGCAAACTTAAAGTCGGCCATTTTGGTTTGAGGCGCCCCATTTGTGCTAAAACCGGCCCCGTGGCCTGAGTTCAAAGGTGTCAAAGGGGGCACATTGTCCTTATGTTTTCCTTTCGGGGGCCATTCTGAATTTGGGCAAACCATCAGCATGTTTAATCCTCTTCACGTATTACTTCTAGAGAAAGAACGACTTTCCACATTTAAAGGCAACTATCATGAATGTTATTGTGGTTGACGTACAACACTTTCTTGTGACTTTAACAAGCCTGACGGCATTTTAAGTATGATTTGCTTTGGCGGACCGAATAAAATGAAGCGGCGGGCCAGATTTGGCCCCCGGGCCGCGACTTTGACACCGGTGTTTGCCCACGATCAAAGCCGGCAAAAAGTGTCGAAAGACAATGTCTGCATTTCCCAAAGACGAGAGCTGAAGTTGACTTCCTGTTTGTGGGCGCAGGGTGAACGTGGGCTGCGGTCCGGCCGAGGAGCGGGTCCTCCTCACGGGTCTTCACGCCGTGGCCGACATCTACTGTGAAAACTGCAAAACAACCCTGGGATGGAAATATGTACGTTTCGGACGCATTTATCGCCATCATCATCATCTCACCTCTTTGACTTTTATCCAAATAAAAATAGAACCATGCTATCAAAATGCTAGGTAGCGAGCTAGCTACATAACGCCTGGTAAAAGGTGTTTAGCGTGGCTAAGCCGAGCTAATGTGTTTCAGGAGCACGCCTTTGAGAGCAGTCAGAAGTACAAAGAAGGAAAGTTTATCATCGAGCTGGCTCACATGATCAAAGACAACGGATGGGAGTGACTGGCGCTACGGGACTTTGGCTAACGTCCGCCGGCGACCACAAACTTGGACGCACTGGACCCGCAAACCGCACCCCTCACACCCGCATTCGTGGCACCGCGGGAGGCAAAGCCACTTTTACGCAACCTAAAGGCATCATCATGACCACCGCTCGCCGGACAATGAAGGCCCACTTTTACCTTAGCCGCCGCTAGGCTTTTAGCATCCGCTCGCTATTCGTGTGGTTGTTTGATTTTCATGTGACGCATTGTTGCCCGCCGACGCCTCTATTTGTTTTTTTGTTGTTGAGAAAACAAATATGTAGCAGTTGCAAAGGGAGCCAGCGTCTCAAGCTAGCAAGCCAGTCCGTCGCCGTTGCTAGCAAGTTACCGAGCTACAGCGGTGGAACGCTAGCGCGCTAATGTTACCATTTTATTGACATTATTTGCCCCATTTTCATTTCCTCTTTGCTATTTCTCCCCCACAAGTTTCAGATTATGCTACAAAAAAGTCAAAGCAGTATTTATACACTATAAATATGAGATTATGAATATTTAAATCTGAATATATATATATATACAGTAAAGTCTCGTTATATCGATATTCTCGGGAGTCGGAAAAAATATCGATATAACCGGGACTATCGATATATCCGACCCTGTTTGCATGTAATTTTCTCCATGCGTGCATCGAAATAGTATCGATATAACCGGGACTATCGATATATCCGATATCAATATAACGAGACTTTACTGTGTGTGTGTGTGTGTGTGTGTGTGTGTGTGTGTGTGTGTGTATATATATATATATATATATATATATATATATATATATATATATATATATATATATATATATATATATATATATATATGATAAAAGTAGTGGGTAGTTTTGGGTCAATTTGAGAGTGGCTGGTCCCATTTGATCAAGCGATTGCAGTTTTATAGAAAGAGGAGTTATTCAACGCATAGATATGATCCATACCAGTACATTATAAATGTATGAAAATATTGATATTCCACACAGCACCCCATTTTTTTGCAGATGTGTGTGTGTGTTTTGCTTGCACTCAGCTTGGAGGTCCACGTCACATTGAAGACATTTTCTGCTTTTGTTGAACTTTTTACGCTGATTGACGGCTCAGACATTTGCTTTTATTACCGCTATAACCGTTAGCTTATTTTAGCTTGTCACTGGTGCGGTGACAATTAGTCACGTGACATTGGTAGTTGCATCTTTTTTTTTTTTTTTTTTTTTGATTACAAGTAGTTACATTTTTATCACTTTTATGATTTTCAATTGTGGCTGATTATTATTATTTTTAATGTGATGGACAGTACTGACTCATTACACCGTTGTATGAAGTTCATCCTGTCTACTTGATATCTAATTTAAAACAGATTTTTTACTTACAGTGTATTGTAGGTGTTTCAAATACCTGACATGTTTCGGCGTCTACTGACTCATGACAGTCTGACTTTCCCATTTGATCGATATCTCTTGAGACAAGATGGTGGATGGTCATTTTTTTCTGTGTTATGATGGCCAGTTCTGACATAATTTAATGATTTCTGTGATGGTATACTGTCCTGATTTTCCCGATTGTAATTATGTCATGGGTGCATTTTGCTGGTTTTACTTCCCGTGCTTACAAAGCGCTTTGAGTGCACTTGAAATCTTGAAGTTTTGACCTCCAAGCTGCAACTAATCACACACTTTTGCAAAATCAAAAACACCTCATTGTGTTGTGCAGCGCATAACTACACCCCCCCCCCCCCCCAAAAAAAAAAGGGAAAAAAAGTCATTGTTCCGCTTGTTCACGTTTGACGAACTGAGAGAAAAAGTGATTGATGACTTTGCTGGCGAAGGTCAGTCCAATTACGCCTCGTACCAAGATGACCTTTAGCATTAGCAACTCTACTTGAATGACAAAATACAGAAAACAAATGACACTTTTTTGTACATAAAATGAGATCATAATTAAGGTTTTTATACAAATATTTCTGCCGGCTTTTTTCTGTTCTTGCCCCAACTTGAAGCACTTTTGGTGTCGTGTGTGCGTGTACGTGGGCCACTTTCGTTTGCTTAGCCTGTTAGCTTGTTTATTTCGTGCTGTGTTTGGACATTCAAGGGTGAGCTGGAATCTCTCGCCCTCACCAGCCATTTTGGAGGTCCTTAATGTTGCTTTTTTCAATGTTATTTTTAAGCCGCACACTTGATTGTATTTCCTGTTATTTATTAGCATCTTGCTCGCCTTAGCGGTTCCCTTCCCAAATCAGGGCTGCGATGTGAATCTTCAAAAAAGAAAGGTCTTTCGAAACAAGGAGCGTTTGCTTTGTTCACCCCGGCATCCCTACTTCACAGGTCGCTTTCTGAACTGTCAACGCTTGTTCAAAATTCTCTCGTCGGAACTGGAGATTTTCAAGTTGCGGTCACTTCAACGACCTTTCCACTGAAATGCGGCTGACCAATGGGTCAAAATGGTGCATCCAAGCACCTGTGTCACGTATGGAAATGTCACACTCCCGCAAAAAAAGCTTCATGGCCTGGAGACGCTTTATTATTTTGTATTCGTACTATTTTTTTCAGCTATCCCAAGAAACAACGGTGCATTCAAGTACGCATGTAAATTTTAGAGATATCTAAGAGATATGGATGTTTACCCTCAACTGACAGAAGCTTTACTGACTAGCAAAGTGTTTTACTCACTATCGTGGAACCACTAAACACTCCACGGTGCGTTGAAACTAACATGGGAAAACTTCATTTTGGGATGTTTGCACATGTGACTGGCTAGACAAGAGAAGCGTTCGTTTGGTAGCTAGCTGCTCAAGAAAAATGTTTGTTTTCATTGTCCTGGTAACGCCACCGAGTTGCGTTGTTTTCATTCATGCGGCAACCCCGCCGAGAAAAACAATGGCAGGTGTGTTCTCGTGATCACGTCAACCGAGAAGCGAAAGAAATGACAAAGGGTGAAGGTCGGATAATCCTAATCCTGTAAATTGCAGATATCATTTTGGCAACGATGCATTCAGATGTCCTCCATCAGTCGACCTCCATCTTGGTGGACACCATGGCGATGTCACAGGATGGCGTATGGTCGACTTGATATGGGCGCCATTTTGTCTTGGTCGACCGGCACCGGTTGGTTCTTTTTCTTGGCTGTTCCTGGTTTCTTGCGTTTTGTTTTGTTTTTGTTTTTTGGGGGGGGGGGGGGTGTTCTAATGCTGCTTTTCATTTGCTTTGTATTCTGCCTCAGTCGACTGATGATGTCACGCGTCGTCTCTTCACTCGTGTCAACCATCTGATACCACAATAAATTTTCCATGCTACCCACAGGCCCAATTCAAGTTTCTTTCGTCATGTTGAGGTATTTATATAGACAGTGATACCTCACTTTACGAATGCTTTTGCTCACAAACTTCGCAATCTTGGTGGACTAGTTTTTGGCGGATGAACACCAAACCTCTCATTCAAACAGCGCCACGGTGGCTGGCGGACTAATTTTCGTCACCCCCTTTCTTTGAGTGCAGACGTGCTTTGTTATATAGTGGAGTACTTTCGCTATTATGGGACAGAAAAAGGCCCCATCACAGGCTCGTGTTAAGCCGAAAAGGACACAAAAGAAAATGACGGTCAAGGAGAAGAAGATCATCAAAAAACACCAACGAGGTGTGCGTTTGTGAGACTTAGCTGTCCCAGTACGATTCCGCTAATTCCATCCATGACAACGGCAATCACAAAGGTAAATAAACGACTTTATTAAACAGTACAGTTTATTTCTTTATCTAATAGCTATTTAGCTGTCTAGCTAGCTATCTATTGGCTAGCTAGCTAGCTTTCTTTCTTCGTGCACATTCCACCATGACATCCCTGCCACTGCTGAAAAGGATGCTTTGTGTCGTGCGGCAAGACAGCGAGCAGGTGGAAAGAGGAGAAAAGTTCACTCAGCCCGATGCAGGAAGGGTATTGTGAGTTTTCTTTATTTGAAGTCGCAACGGATGTCGGTTTTGGGCAGACCGCAGGTTACGCTGCTCTCCAGGCCGTCCTTTGTCCATCTTCCTCCTCCAAGTGACTGGCTCAGTCTGATTTTAAAGGTACTACACTTGAGCTTCTGGCCAATCAGGCCCCAGCGGCAATTGGCCATTCCCAGGTGGTGTGTATATATATATATAGATGATGATGTCATGATGCCAAAAGAAATGTTAAATAATCTTGTGTTTTCTGGATTTTGGATGGGAGAAAGGTGTGAGAGCTGGGCGACCACTAATTGACTCTGAGAAGGTGATTGCAACCACCTGGGTGGGAACTTACCAGGTGGCTTGATGGGGAGTCGCTTCACCAAGCGCGCCCAGCGGATCCGGGCAGTGCATGTAAACGATCCCGCGGCCGGACTCGACGGGCTACGGCAACGATTGGAAAAGACTTTGCGGTTCTCCCGAAGTTATTGAAGCTTCACTATTCAAACGTCTTGACAATGTGCCTAAAATCTCTCCCAAAGATAGCCGACGTCTTCAGGAGCTTGCAGATCTTCTTCTAGAGGTGGAAGCTGCAAAGAATGAAGGTTACCTACCTGGCCTCAGTTTCCTGGACTCGTCTCGGGGCATAAATTCAATTGTTGAGAAACTTCCATACAACCTCCAGGATACATGGGTTACTCAGGGGACCCAATGCAAGAGAGAAAACCTTGTCCGTTATCCACCATTCTCTTTTTTTCGTTAACTTTGTGAACAGTTAGGCAGAAATGAAGACGGATCCATCCCAGCTTTACCCTCCAAGGCTCCAGCACAGGTCCCTACAAAAATGAGAAACCTGCCACCAGCCAGTGGAAGGCCAGGACTCCCATCTCTGCAAATAAAACTGAGGTTGTAGCCTCCAACCTATCAGGTGGTGACAAGGCTCCCGTCGACCCGGAAAGTCATTGTCCCATTCACAACAAGCCTCGCTCTCTCAGGAAGTGTAGGGGCTTCAGAATGAAGACCCTAGAAGAAAGGAAGCGCTTCCTTCAAAAGCATTTCATTTGTTTCAAATGCTGTATGTCCACAAAGCATATACAGCAAAAGACTGTGAGACTGCAGCGCTGAGTTTTATTCAATTCAATGATTACGTTTGTTGTCTGTTTTTTTCTATTCAACCTTTTAGCCCCAGGGTGGAAATTGAGGAACACCGCCATTATCTAAGGTATGTTTACATTTTTATTAATGCTACCCGAATCATATTAAAAATAATATGTCCATGTATGTCTTTTTTTATATTGAACAGAATTGGACCTAAACTTAATTCTCCATAGGCCACTGTCTTGGGTTTGAGATGCTGAAGACAGACAAGTACTGCAATGTTAAGCTCCTGTCGCTTTCCCCAAATTAAAACTTGGCTTTTGATAAGGGAACAGCATGACATACACGAGAGAGACGCAGTGTGGCCCTTCGTGCTCTCCACGCATACCTACGAGAAGAGGACTCGCAGTTCTTCAAAACATGACTTCTAACACAAATGTCTATTGACGTCTTTTGCAGTGGGAAGAGGATCCAGACATTGAAAACATTCATCCTGTCGCACTTGTCTCCGTGACAACTGACAACCTCACTGGCGCCATCTTGTTTAACCCCGACAGCATTTCTGTTGTGATAGAAGACGGCATGATTGTGAGATGTCTCCCCAGGTTGGCTGATGCACACCTCCTCTTGTTTGCTGTAACGTACGCATTGCATTTAGATTCTCCCCAAAAAAGTAATCCACACATTCACCTTCATTCAGAAAACACTGCTGTGTCTTGATGCTAAGTTTGAAAAAGGCTTTGTTCCGCAATATTGAAGGCCTCCAATATTACGGAACAAAGCAACACTGGATAAGTAATTTCACTTTGACTCTGCTTTGTATACCTAAACATTGATGTACTGTTTGTGACTGGTTTTCTATTCATCATTTGATGTGTAAACCTGGATTTCACCAAAACGTCTTTTTTCATTTCAGGAATACTGTTTGTTTTTACTAAGTTTTACTTTGATTTGCACCTTATGACGAGTACATTGAAATGTACTCTTTTGTATTTATTCAAGTATATGCTTGTCAGAGAATTAATTAATGTTTTTAACAGAACAGCAGAGTATATATAATTTCTTGTTTTTTTTCTGTTTTGTTGTGTTTATTTCACATCTTGATCACGATGTTGTGTTAATTACTAAAAAGGAACTGCTCAGGGGTTTATTTGTTGTTTTGGTACGTGGACATGCTGTGCATTTGATACTGTTAACATCAATGTTTTAGCAAATGTTATTTTAAACCTTAATAAAAATGTGCACTAAAACAGACATGTGAGGTGGGTTTTTGTTTTTAGACATAGAAGGCAAATATACATATATTTTGTCATGTAACATTATAAATTTGAGTTGGTTACGCTTAAATATGAAACCTAATTTTAACTTAAAAATTAAGATAACAAGAAAACATTAGAGTAAACTGAAAGTACATCTTTTAAGTTCATTCAAACTCATAACATTTATTTCCAAAAATTGACGGAACCAATTGCCATAAACATTTTCAAATTTCAACAGCGTGCTTTCCTCGTCAACAACTTCAAGACTTGACGAACGGGGGGTGTCTTCATCTTCTTGCACGCGGGGAACTTGGGGTGGCGAGGAGGGCTTGGCCGACCACTCGGGGGAGTGGCTGCATCAAGCGGTTGTCGGTGGACCTCTCAGAGAGGCTCTGGCTCTGACTCTTGCTCTGACTCTTGCTCTTGCTCTTGCTCTGACTCTTGCTCTTGCTCTGGCTCTGGCTCTTGAGGGGGGGGGGGCAATTTCTTGAGAAGGACCTCAGGGAGGTACTTCAAGACATGCTGCCAGAGGAATAACCAGCTGATGGGGAGGCCGATCACGAACCCAATGAAGAAACACAGCACGGTCACGTCCTTCGGGCTAAGGTTGCCGTCCGCCTGTTTCGACACATGGCCGTTGGGCAACTTTGTGCCTTTGCCCGCCTGATCGCCTGGGGGGAGAAAAAAAAGCAGCTATGAACTTGAGCGTCTGTACAAATTCATCGCTAACGGTCGATTGAATTATTTTTGCAATTGAATGGAATGATGATGACAGTGCTACCTCGGCTTACGAACAAACACCTTGGCTGACGAACATTGCGGAGAAAATGGAGAGAAAATACTCGTTTCAACTTGATTGATAGTTCAAAGGCAGTGTGTAGACTGCAAGGTTCAAATATCCCATCAATCAGGCTCCACAAACAACCCGCACAAGCCATCTGCGCACTTGATGCAAAAAGCGATCGAGCCAGCTAAACAGAACACAATTGATGAGGAACTAGATCAAATGATGGCAGAGAACGCACGACAACTTCAAGCCATCAACGACCATCACAAAGGTCAATCGTACCCCTTTATGATTTTATTATTTATCATTTTACTTATGGTTTTATTGTTATGTGCTGTGTTCTATTGTTTTTATTGTGAAGTGTCCTTGGGTGTTTTGAAAGGCGCTTGAAATATAATGTATTATTATTATTATATGATACAGTGCAGTTTATTTCTTTCGTTACAATACCATAGCACATTTAGTATACGTAAAATAAGGTCTATTTAGTGTCGTTTTAAGGCTTAGACAATTAGAATGTCAAAAATGATGTTTAATGGGGCCTTGGGAACGGATTAGTTTCATTTTAATGCTTTCCTATGGGAAAATCACGTTTGGGACACACACTATTGGCCTTACACACTCTGTCTGGGAACCAATTAAGTTTGTAAGGCAAGGTATCACTGTATTTGTGACTTCAAAATGGCGCCGCGAGAGTGGCTGCCTTTACAGCAGCTCCTCGATTTGGTTTTTCTACTTTTCGCTTCCTTTCATAACTTGACTGCTGCGAAAGAGGAATTTCTGCGGCTTATGTTCTGGCTTGAGGAGCCCACGATCGGAAGAAAGGAGCATCGGCACCAAGCCCTGATGCGTATGTGGAATGGCCGCGGCTTGGAATTGAAGCGGATTTACAGTATGGGAGACAGGAGATGTGAGACGATCTCTCTTCATCGATGGATGCTACAGCTTGCTTTCTAAAAATTTGCTTGTCGCGGGGGTGCGCATTGCACCATGACGACCCGTGTTCAGTTGGTGAAAAGGACGCTTAGATCCTCTCCTCTTTCATCTAGAACTTCTTCATGTCACAAAGAGGGGACAGCAAGTGACGAAGATTGAATGACGGTGTCCTTGTCTCATATTATTTTGATGTTTCTTGTTTTTTTTTTTTTACTTCAAGATGGCGCCGCGAGATTAACTGCTCCTGTATTTTGTTTTTCTACTTCTTCCTTTCCTTCCCCTTACATAACTCTGCTGCTGTGAAATGTCAATTTCTCCACTGCGAGAGCCCTCTTTGCTATCTATTAGCTAACTGGCTTTCTATGTATTCAAGTTACTCGCGGCATTTGTCTGGAACAAGCGCAGTCACAGGATAAGTTTTTCTGTGGGTGAGCAGCGGCAGCCACACGCGCCAGCGTTCACTCAACCCAGACGTAACTCAAATAGATAGAAAGCTGGCAAGCTAGCTAAAAGCTACAGTAATAATAATAATACATTTTATTTATCAGCGCTTTTCAAAACTCAATGACACTTTATAGTCACGGGATAAGCTTTTCTGTGGATGAGTGACGGCAGCCACACGTGCTAGAGTTCACTCAACCCACAAGTAACTCAAATAGATAGAAAGCTAGCTAGCTCGTTAATAGACAAATAATAATAAAAAAAAACTTTATTTGTACCACAATAATAATCAGAATCAGAATCAGAATCATCTTTATTGCCAAGTATGTAGAACACACAAGGAATTTGTTTCCGGTAGAACACGCTGCACGAGTATCGTCGTCAAAAAAAAAACTGCTAAGTGGCACTATACACTTCCATTTTGGCTACTGTTGAATGATAACAATACATTTCATTTATAAGCACCTTTCAAAACTCTCGCATCTGTGCTGTATGTCATGACAGCATATTAGCATCTTTGACAATCAAGCTGGCGATTGAGCTTGAGCAGGTTACACGTGCAACCTGCATCCTCTACCGGCAGAAAGTTGATACTACAGGCCAATTCATCCCATTCCTTCAGATCGCAGATGCGTGAATTGAAGAAGATCATCGATTGGAAAAAGATTGGAGAGCATTTGTATTTTTTCTTTCATACGTTCAATTGTATTCCATGATGATTTCAATTTATTTGAATGGACGGATCGATGGATGAATTTGCCTTGATTAGTCCGTCAGTGGAGAAATGGACAGTTCACAGCAACAAAGGGATGACATAAGAAAGTACACGGTGCACTCTCGCGGCGCCATCTTGAGGTCAAAAGACGCTGCTGTCTTCCAGATGAAAGAGGATCAAAGAGTCTTTCGACCATGCACGCGGACGACATCAATCGTGCGCGTGAAAAGTTGACGTTAACGATAAGCTAAATGTGGCATTTTTAATGGATCAGAGTTATTGGGAATTAAAGAATGATACATTCGAAAAATCAAACCGCCCCCCCCCCCCCCACCGTCATTTGCGCGCACACGCACGCGCGCGTTCGACGAATTTCATCAATTTCAAAGTGATATTTGAGAGGAAAGTCAAATGAGTTCCGCCGGACATTTCATTCGAATGAAATCGATTGTTCTCGTTGTCATGATCAAGCGTAAAGTAAGGCTACTCAGCCACGTTGTCGCCTGGGCCGCTGCCACCCGTTAAAAAAAAAAACAACCGACTACTCTTTCTTCAATTCGCGCGCTTGAGGCCAAAATGGGCGCTCGACGAATGATTACCTTGGCCACCCGTTAAAAAAACAACAACCAACTACTCTTTCTTCAATTCGCGCGCTTGAGGCCAAAATGGGCGCTCGACGAATGATTACCTTGGCCACCCGTTAAAAAAACAACAACCAACTACTCTTTCAATTCGCGCGCTTGAGGCCAAAATGGGCGCTCGACGAATGATTACCTTGGCCACCCGTTAAAAAAACAACAACCAACTACTCTTTCTTCAATTCGCGCGCTTGAGGCCAAAATGGGCGCTCGACGAATGATTACCTTGGACGTTGAAGATCAAACTTGCCGCGACGACGACGACGAAGACGAAGACGAAGCAATATTTCAACAGCATCTTCATGGTGGACAGCTCAAAACGTTCAGGAATCGATCGATCGACGTCGGACTGAGAGCCAATGATGCAGGTTAACTGACTGGGTGTGTGTGTGCCTTCACTTCCGGGAGCCACAAGACTTATCAAAGCGCCGAGGTGGCGATAGCGTATGACCTCGTGACGTCAGATTCGCGCTTCAAAGTACTCCAAATTTTGAAAGAGTGGAAATAAATGCGATGAGTTTGAATGAACTTTCAGTTGACTCTTGTGCGTGTTTTCTTGTTCTCTGAATGTTTAAGTTAAAATGAGTTTTCAAATTTAAGCGTAACCAACTCCCCCCCAACTCAGGGCCAGGCGATATAGCCGGTCGCCTATGGCGCCATCTGCTGGAGGGGAGCCGCCGCGCCGCCCAGTTGGCTGTTGTCAAAGTCAGTCAGCTTTATTGTCAAAGATGCTAATATGCATGTATGTCTAGTTCTCTCTGCTATTTTATTATGTATCATTTTACTTATGGTTTTATTGTTATGTGCTTTGTTCTATTGTTTTTATTGTAAAGTGTCCTTGGCTGTTTTGAAAGGCGCTTGAAATAAAATGTATTATTATGATTGTCAGAATCAGAATCATTTTTATTGCCAAGTATGTGTTTCAACCATCATCCAATATGGTCAGATGGTTATATGTATTATTAATTCTCATTTTATGTTTGAGCATTATACTATTTCATGTTAAGATGACCTAAATTGTATTCTGTTGTTTAAAACAATTCTCAACCATGTTTTAGTTAGATAGATTGCGATTGGTTGTTGAAAAGGGGATAAGCAGGAAGTGATTTTCGTTGCGAAAAGTGTCTTTTGGAACTGCTTTTTTGCCTTTCAATAAAATAGCATTCAAAAGATTTCACTTGTCATGTTTCCCTTCCTAAAGTAGAGTAGAGCCATCTGCTCAATATAACGGAGCAACAAACTTAGACTCACGATCAAAATGGGATGGTTTTCTTCAAAAGAAATGTTAGCAAGAAATGTTATCAGAATTCAAATTATGCGCGCTCTCGGAGCTGGACGTTATAAAAGGGCGGGGTGGCGATTCTTCATGACGTCACATGAACACGCCCCGCCCCCCCCCATTCGAACCTTGAGGATCGGATTTGCCTTTATTAGTCTCGCAGTGGAGAAATTGACATTTCACAGCAGCAAGTGATGAAAGCAATGAAAGTAGAAAAACCAAATATAGGAGCTGCTGGAAAGGCAGCCACTCTCGGGGCGCCGTCTTGAAGTCAAAAGATGGCTGCCTTCTCTTCAAGTGGTCTCAAACTCACGGCCCGCGGGCCAACTGCGGCCCCCAGAAGAATATTTTGCGGCCTGCCTTGATATGAAGGATGAATGTTAGTGCGGCCCGTGTGAGCAAGTAGGCAAGAGAAGCCATGTTTAGGACAGTTTGTCTTCAATATTTTCTTGATGTGAAGAAAGAGACAGACATTTGAAACTTGATGAAAATAATGACGTTTCCTGTGTTTTTTTTTTTCAGTCGTCTGTATCTGCCTTATGATATTATCATTTTTTTAAAATTCATTTTTCCATTTATTCATTAAATTCCTTTGTCCCCTGCCTGATACAGTCAGACAAGGATAGCTACTGTGGTCGAGCAAATACAAATGATCAATGGAAACAAGAGAAAGAGCTACACATGCAGAAAATGGCGCCAAATCCAGGTGGTTTCCGTCTTTGGAAAGGTGATCCAAGACGCCAAGCATCACTTGACTTGAATTCCATCAGGTGCCGAGAAGAGCAGACTCCTCCTCCCCGTCACCTCAAGTCGCACGTCATTGGTCACAATGGCTTGAATAAAGCCACTCAATGTCATCATCATCATACAAATAAAATGTATTATTATTATTATGATTATTATTATTAGGATGATTATTATTAAGCGCCTTTCAAAAATATACTATGATATATTTTTTTTACATTTGCAAGTGGTCGTACGTATAAGTGCATTATTCTTGGTCTCGTCAATGAATTTGAATTGGATTGGATTGGATGAATCCCTTTATGACCTCTGATTATTCATTTAGCAACAAGTCATTTTTTTGTTTGAATCTTTCACCTCGCATGCACCTCCTTCCAAAATGTCCCCATTTGTGGGACTGTGAAAGGCTTTCTGATTCGTCAATAATCAAAAAAAAAAAAAAAAAAAATCAAGGAGGAAGCAGGCATTGCATGGAATGTCCTCTTTCAAAAAATCAAGCCGACTAACTCACCAATCGCAAGCAAACTCGCTCATCTTCGACCCGAAGGGGAAAAAAAGGCTTCTTCGTCCGCAATTGTTGGCGGTAAAAAATGTCGGAGAGCGAAGTGGCTCCGGTATCTCCCGGCTTTTCTCCCCGCGCACATGCACGTAGGAGAAAGGTGCTTTGTCACGGAAGTCGTGGCTTTATGATGATTCCCCCGACGCGTCATGACGACTCACGCACGAGTCGCTCGCTCGCTCGCTCTCGGATGATGTTGACAAAGGGGAAAAAAGACAAACGATCGTGCTCATCAAGGGACTTTTGTTGCCTACCTGCCTGCCTGCATGTCAACCTTTGACGCTTTGGACCAACTGGATTTCAGACAAAATGGCCGTTCGAAGATCGCTGCCATCCCCACCTTCTAAAAATTGTAGTACATCATTTGAAATCATGGCGAAAAAGAAAAAAAAAAACAATCCGATCCGCGGAAAAGGTTGACAGGCATGGCGGGCGTTGCATCAAGAAAAGAGTTACGCGTCAATCACCTTGTTATATTCTTCCACTTTGCATGCACGGCCAACCATTAGAGAGTGAGTGTGTTGAGTGTGTATGTTATTGTGAGTGTGTGTGTATGTGATTGTGTGTGTGTGCGCATGTGTTCAGTGTGTATGTGATTGTGAGTGTGTGTGTGCGTGTGTGTGATTGTGAGTGTGCGTGTGAGTATGTCTGTGCGTGTGTGTGTGTCTGTGTGTGAGTGTATGTGATTGTGTGTGGGTGTGAGTGTTGAGCGTGTGTATGTGAGTGTGTGAGCACGTGTGTGTGTGTGTGTGTGCGTGTGTGTGTGTGTGTATGTGATTGTGTGTGGGTGTGAGTGTTGAGCGTGTGTATGTGAGTGTGTGAGCGTGTGTGTGTGTGTGTGTGTATGTGATTGTGTGAGTGCACACTGCAAGAATCCAAACTACACAACAAGTTGAAAGTACTCAAAATGTATATGGCAACTGATTGCGTCAAAAATTTTTGAGTACAGATTACTCAAAATGTTTGAGTAGTGTAAATAAATTTTATGAGTTTGTCTGAACTTAAAAGTTATGAGTTTGATTGAGCTTAAATGTTATGAGTTTGCCTGAACTTAAAAGATGTACTTTCAGTTTACTCTAATGTTTTCTTAATTTTTAAATTAAAATTAGGTTTCATATTTAAGCTTAACCAACTCAAATTTATAATGTTCCATGAAAACATATATTCATGTATACTGTACTTACATTTGCCTTCTATGTCTAAAAACAAAAACACACCTCACGTCTGTTTTAGTTCACATTTTTTTATTAAGGTTTAAGACAACCTTTGATGAAACAAACGATAACAGTACCAAAATGCGCAGCATGTCCACGTACCAAAACAACAAATAAACCCCTGAGCAGAAGATGTGAAATAAACACAACAAAACAGAAAAAAACAACAAATTATATATACTCTGCTGTTCTGTTAAAAAAATAAATTCTTTGAAAAGCATATACTTGAATAAATACAACCGAATACATTTCAATGTACTCGTTATAAGGTGCAAATCAAGGTAAAACTGACTAAAAACAAACACAGTATTCCTGAAACGAAAAAAGACATTTTGGTGGAATCCAAGTTTACATATCAAAGTACAGTAAAGTCTCGTTATATCAAGGGAGTCTGCAAAAATATCGATATAACCGGGACTATCGATATATCCGATATCGATATAACGAGACTTTACTGTATTAATATAAAATCAGTCACAAACAGGTATACAAAGCAGAGTAAAACTGAAGTTACTTATCGAGTGTCGCTTTGTTCCGTAATATTGGAGGCCTTCAATATTGCGGAACAAAGCATTTTTCAAACTTAGCAAGCGTGGTTTGAGTGGTCTGTTATCATCAAGACACAGCAGTATTTTCTGAATGAAGGTGAATGTGTGGATTAATTTTTTGGGGATAATCTAAATGCAATGCGTACATTACAGCAAACAAGAGGAGGTGTGCATCAGCCAACCTGGGGAGACATCTCACAATCATGCCGTCTTCTATCACAACAGAAATGCTGTCGGGGTTAAACAAGATGGCGCCAGTGAGGTTGTCAGTTGTGACGGAGACAAGTGCGACAGGATGAATGTTTTCAATGTCTGGATCCTCTTCCCACTGCAAAAGACACACAAACGTACACATACAGAATAAAGTAAAAGGTTATAGCATATATTGTGGCCATAGATAGACATTTGTGTTAAGTCAGGTAATGTCTTGAAGAACTCGGAGTCATCTTCTTGTAGGTATGATGGGAGCGCACCAAGGGCCAGACCGCGTCTCATGTGTATACTGAAAAGTGCAAATGCAAGTGCTGTCGAGACATGGCAGTGGGCTGACTCTTGAATACTGGAAATGTTGCAAACGATAATGGCTAAATAACTTTGCCCGAGTATCCAGGGATGGATTGGATTGGATTTGCCTTTAATAGTCTCGCAGTGGAGAAATGTAGAACACAGTTTGCATCTCCAGTCCATGTTAGGCCTGCAATTACATTCAACATTTTTCAAGAATGAGTACGTGTTTGGATAAGCAAAGTAAAGTTGGTGTGATTCTAGTGGGTCCAAATTAAAGACAGTTAGGGATTATTATAGCTCAAATCCAAGCATATCCTTCGTAATAGTTTGGAACCTCCGCACTATCCCTATTGCAATTTAACAACTGCATCACTGTAATGATTAATGAACATCAGTTGCTGGTAAGAGCAGAGGAGAATGTGACACTTTAAAGAAAGAACAATCAATGAAGTCTCAACTAATGGTGTAAAATACTCCAATATATGTTAAAAGGGTAAAATTCTGTTCAATATAAAAAATACCTACATGTTGTATGATATTCATCAGGTAATTAAGAATATAACACAAATAAAAATGTAAACATACCTTCGATAATGGTGGTGTTGCTCAATTTGGACCCGGGGGCTGAAAGGTTGAACATGACAATGAATGTAATCCTTTAATTTAATAAAACACATTTATCCATGTTAACTTTTTAAGTTTAATACATTTAATGTACCAGATTAAATGATGCAATCAAACCAGTCAGGCGTTTGATGACTTGGCAGCTCTCTCGGTATCCTTAAAATGCCAAAAATACATTTTAAAAAAAGTTTAATTTACACATGCATAACCATTTAAACTGCATCAATTGTACATATTCCAATCCACTGTACATTTTTTGGCTATCATTATATTTACTTAGTGCATTGTTAAAACTGCAGCACTACCGCTGCAAGTGTATAGATAGCTTAAGCCTAGAGCTTGTGCTGGACACTGACACTGACACGCGGTCCTGTCGTTTGCAAACAAAGTTAACTCAAAGCACTAACCTGCTGGGCGTTGCAGCCACGGCGTGGAGGATTTCGTGTGACCCTTTTATATAAACCTTCATTTTACACCCATTTGACGATTACTCTCGGACCTTCGCGACCAACACAAACAGAACCTGCAACAGATATTACTCGGCCAGCGCCCAACTAAACCTGCGCGGTACTATTCTCTAAATAACACTTGTGTGTCTTTCAACAGACAAGAGACGTTTCAGAAAAAATCATACATATATCGCCACAGAAGAGCGCTTAACATAGGAGAAGTCCCGGGCTCAAGACAACGCAGCTGAAAGAGTGGATGAGAAGGCCTCAGTCGCAAGCACAAACACGGACTAGCATCTTTGCTAACTTGTGAAAGGCACCGACTACAGCATTGATACACTGGGTCCTTGTAACATTAAATAATGTCGTTTGTCTTCTCACCTGAATTCGTGGGTCTCTGCACGCTTTAGCCGTCGAGAAGTAAAACTGGCCCCGGTGAGACCGCGCCTGCGGTGACGTCATCACGCAGCGTTCTGCCGTTTACTCAAAATATATAAGTACACGACAGCCATGAACTCAAAAGTATTGATTTACTGCAAATTAAAAACGCATGACTATTCAGAAAACTCAAAACGTTTAAGTTTTTGAAACAAAAAATCGGCTTTTGAGTTGACTGACCTCAATGACTTTGAGTCAGTAGTACTGTTCGGGTTTACAGTGTAGGGCACGGAAAATCCTACTGGACCCTCCGCACCCTGCCCACCACCTTTTCCAGCTACTCCCCTCAGGCAGGCCCTACCGATCCATGCGCACCAAATCCAGCAGACATTTAAACAGCTTCTTCCCCCAAGCCATTAACTCTTTGAACTCTTTCAACAGTAGCCAAAATGGAAGCGTATACTGTGCCACTTAGCAGTTTTTTTGACGACGATACTAGTGCAGCGTGTTCTACCGGAAACACATTCCTTGTGTGTTCTACATACTTGGCAATAAAGATGATTCTGATTCTGATTCTGAGTCTGTGTGCGTGTGAGTATGTGTGTGTGTGTGAGAGTGTGTGTGTGTGTGTGTGTGTGTGTGTGTGTGTGTGTGTGTGTGTGTGTGTGTGTGTGTGTGTGTGTGTGTGTGTGTGTGTGTGTGTGTGTGTGAGTAAGTAAATAATGATGTTTGTAAGGTTTGTTCTCATCGCTTCAGGAATTGCAACGATTCATAAAGGGGAGCAAAAGTAAGACTGGATCATTTGGATCTTTTTTTTTTTTTTTTTTTTTTTGATGGCTGCGTCTGGTCAATGATGAACGCTTCATGTGCGCATGCGCGGTCATTTGCATTTTCGCTTGAGTTAGCATGCTTTTTTTTGTTTTGATCATTTCAAATTGTGTGTTGTATTTAAGAAACCTTTTCATCGATGGACCACTCCTATACGATTTCTCTTTATTTTCTATATATATATATATATATATATATATATATATATATATATATATATATATATATATATATATATATATATATATATATATAATAATATGTCGGTTGACAGGTGGAAGAATCCAGAACGTGATTGACGTGTATCTCTTCTACGAGTATTTATGTGATAGTTCCAACGCAACAAAAGTCCACGTGGGCCTTTATGAGGAGGATGATTTTTTATTTTTTTCCCCCTCAACATCATCCGCGAGTCATGAAGTGTCATGAAGTGTCATGACGGGCCCTCTCTGACAAAGCTAATTTCTCCCCACGAGTGTAAGGGGAGAAAAGCGGCGACTTACCGGAGCCACTTCACTCTCCGACATTTTTTGTCAGCAACAATTGCAGACGAAGCAGCCTTTTTTTCTCCTTCAGGTCAAAGATGAAAAAACAAGCCGCCAATTGCTTTTTCTGCTTGCCGTCGCGTCTCTGCTTGCAATTGGTGAGTTGAGTTGTTTTTTTAAAAGAGGACATTCCACCGATTTAGTGCGCATTTTGCGCCTCCCAAAAGTGCCTTCTCGTTGATTTTTTTTAATTGACGAATCAGAAAGCCTTTAACAGTCCCACAAATGGGGACATTTTGAAAGCAGTTGCGAGGTGAAAGATATATATAAAAAAGCAAATAATACTTGTTGCTAAAAAAAATCATAAGTAATATGATGATGATAATAAAAGTATTTTTTACCCCGGTCATAAAGGTCAATCCAATCCAAATTCATTTACTATACAGCAATGTACAGTCATATGTACAACCACTTACAAATGCAATATATATATATATATATATATATATATATATATATATATATATATATTATATATATATATATTATTATATATATATATACGCTTATAAATTAAATTTATTATTATTATTATATACACATACAATATATGTATCTTTACAATGATGTAAAAAGCAAAAATTAACTTGCTAAAAACAATAAAAAAAAATAATCAAGGTAAATCCAATCCAAAGTAATTTAATTAGTAATTATTTACCAAAAATAATGTACAGTGATATGTACAACCACTTAAAAATGCAAAAAAAGTAGTATATTTTTGAAAGGAGCTTAACGCTAATAATACATTTAATTGTATTATGATGGTGATGATTTAATTAGTAATTATTTACCAAAAATAATGTACAGTGATATGTACAACCACTTAAAAATGCAAAAAAAATAGATAGTATATTTTTGAAAGGAGTTTAATGATAATAATACGTTTGCATTATGACGATGATTATGATTATGATGATTGATGATGACGATTACTATACAATTACTATGCCGATGATGATGGTGATTATTTTTTTATTATTATTAAATTGACGTGGCCTTCGCATGTGTGCGTGCTTGTGTTTGATTCTGACCAATGAGGCGCGACTTGAAGTGAAGGGGAGGAGGAGTCGGCTCTTCTCGGCTCCACTCGGCTACCCTCGGCGGCCCTCAAATAAGAGCCGGTTCCAGTCGCTCCTCTCAACCAGCCGCTTCGTTCGCGAACGACACAGCACACCGGCTACCGTCGCCTCCGTTCTTGGCAAACGTCCCGGCAAATCGTTTTCGCCGCCGCGGCAAACGTAGCCCTCCGCTCATTTGCCTAAAAATTGAAAATATGTTTCGCTAAAAATTGGCACAAATGTTTTGGGGATTATCATTCAACGAACATTCTTTTGTTGGGTCTATCTTTTGTTTTTCTTTTGAGAGATGTGGGCGAGGAGGTCATCATTTGATGAGCTGTCTATGCGTCATTGTTTAAGACGAAAGAAACGTTTTAGATTGAACCCCCCCCTCCCTGACCCCCTCAAAAAACGTTAAGGGTCCTTAGTGATGACATCATCAATATGCAAACGTCGAAGAGGAACTGGAATAAATTGTGAGGCCCAATCAGCGGCCTTATTTCTATTTCAAGGACAATGTGAAACCTCACCTGACTTACTGTGTACTCTGAAGTCACAAAATCAGCAGCTCTCCCTGGCGGCCACTAGTGGTACTGCCAGGTGGGGCGCTCCCCCTGGCGGTCGCCGGAGGCACTGCAATTGCCTCAACGTGGCTTTTTTTTCCCCCTTCACAACTCATGAAATTGAAGTCACGTGATCATCGGCGTCTTTGGTCACGTGTCCAAAGACGCTAAGTACCAATATTTGTGTGTTTCCAGGACAATGTCTGTGCCAAGCAGGCTGGCGAGAGTACAAGAACAAATGTTTCTACTTCTCCAAGGACACTCTGCCGTGGGTTGGCGCTCAAGCCGTCTGTTCATCAATCAACAGCAGCTTGGCGATCATTCAGGACAACGACGAACTGGTGAGTTCCCATATTAGCCAAGTGGAAACCTGTCAACCATTTTCTGACTATTGTCCATAAAAAAAAAAGTTTCTTCCATCGGACATCTTTGAAGGTGTCGGACAAGTTCGCTCTGGCCTTCGAGATATAGTAAAGTCTCGTTATATCGATATTCAAGGGAGTCGGAAAAAATATCGATATAACCGGGACTATCGATATATCCGACCCTTTTTGCATGTAATTTTCTCCGTGCGTGCATAGAAATAGTATCGATATAACCGGGACTATCGATATATCCGATATCGATATAACGAGACTTTACTGTATATATATCCCTAATGGAGAGGTGGCAGTGCCAGACCTCTGCTCTGATAGGTCCACTGCTCCCCACAACCTTGGGAGAAGCGCAGATGACTGCCCAAGAAACCTCTTCATGGATGGATGAAAAGGTTCCTTCGGCCGTCATCCTTTTCATCGATGGACCACTCCCGTATGACTGAGCGGACACAGATCTTGGTCGTGTCCGCTTGTCATTTCACCAGATTTTTTTCCCCCCCAAAAACGTCGATTTGATTGAGCACACATTGTTGACAAATTGCGAGTGTGTTCATCACCTCTGTTGCTCAGTCGTATGTTGTGTATCAATGTTCACGTCTCATATCTTGTAGAAGTGGCTGACATCACAAATCGGATGGGATGAATGCTGGGTTGGCTTGACAGATGCAACCACCGAGGGCGTGTGGCTTTGGCTGGATGGCAGTCCTTTCAACGCACAAAAAACGTATGTCCTTACTTTCCCTAATGTCATTGCAAGCTTGCTACGTTTGCCCGGGTGCTTGAGTGGCTAACGGGGGCCCGGACCACCAGTCCAAAATCGGTGAAGTCAGGTGGACCAGTGATTGGGTAGCAGGTGCCGTGAGGAGGCGATGGATTACCAAGCAGTGCTTCACATCAGGCTACTTCAACAGTCAATGAAAAATACCATCAGATTTGACAAGTGGTTTTTTTTTTCACCAGGAGCTGGGGGAAAGGTCAGCCTAACAACTGGTTCAACAATCAGGATTGTGGTGAACTGGTCGGCGACAACGCTGACCTAGAAGACAGTGACTGCAACCTTCAGTTGCGATACATCTGCGAGCGAACCAACTGTGAGTCCACTCGGTGGTTTGTTTTGCATTTTGTTGCAATCCAGCTGCGGTGTGACAATACTAAGCGACTACTCAGCGGGCGGGCCTCTCCCGATTCTCCATTTTACTACACAAATTTGAGACGGTTGTTAAAGTGTCCCGGTGCTTTTTTGCGTGCCATCAAAAGGCTTTCTGGCTACAGAAGCGCCACCGCTTAGCCGCACGCATTTTCCCTCAGCCAATCCGGCGGCGCAACTGTGTGATCTGAGCAATGGATGGAACCAGTACAGCTCCAACTGCTACAAGCTGAAGTGGGCAACCCCAAAGAGCTGGTCCACGGCCCGTGACGACTGCATCCTAGAGGGCGGTGACCTCGTCTCCATTACCTCCGCTCTGGAGGATTGGTACGTGACTAGAATGTTGAATCCTCTCCAGATGGACGCCTGGATCGGACTCTCCAATCTGGTAAGACAAAGTGGGTCGCTAGCAACCGTGGCAGCTGTACAAGGTAGTGGATGCAGAGCCAGGGTGGTTTTTCCGCAGGAATGCAATCAGACCTCGTGTCAGCTCCGAGAGGGAAAGGACATGAAGTGGTCTGACGCCCTGTCGCTCTCCTACACCAACTGGGTACAAGGTGAACCCTCAATGTAAGAAGATCTCATTGTTGCCTCATGCCTGCCGAGCCGAATACGTCCGAGCCGCTTTCCGCTTTCTCCGAACAGCAAAGGCGAAGAGGAAGTGGGCTCCTGCACGACGGTCGTCAACAGTCAGTCCGAGAGGTTTGGCAAGTGGAGCTCAGAACTCTGCCGCTCCAAGCGTCCGTATATCTGCAAACGGCCACTGGACAGTGAGCGACGCCGTCATTTATCCGCACTTTAAAAACCCAGAGACGCGCACTCACCATGTCCTGCCTCAGGCATCTGCCCTGACGGTTGGCTGAGATTTTCCGGAAGCTGCTACTTGCTGGTTCAGAGCACGTACCCTGTCTACAATTGTTACTGGGCAGCCGACAGATGCGGCAACAAAGGCGCTTACCTGCTCGTCATCAACAGGTAGACTCTGGGCACCATTGTAGCTTTGGGGCTAAGATGGCTTCAGCCTCTTAAGCTTCTTCGCTCAAAAGTAGGGAACGAATGGTGTTCATCCTCTTTTGCGACGCAACAATAATACAGTAAAGTCTCGTTATATCGATATCGGATATATCGATAGTCCCGGTTATATCGATACTATTTCTATGCACGCAGGTCGGATATATCCATAGTCCCGGTTATATCGATATTTTTTCCGACTCCCTTGAATATCGATATAACGAGACTTTACTGTACTTAGCGGGGGTTGGGTCGGGTGGAGACTTCCGCCAGTCGTCTTTTAACATCTCTGAATGGGGTATTCGAAGGCTTAGCCGCTTCACAGTGCGAGGTTGTGAGTTCAAATCCCACTCCACTCCTTCCGGGCCTGTGTGGGTTTTCTCTGGGTGCTCCGTGCAGTTTCAACCCACATTCCAAAAACATGCGTGGCAGGCTGATTGAACGCTCAAAATGATTCCTGGGTGCGAGTGTGAGAGTGAATGGTCGTTTGTCTCTGTGTTCCCTGCGACCAATTCCGGGTGTTCCCCACCTAGTGCCGAGAGATGGCTGGGATGGGCTCCTGACTGTCTCCGTGAGGAAAAATCGGTCTGGAAAATGAATGAATGAATGAATGAACTTTGAATGGATTTTGTGCTTCCTCATGTTAACCTGCACATTTTCTTCCTGCAGCCAATCTGAACAATCCTTCATTAACAGCAAACTTCCTGACTTCCGACAAAAGCGTGTCTCTGAGTTTTGGATTGGTTTATCAGGTACACTATTTGTTTTCCCCATCAGTCCATTTTTGGAGAATAGCTTGCAAACTGGTCTGAAAGTCGTAGCAAAAATGGGTTTTGGCTGACTTGTCAGAGCAAGGTGCCGGAAGGAAACATGGGCTCCTTTCAGTTTTCAGAATAAATGCTATTGTCAAATTTCGGACGAATTGGTTTTGTCAATGAATCACGCGTAGTGAACCTTTCACCATCATTGGTCTTCCAGATGAGGACGAAGATGGGATATTGCAGTGGGTGGACAACACTCCCGTTGTCTACAAAAACTTCAGAACCGGATGGCCCAAAAACACTGCAAACCGCTGGGAATGCGGAGTCATCATGACAGGTAACGTTTGCGTTCATCAAACGCTGAACAAATTCCATCACAAAAGCCAACACGTCTCTGTTGTTGACCCCAAAAGGAGATAGTGAAGGAAAATGGGAAAGCAGGAAATTTGACAAGTGGCGTGCTTACATTTGTGAGAAGAAAGGAAGTCAAAACCGCCAAGCGACTCCAGCGCCAAGTGAGTCTCCCCCCACAACAATCTTCAATCCCTTCAAGATTTTCTGATCAATATTTCTCCACTTAGCTTCCCACTGCGACCCCGACTATCTTCCGCATGGCGATTTTTGCTACCAATTCCAAGCTGGTTGGACACAATCATGGCAGGATGCAGAGGCTTATTGCGAGGCAGATCAAGGTCACCTTGTCAGCTTTCACTCGCAGAGCGAGGTGGACTTCTTGAAGGGTGAGCATCGAGACTGTCACTCAGGGATTGGTTGCAACGTCAGGATCATCTCGCCGTACATCGTTGGATGAGCAGGGGTATCAAGCTACCGGTTTTCCAAGTCTCCCCATTGCAACGCACCTGATTCAGGGGAACGGGCTCACGTCAGGCTTCCGCAGAGCTTGCTGATGATCTGATCGTGAGAATCAGGTGTGTCCATTGAGTCCTTGAATCAGGTGCCTTGCAACAGGGAGACTTGGAAAACATGGAGGACCGGCGTTTGACACCCCTGCAGCGCAGAAATTCACAATTCACAGCAGCAAAATTGTGAAAGGAAAAAGAAAGCAAGAAAAAGTGCAAGAACAAAATGTAACATGCTTTTTTGTTCCTTCCTGAAGCCAATGTAAGCGAGGCGTCACCTATGTGGGTGGGACTCAATGACATTAAGGTCACCAACTACTTTGGGTTCACTGACGGAACAGTTGCAGTAAGTGAAAGGCCTCCAGTTTGTTTTGTTGTAAGAATTTTAGAAAAATCATCAACTAATCACACAATTCCAAGTAAACGACGTGACAACTGTGATGCACAGCATTTGTTTCCGTGGGAAGAAGACCCCAAGGCCGAGAACTGCGTTGGCATGAAGCGTTCAGGTCAAATCGTTGGCCTCAACTGCACAGACGGATATGGTTTCATCTGCAAAAAAGGTCCAAAACGTCTTCATCCTTTCTTTGCACGTCTTCTAATACGCTCGCTGATATTTTCCAATTGTGCCATTGTTGCAGCCAAGGCTCAGGGGCAACCTCCCCAGATGCCATCATTGGGACCAGGTGGATTTCGCAAACACTGCTCGTCCTTACAACAACCAAGCAATTGGTTGTCAAGAAGCCTTTTCCTTCCTTGCAGGCTGGACTGAAAAATGTGGCTTGTGGTTGGAGGATCCCTTTGAAGACTTTTGCTACCTGATCAATTACCTGGCGGCGAGTCGCTGGGATGATGCGCGAGACGACTGCGTCAAACAGGCTGCAGACTTAGTCAGCATCACTGACCCCTACGCACAGACCTTCATTCAAGGTACAACAAGCATTTCCTGTCTCTGCGAGAAAGTTCTGGGTTCAATTGTCAACTCTCTTGCTTGCTGGCGCCCACTTTGCATGTTTGTGGATCCCGGTGGAATCCTAAATCCTGGTTTTCTCATAACTTTCTCAAACTAAACAGCGAAAAAACTGAACTTCTCCTTGTCGGTACAAAATCCAGCCTTCACAAAGCAAACAGTTTCTCTCTCACCATTGCCAGTTGTACCGCCTGGGTGTCATCCTCGATAGCACACTATCTTTTCACTCCCATCTAAATAACATAAGTGGGTGTGCATATTTCCACCTCCGTAATATCAATGGTCTCCGTCCCCCTCTCACCCCTCACACCACTACCATCCTTATGCACAGTCTCGTCACCTCCTGTATCGATTATTGTAACTCACTCCTTTTTGGGGTCAATCCAAAATTTGTCCAGAAGCTCCAACTGGTCCAAAATTCCACAGGCCAGATCAGTACTAAAACCCCCTCCTTTCACCACATCACTCCCGTGCACCAGCAGCTCTATTGGCTCGTTGTTAAACTTTGCATTGATTTCAAGATAAACCTTGCCCCCCACCCCTCATACCTTTCTGACCTTGTTCAAATTTCCATTCCCTCTCGGGCCCTCTTCCTCCCCCCACCTCTGTGTGCCCCCTCCCCTGCCCGTCTCAGCACGATGGGGGACAGAGCTTTCAGTTGCTTTGGCCCCAAACTCTGGAACTCACTTCCACCCAACGTCCGTAACATTGACTCGCTTCCTACCTTCAAATCTCACCTGAAAGGCCACCTGTTTAAACTTGCTTTCAGGGTCTAGTTGAATCTGCTGTTTTATTGTTTTATTCATGATTTTACTGTCTTGTCTATTATTTTTGTTGTTAAGTGTCCTTGGGTGTTCGGAAAGGCGCTTGTAAAATAAATGTATGATTATGATTGATTATTCTGAAATGACTGTCCCCTGTTAGGTGCGATTAAGGCCAGCCCAACCGGGATCTCCCTGTGGGTGGGCGGCCGCCGTGAAGGTGACTGGGCGTGGTCTGACGGCTCCGCCTTCGGATACCAACACTGGAGTGCAGGTGCATTTCAAAGCGCTGTCAAAGCGACAATGTTGCGAAACGCAGCGCTTGGAGATCTTTATTTTTTTCCTTACAGGGAACCCAAATGGCTACAAGCGAGACAACTGTCTTTCCGTGGCCATTAACAACGGCCAGTGGAATAACGATAACTGTGCTAACAAGAGAGGGTACATCTGCAAGCGAAGTGGTACGATGCGACCTTTCCATTGTTGTTGCGCATACATGTGGCTACAATCTTGGTTTTGTTTGCAGCACGTGTTGACGTTCCTGGACAAAAGATTGGCCCACAACTGGAAGGGAGAAATGGAGGAGGGGTAGGAGTCACGGGCCCCAACCCCAACTCGACCTCAAACGGTCGTGTCGTGGTCGTTAAGGGTTAGGGTTAGGCTCGGCCACGGTCCTTTGATTTTTCTCAATATTTCATGTCAGTCATGCAATGAATTGTGACTTCTGCCATTGTTATTACTCCTTATATTTGACCTGGTGAAGCCTCGGCCATGGTCTTTTGATTTTTCTCAATATTAATCATGCAATGAAGTGTGTTTTATGCCATATTTACTCTCTTATGTTCAGTAGAATTTAGTGTTCACCAAGTTTCTCAATATTAATCATGCAATGAAGTGTTTTATGCCATATTTACTCTTTTATGTACAGTAGAATTTAGTGTCAACAGTTTCTCAATATTAATCATGCAATAAAGTGTGTCTGCCATATTTGCGCCAAAGTGCTGTCCTTGAAGCTACCTGTTAGCCTCGATACGGAGATTTGATCCTTCGCTCCCAGTGCTGAGTTGGCCTCGAACGTCGGACAGTTTTGATTAAAAGGATGAAAATGTTGTATTTTTCTAGATGTAGAGCCTATGATATATATATATATATATATATATATATATATATATATATACAAGAACGTAACGCGACTTAAATAAACTCAGGAACCACATCGAGTAGCTTTGTTAGTCAAGTACCGAAACAATGATATTGTTTCGGTCTTTAAGATGATATTATATATTGTGGCGGGCACTAGGACCAGGCATCTCACCCAGCAGGTGCACGGGAGGGGCGGGTGCACATATATTTCACTTGTTAGCCATTGGAATAAAGACATGGCTACGTTCAGTCGTGTGTGTGCTCCTTCCTCAATGGCTACAATACCTTGGCTTATGAACTACAGTAAAGTCTCGTTATATCGATATTCTCGAGAGTCGGAAAAAATATCGATTTAACCGGGACTATCGATATATCCGACCCTGCGCGCATGTCATTTTCTCCCTGTGTTCATAGAAATAGTATCGGAATAAGCGGTACTAAAATGATGGCAGAGAAAGCACCTACGAGAGATCATTCCTCGAGATGGTGAAAGAAGAAGGCTACGTTCCTCATCAAGTGTTTCATGCTGATGAAAGCGGACACTCTATTCCATCAAGCCGTCGACGACCATCACAAAGGTCAAACAGTTTATTTCTTTAGTTATATACCATAGCGCATTTATTATACATAAAATGAGGTATATTTTGTGTCGTTTTAAGGTGTAGAAAATGATGTTTTATGGGGACCTGGGAACGGATTTTTCTCATTTTGATGGTTTCCTATGGGAAATTAATTTTTGGGATTGACACTTTTGGCCTTACACACTCTGTCTGGGAACCAATTAAGTTTGTAAACCAAGGTATCACTGTAATCCCTTTTCGTCTTCCAGCTTCGGGAAATATGGAGAGCGACCCCCGTACGCCTGTGGCGACTCAAACAGGGATTCGAACCGCCAACCTTTACAGGCTGGTTCCTAGGGCGGGACCGCGGGTATTGGATCACGGCCACATGGCTAATCCCGAGTCTTTCGCTTCGACACTTTGAATAAAATCCTCGCAGGCAATTTTTTTTTTTTATGGCCTCAGATTTGGGGGGCGGGGCACTGATGAAAGCGGGTTTACTTTATTCGACTCTCAGAATGCCACAACGAAAAGCTTTACAAAGACGAACACAAAGTCTGCTAAATTTCCCACGACAGTCGCTTGACGTTCAGGCTCTTAAAAGAACAGATTTTCCATAGAATTTCAAAATAATGTTGGGTCTTTTCAAAATCAAACGTTTGGAATCACGGATGCGATGGGTGTGGCCATGCGTTGAAAACAAATTCCGTCGCGTCCTCGACGGGTGGAAATGTCAGACGTTAAAGTTCATCAAAAGTGGAGGTGGGCGCGTGTTGCTATGGGAACCATTCTATACACACACCGCCCGTTACCAGTATACCGTTGAGCCTGAGGGCTCAACAATTACCCGAATTGCGGAACTCGCCGTTTTCCGTGATCTGCAGGGATGACGTGTTGCTAGGCGACAGGCCGTTCCGCTGCGAAGTCACGCCGTAGCGTTCCTTCAGCTGAGCCAGCGCCGCCATCAGGCGACTGTTGGTAGCGTCCAGATTTGCTATCCTTTTCTCCTGAAAGAGAGAAACCCCCCCCCCCAAAAAAAAAACAGTTCTGAAATTGATCAAATGATTAGAAACGGTCATTTATCTCATTAACTGCCATTTCTGAATTTATTCGATAAAGCGCTGGTCAGACCTCTGGGAAAGTTTTTCCCTTCCACGAGGGGGTAAGCATTTGGTCCATGTTACAGCTTCAGCTGTGCTTAAAGTGCTATATAATTCAATATGTATTGTATTTTGTAAATCCGCCCCCATTTCAAGCTCAGATAACTCCAAAGCCACATAACTTGGGAATTAACTTATTTTTTTAGTTAGGTTTGTAACGTTGGATGGAATATTTACGTATAAAAGCAGAGCGTCTCAAGTTTCTAACTGTGTACTAAATATTTATGTAGTCCTAAAAGTTCATATTGTGTGGGTCTCTGGAATTCAAGTGACAATGACAAAAACCCTGGCACTGGAGTGGATGCATTTTTGCACGTGGTTTGCTCGTGAATGAGTTCAATTGCAAACGAGTTGTAAATGAGACCGCATTTGCTCGCCCTTACGTTAAAAAAAAAATACATTTAAAAAATCCACACCTGCGCCTCAATGATCTTTTGTTTGGAGTCAACCACAGCCTGCATATCCGAATGGTCTTTTTTCAACTCCTCTTCGACCGCCATTAACCTGCTCGGGAGGGGTCAAAGGGCGTTACTTGTCACCACGACGCACATCCAGGAAGTGACACGCGCAAACCTGCTGATGATGCTGTTCATCTGGAGATCTTTGTCGTCCTGCAGCCTCCTCAGTCGACTTTCGGTATCTTCCAGTCGGGCCTGACGGGCAGAAATCGGCAAAATTTGGATTCAGTGGGGGGCGGGGGGGGGGAATGGAGGTGCAGTGCACCGACTTGGTACTCCTGCAGGAGGCGCTGGTTCTGCTGGTCCTGAACCAGGAGGCGGGCCTCGCATTCCTCCTGCCGCAGAGCCGCCACGCGAAGTTTCTCCTGCAGCAACGCGATGTCCTGCTGGTACTGCAGGTCCAAAAATGGAGATGAAAAGGCGAAAATGACTGGAAAGTGTCCTTTCAGAGAGTCTTGAAAGGCGCTTACAAAGGAAACGTATTATTATTATTATTATTACTGTATCTATTAGCTAGATTTCTATCTATTTCAGTTATTTCCCGGTTGAGTAAACGCCGGCGCGTGTGGCTGCCGCTGCTCACCCGCAGAAAAAATATCCCGTGACTGTAAAGTGTCCTTGAGAGTTTTGAAAGGCGCTTATAAATGAAGTTTATGATTATTATAAAAAAATGGAGGAAGAAAAAGGGGGTGGGGTCAAATTTAGGGGGCGTGACCGTTTACCTTGTCAATTAAGGCGTCGTCATGGCGATCGTCGTCCGCCTCAGCGTAAGAAGAGGCGGAGTTCATGTTGAGAAGCCAAGCGGCCGTCCGGTCCAACGCGCATGGAGACGGCGCCTGGAGAAACGCACCAGAAGGCGTCACCACATCATATTAATCATAAGAAGAATACATTTCATTTCTAAGCACCTTTCAAAACTCTCAAGGTCACTTTACAGTCACGTACGGTTTTTTTTCTGTGGGTGAGCAGCGGCAGCCACACGCGCCAGCGTTCACTCAACCCTGAAGTAACTGAAATAGAAAGCAAGCTAGCTAGATAGTGAATATATAGCTCATAGCTAGCGAATAGATCGCATAGCGTGCCCCTCCCACCGGAGGTCGCCACGGAAACGGACCTTGTTGGCGGTCCGCAGTTTTTCCGGACTGTCCCCTTTGGACGAGGACGAGGCCTGGCGCAGTCGCGAGTGTCCGCTGCTCGGCCAATCGGGACTGGATGACATCATGCTTCCGGAGGCGGGGCGAGGAGGGAGCATGCTAGGCGGCGTGCGGCCCCGCGGGGGCGCCGTAGTGGGCGGCGGCGGTTGGTCGATGCGACGCTGAGGGCCTGTACTGCTTTGACGAGGCGGCGCGGCGCCACCTGGATCGAGATTGGGTTTTAGTGACATCACAGATGAGGGGGAAAGTGCGTTTTTTGCGCCCCAAATGAAGTACAGTGATACCTCGCTTTACGAAGCCCTTGGCTTACGAACTTTTCGGTTGACGAGCGTTACATTTATTAACATTTTACCTTATATGCATACCAACTATTTTTCGGGATACACACGGAGCTGCCACAATGAGTGATGTGTCGTTGGCCAACGAGCCCGTTCTCCTAACAAGAAAATGGCGCCCGACTCGTTTTGGTCCTCTATTCCCCGCCCCCGTGATTGGTCAAGAACGCAGCACTAAGGGGTGGGGTTAACAGACAGAGTGAGAGTGAGGCCGTTAAACATGAAAGAGACAGGCAGACGACAGAGAGAGAATGAGAAAATGGATAGAAGACAGTGACATTTAGACTCGTTTCAACTTTGATAAGGTTAAAATCTCCCATCCATCAGGCTCCACAAGCCGTCTGTACACTTGATGCAAAAAGCTATCAACCCAGCTAAATAGAACACAATTGATGAGGAACAAGGTAAAATGATGGCCGAGAAAGTACCTACAAGATGGTGAAAGAAGAAGGCTACGTTCCTCATCAAGTGTTTAATTCTGATGAAACCATTCACTCCTTTTCATCAAGCCATCAACGACCGTCACAAAGGTCAATAAAACCCCTTGATTATACAGTAGAGTTTATTTCTTGAGTTATAATACCATAGCGAAGTTATTATACATAAAATAAGGTCTATTTTCTTGGTATTTTAAGGCTTAGAAAATTAGAAAGTAGAATTTTTTTATGAGGACCTGGGAACGGATTATTGTCATTTGAATGGTTTCCTATGAGGAATTAATTTTTGGGATACACACTTTTCGCCTTACACACTGTCTGGGAACCAACTAAGTTTGTGAGCCAAGGTATCAGTGTACGGTGATACCTTGTATTTTATGTATAATAAATGTGCTATGGTATTGTAATGAAAGAAATAAACGGTACTGTATAATAAAGTGGTTTTATTGCCCTTTGTGACGGTGGTTGATGGCTTGATGGAATGGAGTGGCCATCTTGAGAATGATTCCTTCGAAGCTTTATCGTCACAAGTGGCAGCCTCCACATGATGAATGACGCTTAAAGAATACATTTGATTTGTGAGCGCCTTTCAAAACTCTCAAGGTCACTTTACAGTCACGGGGTAAAGTTTTTCTGTGAATTTAACGTCGGTGAGCCGAAAAGTTGGTTGGCCAAGGCGTTCGGAAGCCGAGTTGTCACCGGAGAAGAAAAGAAAAAGTTACTTGTGATGTTTTCCGAAAGCGCTCGTCTGTTCTGCTCTTCGCCGCTGCTGCCGCTCGACATGGCCCTCTCCCCCCCGCCGGCCACGCCCACTTGCATCTGGGTGAGGAAGGCGGGTTTGGGGGCGGCGGCCGATCCGCGCTCGTCCCCGCCCTGCGAAGCGGCCGAGCCCTCGGGGGGCGTGGCCTCGGCCCCGGGGGGCTGTCGCGACGACATGTGATAAACGGGGTTCTGGAATGACAGCGGCAGAAGCCCCGCCCTCCGCTGCCATTGGCTGTCGTCCAGAGCGTCGCCGGGGGAGGAGTCGCGCAGGTCGACCGGAGACGGGCTCCGCCCTTCCGCGCTCATTTGCGGCCCCGCCCTCCCGAACGTCGCGTCGTCGTTGGGCTCCGAGTAGGAGGAGCTCGGTGCCGGAGAGCCTCGCGGGCCTACGGGATGAGAGTTCAAAGGTCACGGGGCTTCCGTCGTAGACCACGGGTGAACGGCGAAGGCTCACCTGATGCCGGCTGAAGGCTGGAACCTTTTGTGACGAAGAATAAATCTTTATTTTCGGGCGTGGGTGACGGAAGCCTGGTAAAGTCCACCGGCCTGCGACAAATGTCAGTGAGTTCGTAGCTGTCAAGCTTGAGTGACAGCTCATCACATACTGACGCTGATCTGCGAGTATTTTTGTTGTTGTTGTTGTTGTTGTTGTTGTGTTTGTTCCAAGGTCGCAAACTGTGACAAAAATTGATTGATTCCGGGTGACGCTTTGGACAAAAATGGCGTTTTTGGCTTTTTATATCTGCCAAAGGAGCGTTTGTGGGAGGAGCTAGAAATCTTTTGGGAAAATGAAACTCGACTCTACATTTTATGGAGATGTTTGCCGCCAACGATGACATCATCGTCTGATTGACATCTATCAAGACGAGGATTGATTTGAAAAATTACAATAATAATAATCATATTCGAAGTCCAAGATGGCGCCCGAGTATGCTGCCGTCAGCAAGTGAGCCTCATTTTTGTGGGTTTTTTTTGTTGTTTGTTTTCTTTTAATAATAATAATCATCGTCATAATAATCATTATAATAATAATAGTAATAATAATAATGATAGGAATAATAATAATCATACTACTAAGAATAATAATAAAAATTAAGATTCATAATAATTTGAATAATAATAATACGAAGAAGAATAATAAGAGTAATAACAATAATAATAATAATAATAATAATTAGAAGAATAATAAGAGTAATAACAATAATAATAATAATAATAATTAGAATAATAATAATAATAATCATGATAATAGTAATAATAATAATCATCATCATCATCATAATCACCATAATAGTATTAGTAAAATTAAAAATCATAATCATCATAATAATAACAATAAGAGTAATAATAATCATACGAATAACAATAATAATGAGAATCATAATTAGAATAGTAATAATAGTAATAATAATAATAATCATAATAATAATAATAATCCTCATCATCATAATCATAATCACCATAATAGTAATACTAAAATTAATAATCATAATCATCATAATAACAATAACAATAATAATAGTAATCATCATAACAATTATAATCATAATAATCATCATCCTAATCATCATAATCGCGTGTTAGGCGTGTCAAACAATCTGCAGTGAGATTGGAGGTTGTTTTTTGCCGATGCCCGACTGTCCAGACTGACCCGCCATCCATTCCAACGCCGCACTGCTGGCCAAGCGAGGGATTGCAGGCCGCCAGAGGAGGCGAAAGGGGCGGCGACAACGGCGGCGGCGGCGGCGACGCAACGTGCCGCTGAAGCTCCGGCGAAGAGGCCGAGGCTTTCCCGGGATAAGCCCCGCCCCCGGGGTTGACCAAAGCCGCTGAGACGTCTCGTAGAATCCGAGGAAGTGGACTGAGCTTGGACAGACATGACTGAGGACAGAGTGAAAGATGGACACACGGACTATTTGATGACCTGTCAACTGACTGTGTGAAAAAAAAGTTCAATGACCCCCCCCGACCTTTGCCGTATGTATCATAATGTGTCAAGCGGGTCACCTGACTCAGTTTGTGACCAATGGGGTCAAAGTAAACATTTTGTGCTTATGCTGCACACAAATTAACTCATTCACTGCCATTCACAAATCTGTTCAGGTATTGAAAATATGACGTCGAGCGCCATTTCCGAATTTGTTCCGGTTTTGGTTTTTTCATGCTTCGGTGCCGATAAAGCGCTGGCCATGACCTCTGCTAATGTTTTTTTTTTTAATTTTCTTCCACAAGGGGGCTGCATTTCCTGTTTGTCCACGTTAGCGCTTTGTTGCAGCTTCAACTGTTGTTAAAGCGCGATATCAACCAATATGTACGTGCATGTATTGCATTGTATTTTGGACATGTGCCCCCATTTCAAGCTCATATAACTCCAGACCCATATCATTTAGGAATTAACTATTTTTTTCTGATCAAAGAAGAGCGTATAAGGTTTTTTACGCTGCATTATGAATTTAATGAATTTAGTCCTAAAACTCAATATTCTGTGGGTCCTGGAATTTGAGTTACAATGACAAAAACCCTGGCATGAGAGTGAACACATTTTTGCACGTATCTGGCAGTGGATGAGTTAAAGGACAACCGACACCATTTTTTTTTGTTTCCTAACTGACATCGGAAAAAGTTTTATAGCATTAAAAATACCCAAAACACGCAGGATGATATTTTTAGTCCAATGCAAAACACTAATAAAAATGACTTCAAGCGTCCCAAAACTGCCAAAAAATGAGCCCAGAACTGGCCAGATTGAGCAAGTCCCACCCCCTTCACAAACTGCCTTGCTCCAGAATCAAAACAATAGCCTCGGAAAAGATGCTTTCTTGTTACTCATCCACTTATGAATATGATTCAAATAGTTCTTTCTGAAGAGGAAAGCATAAATGTTTGCCATCGATTCAAGAAGTCCTTCCGTATCAATTCGAGCCGTCTGGACTCCAATGTAGTGCCCAGAAAACGCACAAGATGGCGCACAAGCTCCGTTGGAAATGGGCTGATTTGTCCGCTGGGAATTTGTGTCAGATAGTATCCAATACTGTAGTAGTCTTGGTGCAACACACAACAATTCACCATCGCGTTATCGATGTAGTTTTCCTTCTAATTCCACCATCAACACTGTGTTTTCAGACAAAAAAAGTACCCAAAATGCATTGTGTGTCGCTTTCTCAGTCAGGGGCGTTCCTTCAGTGACGTCACGTCAGGCATCGTCGAAAATACAGTAAAGTCTCATTATATCGATATTCAAGGGAGTCCGAAAAAATATCGATATAACCGGGACTATCGATATATCCAACCCTGTTTGCATGTAATTTTCTCCGTGCGTGCATAAAAATAGTATCGATATAACCGGGACTATCGATATATCCGATATCGATATAACGAGACTTTACTGTAAGTCGAATATAAGACTTACAAAATATTCCGCGGGAGTCTTAAAAGGTAAAATATCGCTATATGAGCTGGAATCTTTGTCAAATGCGCTCAGTAGAAGTCATTTTACAAATTATGGAGGCATATATATTGTCCGCAAGTGTCGGTTGTCCTTAAAAAAAGTATGCGTCCACCGTAACAAAAGGTCCCGTTTGTGCCGTCAAAAGGGTATCGCAAGCGCGGGGGGTCACCTGATCCAGCTCAGCCAGCAAAGTGTGCAGGCAGGAGAGCTCCCGTCCAAGGTCGACGTATCCGTCGAAACCGGCGCCGGTGTGGTTGAGTCCATCGGGGTTGGAGATCTCCTGCAAGAATCGCTGCATGCTGCTCCACTGGCGCTCCACAAAATCGTTCATGAAGAGCATGTACTCTTCTTTGGTGCCAAATCTGAAAAAGAAAAAAAAACAGGGCGTAAAAGCAGTGTTTGAAATAACGTCTGCCCGGAGGCCCGGGCCGTACAACTTTCAAAACGTCTCGGCCTGGGTAGCAGACAACTTCTTCAAGAACAAAAAGATTTGTTTCAAATCAAACGTTTGTCTTATTCAATAAAGCAAATTGCTTGCTACGAGCCACATGGACTCCTCTTTCTGAGCGCCTTTCAAAACTCTCAAGTATACTTTACAGTCACGGTATAGTCCGAAGCACAAAACAGGCTTCTGATTGGCGTACTTGAAAGTTTTGAAAGGTGCTTAGAAAGAGGAGTCACGTGGCTTTTAGCAGACAACGCAACGCAAACATTGCATTGTGCATCATGACGACAAACGACAACTGGAGCAAAATCTTCAGCAAGGGATATTTAGCATCAATTAAGCAAGGGAGCATTTGTGCTCGGTACAGTCAAACGTCTCAGTTCTCATCCCATTCGGTTTTCAAGCAAAAATGTCATTTTTTTTTATGCCCCGGTATACAACCGGAATTTGGTTCTCAACCAAACTGAGTGCATCTGAATGCATCACTCGACTACCCTCCACTTCCTGATATGTCACGTCTTCCTCATTGTGACCGACGCATTAATATTGTTGTTGTTTTATTTTTTGGCGAAAATTCCGACATATTTGGTTAAGATCTCCTGAATAGTTTGATTTTAAAGCAAGCAGAGGATGGCTTGAAAAGCTAGTGTGCCCTGTGTTTGCCCAAAGACAGCTGGGGTTGGTGCCAACACGCCCCGTGGCAGAAAGAACATTGGTGAAAATTTTACACATGACCTGCTCTATTATTAAGTTTTTATCCAATTGATAGTTTAAAAGTTGTTTTGTCGACTTTGAACGGATTAAGATTTTTTACATTGATTTTAATGGAAAGTGCTGTTTCGGTTTTTGAAGAGGTTTCTGAAAGGGATGATGGTCGAAAACCGAGGTATGACTGTACTTCCTTAATTTAAAAAAAATCCTTTATACTTTGCAACAATGTCGTCTGATTGTGTTTCAAGTTGTGAAAAATGGGGCAGGCAACTTTATGGCCGGGCAGGCAACTTTTCAGAGTTGTCTGCCTGGGTGTCCGCTAACTTTTTGTGATGAGTTTCAGACACTGGAGAAAACCATCATGGTGGCAAACGGGGCGGCGGGATGGACTCACTTGCTAAAGTTAGCTAGCGTTTGAATGACTTTAGCGATGAGGGTTAGCGTGCGAGCCGTGCGCTCGTCCGGGTATCCTTGCGTCAGGTCAAACAGCGACGGTGACATCACCGCCGGGCACAGGAAGCGCAGGAAGAGCGAGGCGCTGATCAGGCGTTCGCTGATATCCGGCCTCCCGCGGTTGCTGCATTCTTGACGCCATGATGCGAAAACCTCTTTCAGCTCACGAGGAAACACCCTGCACACGCACGCCATTGTCATATGGATGACCTTCACGCGCTTTCCTCGACCTTGTGGTTGCGTTTGCGACACCTGTAGGAGTCGAGGATCTTGCAGAACGCCAGTTCGCAGCACATCCTGAGGTTAGCTTGATGCTCCGCCAGGTCTGAGTTGGCGCAGCGAGACGGGTCCACCTCGCAGTTCTCGTCGGATTCGTAGAGGGCTTTGATGAACTCGCCTGAAAAACGAAGCTTCGTGAAGCACTTGTGATGTTTTTGAGCTCCTCCAGATTCTTCTCTTGGTTTGAATAGAAACATACAGTGATACCTTGGCTTACGAACTTAATTGGTTCCCAGACAGAGTGTGTAAGGCGCAAAGTGTGCATCCCAAAAATGAAAATTCCCATAGGAAACCATTAAAATGAGACCAATCCGTTCCCAGATCCCCATAAAACATCATTTTCTACTTTCTAATTTTCGAAGCCTTAAAACTACACAAAATATACCTTGTTTTATGTCTAATAAATGGCCTTCTTGAAATCCATTGAAATCCATTTTGTCGTCTGCCTGTCTCTTTAATGTTTAAACCACATCTCCTTACTGCTGCGTTCTTGACCAATCACGTGGCTTTAACGAAAGACTGGGGGCGGGGAATAGAGGACAAAAATGAGTCGGCTGCCATTTTCTTGTAAGGAGAACGGGCTCGTTCGCCAACGACACATCACTCATTGTGGCAGCTCGGTGTGTATCCTGAAAAATAGTTTGTATGCCAAGGTAAAATGTTCATCAGTTTAACGTTTGTAAACTGAAAAGTTCGTAAGCCAAGGGCTTGGTAAACCAAGGTATCATTGTATATGTATGAAATGTCTTAAAAATAAATCAACTTCATCTTGAAAGCAAAAGTGCCACCTAGAAGACAATCTGCGTATTTGCTCCCTTCCTAATTTCGCCTTTCTTTGCATATTTCACATCTGAATCAATCCACAGCTGCCACTGTAAAAAACTGTGGTGTGATTTACTACACGCCCTGTCGTGTACTGGAGGTGCCATGCTGTTCAAATGTGCCTTTTTTTCTTTCTTTTCGCCCTTTGGATGAATTTACTTTACGCTTTTTTTTGCCTCTTCTCTTGACTTTATTATTTCGTTTTTCCTCTCTTCACTTCTTTTTATTTATCTAGCTATCCAGCTAGCTATCTAGCTGACTGGCTAGGTATCTTGCTTGCTATCTATTAGCTATATAGTTATTTAGCTGGCTAGCTATCTAGCTGGCTGGCTAGCTATCTCGCTACCCATCTATCTAGCTGGATAGCTATTTAGCTATTAGCTAGCTAGCTCGCTTTCTATCTCTTTCAGTTACTTCCGGGTTGAGTTAACGCTGGCGCGTGCGGCTGCCGCTGCTCACCTGTACTGTAAAGTGACCTTGAGGGTTTTGAAAGGAGCCTATAAACGAAATGTATTATTGTTATTTTTATTCGTTTAATTGTATTATTATTATTTTTATTAGTTGTACTTTTATTATTATGATTGTTATTATTTTTATTTTATTATTATTATTATTGTTATTTTGTATTATTTTTATTGTTATTATTTTTATTATTTGTAATTGTATGTGTATTATTATTATGATCATTATTGTCATTGTTGTTATATTTTAATTGTAATTTTAATTGAGAGTCAAAAAGGACGCCGAGCGCTTCATGAAGCTAACGCGGCGCTAATGCGGCGTACCCAGAGCGTCCTGCAGGTACTTTTGTCCGATCAGCTTCAAATACTCCTCAATGCTTTTCGTGGCCAGGGTGTTCTCTCGGAAGATCAGCTGATCGTTGTCACGGTAACGGTCCACCTCCGACATCATCAAGTCCGTCAGGAAGTCCTGCGAGCAGCGGGAGGGCGGGGAGGTCAAAATGGACGCCTAAAAACGGAGGGCGGCACCGTTAGGTACCTTGGCCTTGCCGGTGCTGTGGAGGATGTGAACCAAGGCGGCCGCCACTTCCTCTTTGGCTCGCAGGCCGATGGAAGCTTCCAAAGTGTTGCAGAGCAGCAGGTAATTGGCCGAGATGAACTCGGCAAACTCTTTGTACTGCTCCATGGGAAGGATCACCACGCTTTGGTAGCGCGCCTTCACGCGCACCGTCGCGACGCTCGACTTGCCTGCGCGGCAACGGGACAAAATCTTGCTCGCTGGGTGCCTATCTAGCTAGCTATAACGCTAGCTAGCTATAAGCTGTCAGGCTATCTAGCTAGCTAGCTAGCTTTCTTTCTATTTGAGATACATCCAGGTTGAGTGAACGCTCGCACGTGTGGCTGCCGCTGCTCACCCGCAGAAAAACCTCTAACAGTGACTGTAAATTGACCTTGAAAGTTTTTGAAACTCATAATAATAATAATAATAATAATCATCTTCATCATCATAATAATCATCATACTAAATGTCACTTATAAGCCCCTTTCAAAAACTCTCAAGGTCACTTAACAGTCACCGTTCGACGAGCGTTCACTCAACCCGGGTGGATCTCAAATAGAAAGAAAACTAGCTAGCTAGCGAATACATAGCTAATAGATAGCTAGCCAGACAGCTAGCTAGATAGCCTGACAGCTTATAGATAGCTAGAGAGATAGCCACCCAGCTAGCCAGATAGCTAATAGATAGCAAATATCTAGCTAGGTAGCATATGAGCAAAATTGATAACAACAGCAGTTTAAGACAACACTACAAATAAACTAGCCTAGATAGCCAGCTGGCTAATGGATAGCTATCTAGATGGCTAGCTAGATAGCCAGCCAGCTAGCCAGATACCTAATAGATAGCTAGCCAGACAGCTAGTCAAATAGCCAGCCAGCTAATGGATAGCTAGCTCAATCGCCACCCATCTAGGCACGTGGTTAATACATAGCCAATAGTTAGCCAGGTAGCATATAAACAAAATTGATAACAACGGCAGTTTAAGTCAAGAAGAAAACACTACAAATGAAATCGCCTCAATAGCCAGCTAGCTAATGGATAGCTAGCTAGATAGCCAGCCAGCTAGCCAGATATCTAATAGATAGCTAGTCAGGCAGCTCGCCATGTAGCTAGACAACTAATAGATAGCTAGCTAGCCAGCCAGCTCTAGCTAATAGATAGCAAATGCATAGCATATAGCTATCTAGCTAGCACATGAGCAAAATTGATAACAAGAGCAGTTTAAGGCAAGAAACAAACTACAAATGAAAGAATATAACTCAAACGTAAGGCACGCCACGTGATAAGGCACTACTACAGTGGAGAGTGCAATCAAAATAATCATATGAATAATGAAGCCAATGGATGGCTATTAATGCGAGGATAGCGTTAGCATTCCGGCTAAGATGCCACTGACCTCTGATGGTGCTGGGCATGCTGACCGTGTACCATTTCTCCAGCAGTTGTCTGCCCGTTACCGTGACGACGGGGATATTGACCAGGCCCACGTAGCTGCTCTTGTCCTTCTTGCGTTTCCTCTCCGTATCTTTGTAGATGTGCAGCGTCATGGCGCTGACGCACGGCAGGCTGCTGAAGTCGAAGCGCTCGCCCCAAAAGATGTTGTCGCTTTTCATCTTGCACGACGTGCGAGCGTACAGGCTGTCGTCCAAGCACAGTTCGCAAAAGTACCTGCGCGCAAAACAGGAGTAGAAGAAGAAGAAGAAGAAGAAGACCCACGACATTCATCAAAGAGGACGCGAAAACGCCAGCATTGTTTTTGATTTGGGAGCAATGTCCATTTGAACGTCATGGCTGGACAGCTCTGGGGCGATCGTGAGCGTCAGCGCAGAGCGGCCATGCGTTATGTTGAACGGTCGCGGCTTGGAATCGAAGCGGATTTACGTGGGACAGGAGATGTCACACGGTCTCTTTTTCGTCAATGGATGCAACAGCTTCGCGTTTGCTTTCAACATTTAGCTTGTAGCAAACATGCACATTCCGCCATGGTGGATCCACCCTGATCCACTGGTGAAAAGGACGCTGAGATCCTCTCCCATTTCATCGAGAACTGCTTCATATGACAAAGAGGCCTTTTATAATAATCCATTTCATTTATGAGCGCCTTCAAAACTCTCAAGGTCACTCAATTACAATCAGTTTTTCTGCGGGTGAGCAGTGGCAGCCACACGCGCCAGCATTCACTCAACCCGGAAGTAACGCAAATAGATAGAAAACTAGCTAACTACCTCATAATAATAATAATCATCGTAATAATAAATTTCATTTCTCAGCGCCTTTCAAAACTCTTAAGGTCACAGGATCCATTTTTTTTTGTGGGTGAGCAGCGGCAGCCACGTGCGCCAGCATTCACTCAACCCGGAAGTAACTCAAATAATAGAAAGCGAGTCAATAGATAGCTAATAGTTAGCTAGCTAGATAGCTATCTAGCTAGCTTTTATGTTTTGTCATATTTTTTTAATTGCGTTTTTTTGTTGTTGTTGTTTTGACTTCAAGACGGCGCCGCAAGAGTGGCTGCCTTCACAGCAGCTCCTGTATTTTGTTTTTCTACTTCTTCCTTTCCTTTTATCACCTTGCTGCTTTGAAATGTAAATGTCTCCTCCGCGAGACGAGAAAAGGCAAATCCAAAGTCAATCATCTGAATGAATGCACCTCTTCTTGGCGGGCAGGTCCTTGGCTTCGATGACCCACAGCGTCAGCAGGTTCTCCACCCGTCGACTGTTGTCTTTGTTGGGCTGCACGGCTCGCCGCAAGTTCTCCATCCACTTGTCCCGTTCGGCCGCCGAGCGACACGAGAAGCATTTGGTCCCGGCGGAGGTGGTCACCTGCCAATCGGCGGCAAAGACGGACGTTGAAAGACGGCCAAAGCGCCGACGCCCGAAACGTCTCTGACCTCAAAGCAGTAGTCCTGGCCCAGTAGCGACGAGTGAACGGGTTTGATGATCACCGATTGGTCCATTTTCAGCTCCAGAGAGGCCACGCCCCCGTCGCTTAACACTGACTCCTGGCTAGCGCAGTGCAGCCGACGCATCACACGCCTTGGACACAAGACAAATAGCATCTGCCTTTTAGTTTTTAAGCAAACGTATATGCAGTGTCTGAAATTCATGAGAAAAAGTTAGCGGACATCAGGGCAGACAACTCGGAAAAGTTGCCTGCCCCATTTTTCACAACTTGAACATAATAAGACGACGAATCACCCCCAAAGAAAAAACATTGTTGCAAAGTAGAAAGGATTTTTTTTAATTAAGGAATTACAGCTTACGAACTTAATTGGTTCCCAGACAGTGTGTAAGGCGAAAAGTGTGTATCCCAAAAATTAATTCCCCATAGGAAACCATTAAAATGAGAATAATCCGTTCCCAGGTCCCCATAAAACATCATTTTCTAATTTTCTAAGCCTTAAAACTACACAAAATATACCTTATTTTATGTATAATAAATGCTATAGTATTATGATTAAAGAAATAAACTGTACTGTAAACTGTACAGTACAACAAAGTCATTTATTTGTGCTGGTCGGTAATGGCTTGATGGAATGGAGTGTCTGGTTTCCTCAGCATTAAATACTTGATGAGGAACGTAGCCTTCTTCTTTCACCATCTTGAAAAATGAGCCCTTGTAGGCGCTTTCTCACATATATAAATACACAATGGATTCACGTTTATTATTATATTTAAAGGACAACCGACGTCTCCGGACAAGTTGCGTCCATGATTTGTAAAATGGCTTCAAATGACTTCTACTGAGCGTATTTTACAAAGATTCCACGGCATATAGCTATATTTTACATTTTAAGACTCGCGCTGAATATTCAGGAAGTCTTGTTTTTGAGTTGGTGACGAGTCCGTACGTGACGTCACTGAAGGAACGCCCCTGACCGAAAAAAAGAACACATTGTAGCAGTCCTTCCATCACGTCCATGCTTGTTTGGTCTGAAAACCTCGTGTTGCACCAAAAAGAGCCAAAAGAAGGCGACCAAGCTCCTCACAGAAACTTGGTCACCATTTTGTGCCTCTTTTTTGGTGATACATTTCCCCTAATGTTGCCTCAAAATAGCACGGAAGGACTTCTTTCATCGATTGCAAACATGTATGCTTTCCTCTTCAGAACTATTTGAATCATATTCATAACTGGATGTGCAACAAGAAAGCATATTCTCCCAATCTGAAACCATTGTTTTGATTCTCCAGCAATGCAAGACGTCTAGGCGTGACGTCACGAACTGGGGGCGGGACTTTCTGAAAATGCCCAATTCGCAGCTCCATTTTTGGCAGCTTTTGGACACTTGAAGTGATTTTTATTGGTGTTTTGCATTTGACTCAAAATATCATACTGCATGTTTTGGCTATTTAAGATGCTATAAAACGTTTTTCTGGTGTCAGTTAAAAAATAAATAAGTGACGTCGGTTGTCCTTTAAAAGAAAGAAAAAACAGTTTCCATGCATGTCGTATCCTTTTATTTTGTTGTATTTATCCGCCGGTGCGTGAAAATATTGTCTGCACATTAAACCGGTCCGTGGCGCAAAAAAAAAAGGTTGGGGAGCACTGACTTAAAGGACAAGTAACATTTCTTGACACTTTGCCAATATTTTACATTTTATGGGGGAATTTAATTGGGAAAAGTGACCTTGAGAGTTTTGAAAGGCGCTTAGAAATGAAATGGATTATTATTATTATTATTAACTGTTGTAGAGGGCGAAATATCAAAACACAAATACTGTAGAGGTCTTTTTTTAACAAGCTCTCCACTACACTTTACTTGTAATAATTGCTTTCGACGAGAAAATACAAAAACCTTACACGAAATGACGTCATCACGCGAAATGTTCAATTCGTGTTTGCCTCGCACGACTTTAAAAATGGAAAATCAAAGTCGACATTTGGAACGAAATGTTATTTTGGGGAACCGAACTGTGGCCTCGTTGTTTGTGACAGTCAAAAGTGACGTTACCTGATTGGTGAAGAAAGTGCTGAAAAAGCTTTCTCACCCATGATTAAAAAAAAAAAAAAGGCTCGCCGTGAGAATAAATATGAAACTCGAATTGACGGGAAGTTAAAGTGACCCAATTTTTTGTTTTCTTTAAATCCGTGTCGGCTAATTCTGTCGAGTTAGCTTAAAAGCGAACGTGTACGTCGAACAAAATGGGGACGACGTACTTACAGGAAATATAAATGCGATTGGAGCTAAATATCTAAAATGACAACTATACTCCCACGGAATAGAACGTCAAAACTATTTTTAAATAATATGTAAAATATTACAAGAGAAAAAAAAAATTCGCGCCACGGTAAATCGTATATGATACTTTGAAGGCCATTGATCCGAACGAATATGAACATGACGGGGGTCACAAAATGACTTCCCCGAATAACAAAACTTCAGTTGAATGGCTGCGTTCCCAAAAGGTCGCCTTAATCAAGAAGAAAGAGGGTTGTTGGTGGGGGGGGGGGAGAGAGAAATATTGCTTTGCGGTTATCACGCACGGCCACGATGAGGACGCTTTGGGAGGCGCGCGCGAGCAGCGGCGCACAGGTTGACTTTCCGCCTTCGCTTCGGTAGAATAAAAAAAGCGGAGTTAGCCTAGCCGCATGCTAACCCCACAGCGGCGCTCGATGCACGCGCGCGCGCGCACGCACGCACGCACTGCAGATGATGTGTCGAGCCGAAAGGACAAAAGAGGACAAAAGAGGACAAAAGGGGACAAAAGGGGACAAGGACTCACAAAGCATTCTGTGGCTTGAAGAGGACGACGACGAGGAGGAGAAGAAGGAGGAGGAGGAAGTGGATACATCCGTGCTGGTCTCAAAGCAAACAGTAAGTAGTCCGGGGGAAAGACGAACCTGGTGATCCTGTCTGTCTATCTGTCTGTCTGTCTATCTGTCTGTCTCCCTGCCTGCCTGCCTGCGCGTTTCCTAGCTACTGATGCTGGATGCTCCAGCCGCGGCCCCTCCCGTCAGGGATGCTGCCCTACTTCCTCTCCTCCATCTTTGAAAGACTGCAGCTGCTGCGCAAGGACACACCGTGACGCCATCTTCTTCTTCTTCTTCTTCTTCTTCTTCTTCTTCTGCACGCTTCCCATGTATAACGTACATCTACGTATATCATCATATCTGTTCGATTCCCTACCTCCCTACCTACCTGGATGGCATACTGTACCGGTGATTTGATCCTCTTTACACCTACATTACACCTGTAATGGCGTCAAGGCGTCAACAACGTAGCTCTAAAATCCTCCTTTTTCCACAAACGTCCCATAAACATAGCGTCACAATTTTGAGGACAGTGATACCTTGGCTTACGAACTTCATTGGTTCCCAGACAGAGTGTGTAAGGCGAAAAGTGTTTATCCCAAACATTAATTTCCCATAGGAAACCCTTCAAATGAGAATAGTCCGTTCCCAGGTCCCCAGAAAACATCATTTTCTACTAAATAAGCCTTAAAACTACGCAAAATAGACCTTATTTGATGTATAATAAATGTGCTATGGTATTATAATGAAATAAATAAACTGTACTCACCCACAGAAAAACTTTATCCTGTGACTGTAAAGTGACCTTGAGAGTTTTGAAAGGTGCTTAGAAATTTATTATTATCATTATTATTATTAGCTAGTTATCTCATTTTCTATTTATTTGGGTTACTTCCGGGTTGAGTGAATGCTGGCACGTGTGGCTGCCGCTGCTCACCCACAGAAAAACTGATTGTAAAGTGACCTTGAGAGTTTTGAAAGGCGCTTATAAATGAAATGTATTATTATTCTTATTATTATGATCTAATCTAAGTAGTAGTTTTCAAATTAGAAGTCAAAAATAATGACTGTTGTTGTGGGTCAGACTTCCGGGTTGAGTAAACGCTAGCGCGTGTGGCTGCCGCTGCTCACCCACGGAAAAACGGATCATGTGACTGTAAAGTGACCTTGAGAGTTTTGAAAGGCGCTTACAAATGAAATATATTATTACTATTATATTCACATCAATTTAGCTTGGGACTTTAGCAAGCATCATGGAATTTTACGTGCTTTATTTGCTATCGCGGGCCGAATAAAATGATGCGGCGGGCCAAATTTGGCCCTCGGGCCTTGACTTTGAAACCTGTGCTCTACACCGTGCGGTTGGTTGTTTTTTGACGTTAGCCGTTACCTGCCATCATACGTGTTGACGCTGCTCTGGCGAAAGATTTTGCGATGGGAGCTGCTTCTGCCGAGCGAGCTCTTCAATCTGGTGGACAGGAAAGCCTAAGCGGGAAAAAAAAAAATGGAAATCCGCTCACACCGATCGCCGACATGCGTCCGACAAGCGGCTTGACGAGTTTCCGACCGTCACTTTGGCGGTGGGCGTGTCCAAGGCGCTGCTACTGAGCATGCTCAGGGGGCGGGGCCTTCTCTCGGGACGCTCTGGAAAAGGCGCAAAGCAGACACGTTGGCTTGACTAGCGCCTGGCAGTTAGCCGCTCAGTTAGCCTGAAAGGCAAAGCAACATTTGGAGAGCGCTTTGAAATGTCAAACGCATTTAACACAACTCCTGAACCCCCCCCCCCCAAAAACAATAATAATAAATTTCATTTCTAAGCGCCTTTCAAAGGTCACTTTACAGTCACAGGATACATTTGTCTGTGGGTGAGCAGCGGCAGCCACATGCGCCAGCGTTCACTCAACCCAGAAATAACTCAAATAGATAGAAAGCTAGCTAGCTAATAGATAGCTCATAGGTAGCTATTAGATAGGTAGCTAGGTAGCCTTTCGGCTTTTACCTTCATTGGTCGCCACAGTGAATCAGTGTCCTCCATCTTCAGGTGTTTCATTCGCAGCTATATAGCTAACAGCCAGCCAGTCAGATAGCGAGCTAGCTAGATAGCTATACAGCGACATAGCTAATAGAATGAAATATGAACTCATTCACTGCCATTCACAAATGTATTCAATGGGTAGAAAGTGTGCATGATTGCCAACATTTTAATCAGTGGCAGACCGTTAAGGCCTGCAAAGCCTTCTCTGGCCTGCAAAGCCTTATTTGTGGAGCCTGATTGATGTGATATTTTAACCTTCCAGTCTATTGCTATCAAAGTTAAAATGGGCCCAAATTTTACTGTTTTCGATCCATTTTTTCACTATTTCACTTTTGTTTTTTTGTTTCAAGCTCTGTCATCTCCCTTTGATGTGTGTGTGTGTTTTTTCTCACTCTCTCTCTCTGTCTGCCTGTCTCTTTAATGTTTAACACCCCCCGCCCCACACTGCTGGGTTCTTGACCAATCACGTGTCTTTAACCAAAGACGCCATTTTGTTTTTTGGACAACGGCCTCACTCTCTCTCTGTCTGTAACCCCATCCCCCACTGCTGCGTTCTTAACCAATCACGTGGCTTTAACCGAAGACTGCGGGCGGGGAATAGAGGACAAAAACAAGCCGGCTGCCATTATGTTGTTAGGAGAACGGGCTCGTTCGCGAACGACTCATCACTCATTGTGGCGGCTCCGTGTGTATCGCGAAAAATAGTTTGTATGACAAGGTAAAATTGGCATAAATGTAACATTCGTAAAGCGAAAAGTTTGTAAACCAAGGGCGTCGTAAACGGAGGTTTCGCTGTATAAATAAAACAAGCGCAAGAACGATCAGAACGTTTTCTGCAGACTTTCTTCTCCGCTCATCTCACTCACTCACTTTGCTGAGCGCAGATTATGACCTGAATTCATGACACGAGATTAAGATTGTAATCTGCCCAAATTCAGGCCTCTCAACTCCTCACAACTCGACCCTCACGCGCACAAACGCTGCAAAGAATGAAAACTCCTTCTTACCGATGGCATCTTCAAAGTGCTCGTCCATTGTGCCTGTGGCGTGCCGGAGGTGCGAGTGTGTGTGACTGTGTTTTTCACCTTTGTGGGCGGAGTTTGAAGGTGCCCAGGTCACATGGAGGCGGTACTTTAGTAAACACACGGTATAAGACTCCGCCCTCTTGGAGACCAGCAAAGGATGAACCTGAAAAGAAATAAATGAATAATAAATTAAATAAATAAACAAACACATCAATAAATAAATGAAGGACTGAATAAGTGAATAAATGAACAAATACAAATAGAGAAATAAATAAATAAACTCATAAATAAATAAATAAATTTTAACTCATTGATTGCCATTGACGAATTTATTCGGGAATTGAATTTGTTCGGGCTTGGTTTTTTTTTCATGTTTGGGTGCTGATAAAGCGTTGGCCACTTTTACTATGAAAGGGTCAGCAGGAAGTGAAATGAGACGGCTTCACCTTTAGGTCGTCCAGCAGGAGCAAGCGAGCGTCGGCTAGGATGCACAACATCCTGCTCCAGGTGTCCGGCTCCGCCCTCTGACCGCATGACAGCCAATGGATGGAGGCGCTCTTTAGCTCTGCGAGATCAACAAAATTGTTCTCAGGACGCCCATTCTGGATTGGCGTGAATTGTCAATCACCCAAAATAATAATAATAATCATAATATTTTGCCGCCATTATGGCTACATGGGCGAAAGTGAGCTCAGTTGAGGACCACGAGTGATCCAGAATCTCGAGTTTTATCGTTTCCCAAAAACAAGGAGAAAAAAATTAGCCAAAATAGCCAGAGTTTTGAAGGGCGCTTATAAATGAAATGTATTATTATTATTATTATTTCGTCTGTGTAAGCTCTGTCATACAGGAATGGTCCATCGATGAAAAGGTTTCTTCAGCCGTCATCTGTACTTCTTTCAAGGTGTCGGACGTTTCACTTCTTATCCAAGAAGCTTCGTCAGCAAATTAAATGTTTTGCTGGTTGCTTGGCCCTATAGATACAGTATATCCCTACTGTCCAGACATGGCGGTGCCGGACTCTGCTATGATAGGTCCCTGCTCTCAGGTTGGGGGAGCAGAGGACTAATCCCTGCGGCTCCACTGAAAGCTTCTGACTGACGACTGGCCCGATTGCCCAACTTGCACTGGTATCACCACGTCAGCATAACTAAGCCTATGTTGTCTATGTAGGAACGATCCAAATTGAACCTCACCCCACCATGGCGACTTTGGCTATTTTATGAAAATAGCTTCTATTTTCTTTGGCTAAAATTTTAACCTCACTGCCATTCAAAAATGAATTCGGGAATTGAAAATTTGACCTCGAGAGCCATTCGCGAATTTGTTCGGCTTTTGTTTGTTTGTGCTTGGGTGTCGATAAAGCTTCAGCTAATGTTAAAGCGCTAAATAAATCTTTTTAACCCAGCTTGCTATCTATTAACTAGCAATTAGCTAGCTTCCTATCTATTTGAGATATTTAGGGTTGAGTGAACGCCTTGGAACAAATTGTCGCTTGTGGCACAAATAAAGAAATAAATACACACCCATAAATAAATAACGAAATAAATAAACATATATAGATGAATAAATAGACACAAATAAATAAATACCTACACATAAATCAATAAATATATAGACACAAATAATAATAATAATAATACATTTGATTTCTAAACGCCTTTCAAAACTCTCAAGGTCACTTTACAGTCACAGGATACGTTTTTCTGTGGGTGAGCAGCGGCAGCCACACGCACCAGCGTCCACTCAAACCAGAAGTAACTCAAATAGATAGAAAGCTAGCTAGCTCGCTAATAGATCAGTCAATCAACTCACCAATGACATTCATCCAGCCAAGATATTGACATCGGGATAGATGTTTGACCAGCGTCTCCATGGAAACAAGAACCTAATATGCAGTATACACACATAACGTTCCACCACACCAATAAACATAAGACAATGCGTATTGTATACACATGTCAGAGACAAATGACACACCTGTCAATCATTCATCAAGTCAGAGAAGAAAAAGAACGCGTCAACCGTCAAGCTAACTGGGCTGGTTTAAGCACCTTAAGAGCATTAGCAGATTATTTCTTCTTACTCTCACTGTGCGAGCGAGCACATTCTCACACACACACACACACACACACACACACACACACACACACACACACACACACACACACACACACACACACACACACACACACACACACACACACACACACACACACACTGCCGTGACATCATCATTAACTTGAAATTCCGTTCATTGTCAAGATGGGGGGGACTTCTTGTTTTGCTTTTATTGTGAAGGAAACATGGTGAAATATTGTATTGACTTTGGAGAAGATGAGAAAAGACTAGCCTCGGGGTCAAGGGTCAACTTTTTATTGCTGGCGATAGATCCGATCAGGAGCGTGGGGTTGCCGTAGCAACACAATTTTAATTTACCGTCTGCAAGACGGTCGAGAAAAAAAATGACGATAGACATTTTGTTCCCCTTTTTAAAGGTGGATCGTTAATATTCGATGACCCTCTGACACAAATTTGATTGGCAGGTGGGCTGCTAAAAATAAAATAAATAATAAAAATGGAGAGGTCTTACTGAGTTTGAATGCCACAAAATAATTTTATTTGAACTTTTATTCACAAAAGTAGCGCACAACAACCGCAACGGAAAGGTGATGTACAACAACGATAAAAATGATACAATCATAAATATCTCATTAAAATGTTATCTTCTCATAAAAATCTACAATAGCTCCTTCAACACTGAATAAAGACGACCAGGACTAATACAAAGAAAATAAAGTGAATGTTATACGGTGATACCTCAGCTTACAAACTTAATTGGTTCCCAGAAAGTGTGTGTAAGGCGAAGTGTGTATTCCAAAAATTAATTTCCCATAGGAAACCATTTAAATGAGAATAATCCGTTCCCAGGTCACCAGAAAATATCATTTTCTACTAAATAAACCTTAAAACTACACAAAATATACCTTCTTTTATGTATAATAAATGTGCTATCGTACTGTAATTAAAGAAATAAACTGTACTATAGAATAAAGTCATTTTATTTAGCTTTGTGATGGTAGTTGATGGCTTGATGGAATGGAGTGAGAGGAGGAGGGAGGGAGTTACTGTTTGGAAGGAGAGTCACCTCCCATAAGGACTGTCCCCTGCTAGCTTATTTTCATTCATCCAAATCAAGAGAAGTTTTTCAACCTCTTCTATTGCCTGAGACCGTTGCTTAGAGAACACAGAAACACCCTTAGCCACACGTAGCAATGGTTGACTTAGCATACTGGTACTGGGACGCTAAGTCACACAAACGCACACCTCGTTCGTGTTTTTTGATGCCACCGTGGCGTTGCGTGGTTTAGTTCGTCCGCCAAGATTATATTCTAATGTAAATGCATATGTTAATGTTCATAAGGCGAAAAATTTGTGAGCTAAAGCGTTCGTAAACCAAGATATCACAGCATTTAAATACTGCGTGTACTTATAATCCGCCGCCACTGATTGGAGCTACGGCAACGTGGATGCTAATTCCCGTTAGCGCGCCTATGGCGTTTCACATTATAGGTTAGCATGAAGTGAAGTAGTTTAGCATGACTTTTTGGTTGAGCATGTTTGTCATCAATTTCTAATGAACAGCTTGAAGCAAGCATGCAGATTAGTTGGAAATGTGTCCCGAAGAACAAGTGCTCAAGAATATACATATACATTTATATATATATATATATATATATACGTATATATTTTTAACGAAATATAACTTGACAATATTAGCTGTCTTTTTTTAGCTCATTCGTTGCTTTTCCCGAATTTTTTCGGGAATTGAAAAGTGTGACAAGGAGCGCCATTCCTGAATTTGTTCAGGTTTTGGTTTTTCTTGTGGAGGGTGCCGATTAAGCGCTGCTCAGACCTCTGACAATGTTTTTCCCTTCCACAAGGGGGCAGCATTTGCCTTTTGTCAATGTTACCGCTTTGTTACAGCTTCAGCTGTTGTGAAAGCTCTATATAAATCAATATGTATGTATTGCATTGTATTTTGGACATCTGCCCCAATTTCAAGCTCGGATAACTCCAAACCCATATAACTTAGGAATTAACTCTTTTTTTCTGATGAAAGAAGAAGTTTTCTAACGCTGTATTGAATGTTTATGTAGTCCTAAAACTTCATATTCACTGGGTCTTGGAATTTGAGTAAAAATGACAAAAACCCTGGCACTGGAGTGGCCACATTTTTGCACATCATCTGACAGTGAATGAGTTAAAGGACAACCGACACCATTTTTTTGTTTCCTAACTGACATCAGAAAAATGTTTTATAGCATCTAACATACCCTAAACATGCAGGCTGATATTTTTAGTCAAATGCAAAACACCAATAAAAATGACTTCAAGTGGCCCGAAACTACTTCAAAATGACCCCGGAAATGTTGAGTTTCAGAAGGTCCCGCCCCCTTGTCCGTGACGTCACAAACTGCCTTGCTCCAGAATCAAAACAATGGCTTCAGAGAGTTCAGATTCAGAGAAGATGCTTTCTTGTTACTCATCCACTTATGAATATGATTCAAATAGTTCTTTCTGAAGAGGAAAGCATAAATGTTTGCCATCGATTCAAGAAGTCCTTCCGGATCAATTCGAGCCGTCTGGACTCCAATGTTGCGCCCAGAAATTGTACAAGATGGCGCCCAAGCTCTGTTGGAAATGGGCTGATTTGTCCGTTGGGAATTTGTGTCAACTAGTATCAAATAGTAGTCTTGGTGCAACTCACAACGATTCACCATCGCGTTATTTATGTCGTTTTCCTTCTAATTTCGCCATCAAGACAGTGTTTTCAGCCAAAATGCATTGTGTGTCCTTTCTCGGTCAGGGGCGTTCCTGACGTGACATCACGTCAGGAATCATCACCAACTGGAAAACAAGACTTCCTGAATATTCAGCTTTAAAAGATAAAATAGAGAGCTATATGCGCTGGAATCTTTTTGAAATACGCTCAGTAGAAGTCATTTGAAGCCATTTTCCAAATGATGGACGCAACTTGTCCGAAGGCGTCGGTTGTCCTTCAATGTATGATGACGAGAAATGTGGCCATTTGAAGGCCAAGGGAGGAGAAAAAAAAAGCGTGTACTTCGTCGCCGATTTGACCTCATAGCATATCAAGCCGGCGATGGACATGCCGTCCACGCGTACCTTGCGTACCTTGCCTCTAGTATGGTGTGGCGCCCTCCCACTGCAGCAGGTACTGCAGGGCGCCATCGGCAGTCACGCGACGCGCCAAAACGTGGTAACGAGGCTCACCCTCCATCAGTCGGTTGGACGCGCCCAAGTACGACGAGTGCCAACGGGATGCGTCGGACAGGAAGCGGGAGGAGTCGGCGGCGTACGGGCCTTCCTCGCTAATTCGGGGAGGCTCCTCCTCCTCCTCGCTACGAATGGCCCAAAGCTTGTAGGCGGAGCTTGCTAATTTCCTCTTTCTGCTGCCCACCTTCCTGCTACGTGATCTGCGTCACATATGGCGTACTTTTGTTAAAATAGCAAAAGAAAGAAATGGAGGTAAAAAGCAATTGAAAAGTGTTTTAACTTTCGTCGTCGGCCATTTTGTCAAACCGATATCGAGCCGTAATCATTTTACATTTGTTTTAGTACATTCCAAAGTCGTGGTAAAGGATATTTCGGGCTTTTTCATAGATCCAATAGTCATTTACCCATGGTGCATTGCAGTATTTACATCCAAGATGGCGGCTGGTTGCAATACGCAGCGTGAGAACAGGAGTAAAACTCTAAAAGACACAAACTCATTCACTGCCATTCAAAAATGAATTCGGGAATTGAAAATTTGACCTCGAGAGTTTGTTCGGGTTTTGTTTGTTCGTGCTTGGGTGTCGATAAAGCTTCAGCTAATGTTAAAGCGCTAAATAAATCTTTTTAACCCAGCTTGCTATCTATTAACTAGCAATTAGCTAGCTTCCTATCTATTTTAGATATTTAGGGTTGAGTGAACGCTGGCGCGCTTGGCTGCCACTGCTTACCCACAGAAAAAAACTTGTCCTCAGACTGTAAAGTGACCTTGAGAGTTTTGAAAGGCGCTTAGAAATGAAATGTGTGTGTGTGTGTGTGATTCACTGCCATTAACAAATTTATTCGGGAATTGAAAATATGACGTCGAGCACCATTCCCGAATTTGTTCGGGTTTTGTTTGTTCATGCTTGGGTGTCGATAAAGCCTGAGCTGTTGTTAAAGCGCTTTATAAATCTTCTCTATAAATCTGGAGTGCACACATTTTTGCACATCATCTGACAGTGAATGAGTTAAAGGACAACCGACACCATTTGTTTGTTTCCTAACTGTGTGGCAGTGAACGAGTTATGTAATTTCGCAGATGCATCCATGCAACATTAAAGTTCAACAAGCATTTTTTTCCCCTAGCTGGTTGACATTGACCACGCCCACCTCCTTTTTTTGGGGGGGGACGGGGGGCTCCTACCTGGCCGGCTGAAAGGAGCCGCTGCTCGAGACGGACGCTGACGTAGAAACGGCGCCGGAGTCCTGATCCACGCACGACGTCCGACTGCAACATAACATTGCTGTCAATACCTTCGCTAATGGATGTCGTGCGTGTGTGTTTGTATGACTAGTCTTGTGAGGACCACTAACATTTTATACCATACCTAGTGAGGACATTTTTGACAAACGAGGACATTTTGGCCGGTCCTCACAAGTTTTTCATTCTACAAGCTTCTCGAGGGTCTATATATGCATCTGTTCAAGTTTCAGAGAGGTCCTCACTAATTCACCCAAAAGGATTTTTGGTGTGAATTTCATTTCACTTGGATACACACACTTTTTACTCACTGTGCGTGTGTGTGTGTGTGTGTGTGTGTGTGTGTGTGTGTGTGTGTGTGTGCGTGCGTGCATGCCTACCTCCTGAGCTTGTGTAGTTCATCCAGGGTGAAATCAAAGATGGTGGCCATGTGGTGAGGATCATTCTACAAACACAAACCATTTATTTTAACATCGAAACAAGAAACGTATATGAAACGACACGTCCTTACGTTGGGGATGGCGTCTTCAAACAACCATTTGGACTTCCTCTTCCTTCTCTCCGATAACGTACTGCACACAACGGGGCACTTGTTACAGCGCTGGATGAGACATTGGTGGTGGGAGACGGTTGCAAATGATGACCTGATGTGGCCGACGGCGTTTTTACAGCCCAGTCCCGCCTCGCCGCGAGGTCGCTCGGGAAAAAGTTTGGAAGGCGGCGTGGGAGGAACGCGAGTCCGGAGACGAAAGATGCACTTCCTTTTTTTGATCTCTTTACCGCATAAGAACCTGCGCCGCCGGGCAGGAAAAAAAACCCCACCTATTTAGAAGTGCATTTTCTGTGTCTCTTGTTTTCAAGGATCAGCACAAAAAAAAAAATAATAATAATAATCAATCACAACAGGGACTTACTTGCTCTTGTACTTGTTGAGGGCGTCAAGCAGGTGCTGCCCCCTGTCTGCCGGAGGAGTGTTTGACAACTAGCAGATGACGGGCGAGAAGATCGTAAGGGTGAGACAATGCTGCGGTCAGTTTGGCGCTTTCATTCCGTACCTTTCCAAGTTGCAAAGTTTCCCAATGCGCGTTGACAAAATGCAGAATTTCATCCAGTTCAAAGTATTTTTTCTTGTTGCTCAGCGACAGGTTGTAGAGAACAAGGTGGACCACGTCCACCCAGCGAAGAGACAAACGGCGCACGTGTTCCGATCCTTTGTTGCAGATGCAACATGTGAACAAGTAGAACCTGGATGGAGTGACGGGAGCACTTATTTGGAAATTGTACATGAAGAAAATGACATTTTTCAAGACCCGTTTGATGTTTGATGAGCGTTTCTGGTCATGGCGCTCACCTGTCTCCAAACATCATGCTCTCGGGCAGGCACTGGGTGCACGCCTCGTGGAACCACTGATGACACTGGAAACACTGAAGCATCTTCAGATACCACCTATAGGCACACTCCTCAACTTACAAACGAGATACATTCCGAGCGGTCGTTGGTGAGGTGAACTCGTGCCTAAGTTGATTCAGTGCTATATTTTGTATGGGATGTATGTTGGAGGCTTCGATAAGTATGTTTAAGGCTTGTATAAGTAACTTGGTTTGTACTTTCATAAAATATACGCGCTAGAAAGATACAGTAGCGATGAACTTTTTTTTAAAGCAGCTTTGTGTAGTATGACATCATGGCGCCCCCTGCGCGGCTGTCTCTACAGCAGCTCCTAACCCTGTTTGAGTCCCTTTCCGTCCTACTATTTTGTTTAAAGGACAACCGACACCATTTTTTTGTTTCCTAACTGACATCAGAAAAACGTTTGATAGCATCTAAAATAGCCAAAACACGCCGGCTGATATTTTTGGTCAAATGCAAAACACCAATAAAAATGACTTCAAGTGTCCCAAAACTACTCCAAAATGACCTCGGAAGTGGCGAGTTTCAGAAGGTCCCGCCCCCTTGTTCGTGACGTCACGGCAGGACGTCTTGCCTTGCTCTAGAATCAAAACAATGGCTTGAGATTGGGAGAAAATGCTTTCTTGTTCCTCATCCACTTATGAATAGGATTCAAATAGTTCTGAAGAGGAAAGCATAAATGTGCCGGACAATAGGAGCAATCAGAGGAGCCGCAGGCAGTAGTCCTCCGCTCCCCCCAACCCGAGAGCAGGGACCTATAATATCAGAGTCCGGCACCGCCACGTCTGGACAGTAGGGATATATATATATATATGGTTCAAAACAACCAGCAAAAATGGAGTTTGCTGACGAAGCATCTTGGATAAGAAGCAAAACGTCCAACACCTTGAAAGAAGTCCAGATGACGGCTGAAGAAACCTTTTCATCGATCGCTGTTCGTAACACGAATGCTCGTAAGTCTCTGTCTAAGTGTGAATGAGTGTGTATCTTACTCTCCGGGGCCCCCACAGTAGCAGTAAGACTGTTGCTGATTGGTCCGATGCTGAGAGTCCCAATCGAGAGTCTCCAGGTCGTAGGACAGAACCTGCTTCATGGCTAACAGCGCTTTGGCTAGGGACCCTTTCTTCAAAGCGCCACCTTTCTAGAGGGAGGGTCAAAATGATGACATCATCTCTGCGCATATCACACTTTCAGGAAGAGAAGTGTGCATCTGCGCCTGAGCGTAGTTACCCTGACTGCCAGGGCGAAGACGCAACGTCGACAAAACCAGGGACTCGTATCACTGTCGCCCTCTACGGGTGGATCGTGACACTTCTGGTGGAAACCTGAGGCGCGCACAAATGGACAGTCGGGTGATGCGATCCCAAAATTTGTATCCAATAACTCTCACCTATGCCACACTTTCCGCAAATGAGGATTCGGTTCATTTGAGCTGCAGAACTTGGCCCCGCCTCCAGACACACTGAGCAGCGAGGCTCCTCCCCCGGCACACCGGCTGTAAAATGAGTGGATAAATCCTCAGCGGGCTTCCATTCGAAACACTGGACTCCGGTTCTTTGTACTGATGGTTAATTCTTTCATGTGATTTCACACCACCGACACCACCGTACAACTACAAACAAGTATGAAAATATAGCTATTATTTACTCAAACATTTGGACTTTACATCAATGAAATAAAACGGATGCAATCAAATCGTACAAACCCCTTAGCCCGCTTTCCGTCCGAAAGTTTTTGATCTTCATCCTTTTTATCTTTTCCTTGCTAAACAGTACAGCGATAACGCATGTCCATTCTCGCCGTCTTCTCAGTGAAAATGAAACTTAAAGCACCAAGCGCGGAAAGTAAAACCTGTACCGGAAGTGACAACAACCCAGTATTGTATGTCAAGAAAATAAAGCACAGCCATCTGCTGGTCAACAATGGGATAGCAGTTATAGACAAATTTATCTACAGCATTTACACTCAATTTGAATCTTTTTTTTTAATAGACACTATGCCTGTCTTTATATCCACCAGCACCCTGTGTGTGTGTGTGTGTGTGTGTGTGTGTGTGTGTGTGTGTGTGTGTGTGTGTGTGTGTGTGTGTGTGTGTGTGTGTGTGTGTGTGTGTGTGTGCGCGTGTGCGCGTGTGTGTGTGTGTGTCTCTCACCATGCTGAATATCCTTCCACAGGACCCAAAATTTGGAGTTGTCCTCAAAGGTGACAAAGCAGCTGTGTCTCGGTAGACTGAGCTGTGCAAGCAATCAGAGCATAGTTGTAAGAACACATCACAGATGTCTGATATGATGTAGCTTGTGAATTGAATGTCAAAATGACAGCGTCTGCAAGCTGCACTGGACATGGCAGACCTATTCAGTCAGATGTTGAATGCGCTCGCATACACGTTACCCGAATAATCTTGCCCAGGTAGTAAAGGCCATCCGACCAATGACACAGCACAAACTGGCCCACGCTGAGGCTTGACTCGGGCCTGCCGTCATCAACCTGCGAGTTGCAGTCGTCATCCTCTCCTCTGACGTCATCTTCGCTCTCCTTCCAACTTGCAGGCGCTTCGTCTCGGCGGGAAGCTTTAAAAACGTCCTCAAACATGCTGACCGGCCTGACATCCAAAAACACGTTAGGTTATATGAGCTCAACAACCCGGAACTACCGTTAGCAACTACGGTCATTTGGGTCATCGCACGTTCCTTATTCTTTTCAGGACATTTACAATGTGTGTTATTCATTATTTCATTGTACGGCGAAAGTGACGAGAGGTAGGTACGCTACAGTGAGCCATATTCCACCGCAATTGTTTCTGTCCAGTGAAGCGAGCGCACTCTGTACTCGCAGTCGTATATCATTACATTTTTGTGAAGTACGTCATGGTTTTTGGTGGGATTTTCCAAGCTATGCAGCTTATAATGACGTATTACACGTTTCCCCTCCATGCTGGTTCTTGAAATTTCCCAATCCGACAACCAGAAACAGGGAAAAAATATTGACTGAAGTTTATGCTCTTTTTGCCAATACTACAGTTTCTGAAGGTGAGTAAGTTGTATTTTCATAACTCATAGAAGTGGTAGGATATATATGTTTCTCCATAACTGCCAGGTTTCAAGCAAAAAGAAGCATTAGCATATATATTTCTAGCGCTCGCAATTTTCTTTCCTAGTATTCAGTGGCAGCCATTTTTTTACTGACGAAAATCTGCCTGATATTTGCTACTTTCTGTTTTGAATCTTTTCTTATGTTTTCAGTCCTTGTTTAGAATTTCAAAGCCTTTCCAATGCTACATTACTCGTTAAGATCTGCCAAATATTAAGAAAGTTATGATAGTTTAAACTGTAATAAAGAACTCGGTCACAGATTTTCATTGTTTTAACTGTGTCATGACTAGCAAAAATCCCCTCATTATTTCGAAAATTAAAAAATGCCATTATTTCCTGATTATTTGTCATAGAACAATAATCGATACATCATTTGAAAGCTATTTAAATGCCCTTTAATGTGGTATTAGAAAATGTGTGATGAATTATTGAAAAATGTTGTCACATCCCTACGAGAAGACATCGACGCATTTGAAATGGAAACAATTCAAAAGGAATTCGCATACCTGTCAACCTTGGCGAATAGCTGCAGTTAAAAATCATGACAATTCGCGGATAAAAGTTGTAATACGCCGTACACGATTTGAAATGCTCAAAAATGCTAACAGACGGAAATGCAGACAGCTTACTGCGCATGATACTAGTGCAGCGTGTTCTACCGGAAACAAATTCCTTGTGTGTCCTACATACTTGGCAATAAAGATGATTCTGATTCTGATGTGATACTTTTATCAATCCGACCGGACGAAGGACTAAAAAAATCTAAACGACTTTTGCTGCGTTGTCGTTGACTACCAGCAGTTGAGACGAACTGGATTTGAGCCAAAATTGTCCATTTTTTCCTGTTATAAAAGTTCTTGTACACCGTATATTATTTGAAATGATAAAAACGGGGAAATCGTATACATTGACAGATATGAATTCGATCCCCGACCGTGTCGTACATTTGTTACGCATTTTACGTAACCGAATTTAGGTTACTTACTGACTGACTTACTAAACTGTATCTATTCACTAAAATGTGTGCGCTATTTTAAATAGCGACGACCAAGCGAACGTCTCGCCGGACAAAAATCAAAAGAACAGAAGTTACCGTGTTGGATGTTAACAGGCAGCCTGGCTTCTCTTTGGCGCTTTCGTTTCGTCTTCTTGTCGTTGTTTTGACGACGCTGTCAGGCATCCGCATCAAACTTCCACCACCGCCATTTTTTTTCCTTTTTTGGTTTTCCCGCCAAACACTCCCTGGGCTGTCCTCATTTACATATGACACGTCATCATTTTTACGTCATCAACAGTTGCCACGACGAGCGACCGTTGTTTCGTTTTCACTGAATGTCGAATGTCACTAAATGTATTCATATCGATAAGTATTAACGTCTCTTGAATTGATTAAAATGTTTTTTAAAAGAAAGTTATTGAATATTTATTTCATATTTTTCAAGCAATAATTGTCACAAAAAACGATTTAACGATAGAAATGAAAAAATGTATTATTTCATTTCTATCACTTTTCCCCTTAATCCCGTTAATAAAACCGTCATTGAGTCAATAAACTGGTAGGATCAAACTTATTTGTACACTAGATAAATTTAAATAGTCATCGAAATGAACAAAGTCAAATGTTGGTTCATTTAGTTGTTGACCCATTTAAACGTTAAAGTATTTTTAAATATATTTTAAACTGTTTTATAAAGTAATAATAATAATACATTACATTTTAAGTGCCTTTTAAAGCTCTCAAGGACACTTTACAGTCACAGACAAGCATAGATACAATAATAAATAAAATACAATTATAAATAGAAACAAGAGAGAGAGCTACACAAAAAAATGCAGTTTTAAATAGGTGGGTTTTGAAATGGGACTTAAAGGTGGGAAGAGAATCGATGTTACGAATGTTGGGAGGAAGTGAGTTCCAGAGTTGGGGGTCGGAGCATCTGAAAGCTCTGTCCCCCATCGTGCTGAGACGCGCTTGTGTCTTACAGTAACGTACACGAAAACAAATATAGAAGAGACCAAACATGTATTTAACGAAAATATTTCAACCCTTAATTTCTGATGTTGTTTTTCGAGCGATCTCAACAAAAAACACATTTAGATACAAGAACAGGCTGGAATTGGATGAACCACATGACATGGTGGAAGTACGCCAGCTGAAGTTTGACTCCTCAAACTTCCAAATTGTGTGTGATGATGCCCTTTAATGGGTCAAAGGTCAATTGGGTTTGGGCGCAGGCCGTATCTTCATCTCGGTGAATCTCAGAGAATACTGCCAGCCGGTCCAGCTGGACCATTCCACGCCGTCAGCGTAAGAGGCGTGGCCCCCTCCCAGGTATTGCCCGTTCAGGTTGGATGTGTGACAGTTGCGGTACCACCAAGCGCCCTGGTAGTACGTTGCACAGTTGTTCTCGGACTGGTCCCGGTCCCGATCTTTTGTGGTGAACTGCATTCCCGAATGTTTCAACAGAGAATCACCTGCAAGGGACACCATTTTTTTTTCATCTTACTGCACGCTTAATGAAAGAAAAGTTGAAATCGCAGACCAGGACGGTGCTGTTTGAGAGTACACAGATACCTTGGCTTACGAACTTAATTGGTTCCCAGACAGAGTGTGTAAGGCAAAAAGTGTGTATCCCAAAAAATAATTTCTCACAGGAAACCATTAAAATGAGAATAATCCGTTTCCAGGTCCCCCGAATATATCATTTTCTCATTAAAATACACAGAAAATATACCTTGTTTTATGTATAATAAATGTGCTATGGTATTATAATGAAAGAAATAAACTGTACTGTATAATAAAATGGTTTTATTGACCTTTGTGATGGTCGTTGATGGCTTGATGGAATGGAGTGGCCGGTTTCCTCAGCATTAAACACTTGATGAGGAACGTAGCCTTCTTCTTTCACCCTCTTAAGGAATGATCCCTTGTAGGTGCTTTCTCTGCGATCATTTTACCTAGTTCCTCATCAATTGTGTTCTGTTTAGCTGGGTTGATAGCTTTTTGCATCAAGTGTACAGATGGCTTCTACGGGTTATTTGTGGAGCCTGATTGATGGGAATTTTAACCTTGCGGTCTACACTCTGCTCGTTCGCAAACGACACATTGTGGCAGCTCCGTGTGTATCCCGAAAAATAGTTTGTATTCCAAGGTAAAATGTTCATAAATTTAACGTTTGTAAACCAAAAAGTTTGTAAGCCAAGGGGTTAGTAAACCGAGGTGTCACTGTAGCTACCTGCAGTTCCTGAGTATCCATCCACAGCCAGTGGGTATCCGTCCTCGTCAGGGTTGACCGAGTCGCGACCCACGGAGAATTCAGTGTAATGCGCAAAAGCTGTGGCGTTGTCAAAGTCGGCCATGTCGATTCGCAACTCGTAACCTCCTGACCGTGTCATGGCGTAGATCCTCTGCAGGCCTGACAACATGAAAACACACAAAAACATACGCGTAAAGAACAAAAACTGCACTTCACAATTGGTCCGGGTTCAGCAGAGTAGGATGTTGATTTGTGGTATAGCCCCGCCACTAGAGGAGCCATTTTATGGCCACGCGTGTACATCGGTGTTTGTGTATTTTTGTATACATGTTTATTTCAGACCTAGCCAATGCTCTCCTGTTGTTGTTCCAAAGCCATCACGATATGCTTCCCAACCACGAAAAAAATTGACGGAGCCGTCTTGTCTCCTCTGGATCACCTGCATGCAACCGCACATGCAGCAACACACACAAACACACACACACACACACACACACACACACACACACACACATCAGCGTGACAGCTTGAGGTCTGCTGTTTGTCCGCTAAGCAAATTAGCATGATTAGCTCATTAGCGACAATGTGTACTGAGGTGACTGGCTAATGAGCTCGCGGCATCAACCTTAATGAAGACATCTGAATGAAAACTTAATGATGTGTTTGTTTGTTTTGGGTGTGGTAGTCAAGAACGTACGGTCCAGCCTCCCCCGTCTGTGCTCATGTCGCAGTAAACCATGAAGCCGCCAAGTTGATGGACGGGAAAGATGGAATAGACGCCATCTTGGGAATTTCCTGCCGCCATGACCTCACTGCAGTCTCTGGGCGTGAGAGCTCAAGGAAACAATGGCACAAAGACGCTTGAATGACCATGAAAGGGAAGAAACGCGCTTGACACATGAGGGGCTACCTTTGCGTTTGTCCCCGGGAAGTCGACTTAGACTCTCGGTCTCTCTCTGCAGACTGGACAGCGAATCGGTCAACGTCGAACTGAGCTTGCGGACGCCGACGTGCTCGTCTGACAGCACCTGCGCACAAATAGCAAGGATTTTCAACTCAAGAGTAAATTGATGATTTATTTTACTTTGCGTCATTCAAATGCTAACACTTGATGCAAAATATACACATAATAATAATAATTATTATTATTATTATTATTCTTCTTATTATTATTATGATGATGATTTTATCCACTTGGGCTTGCTGCCCTCCCCTGTGACTTTCTGACTTTGAACGTGTGCGTGTGGCTTTAACAGGCGGGGCCAGGCCTTACGAGTGACATTGAAGCCAGCCAATGAGAGTGTAGATTCGCACGCTGTTAGCAACTGACTGCTAAGCGCTCGCTAGTTGGCACGATGACTGCCCTTGACTTCCCTCGAGCGCCTGCTGACGGATTCCAATTGGCCGGCGCCCTTCCTCACCTGAGCGACGCGGTTCTGCTGGTTCTGCAGGTGTTCCAGTCTCTGCTCCAGAACCCCTTGACCGCTTTTCAGCGCCTGCGCTTCCCGTCGGAGGTCGCGCACGTGCGCCGCCGTCGCCTTGAGCTCCTCGAGCAGCGCCTGGACGCCGCCCATCCCTTGCCAGTCTTCGGCGTTACGCGCGCTCAGCGCCCGGACGAGCGAAGTGCGTAGCGCCTCCCATCGCTGAAAATGCCGGGCGGGGTCCGGGAAGATGGCGACGGGTTCGCCGGCGCCTTCGTGCGACACCGTCACCGGGGCCTCCGATACTTTGGCATTGGTGGAGACGATGGGCGAAGAGGACCAGACCTCGTCTCTGAGATCGCATTCAGATGAAGATCACATTCATGTTCACATTCATTCAGGAATCGTTCGCTATCTGGTAGCTATATGGCTAGATAGCTAGTTATTTGAGTCAGGCAGGAAACACATTAGCTATCTAGCTATCTATCAGTTGGCTAGCTGGCTAGCTATGTATTATCTATCTATTAGCTAGCTAGCTCTCTATCTTTTTGAGTTATTCTAGGTTGGCGCGTGTGGCTGCCGCTGCAAATCTTTGTTTCCACATGAAGTGAACGAATGCCGCTTAGCGTGTGTCTGCACCTGTTAATGAAGGGCAAGGGGTAGTTGTTCACATAGAAGATGGTGACCGCTGCCGTGACAGTCGCTACCAAGACCACCAGCAGGATCGTCCACAAGACGAAGCGGCAGCATTTCTGCGTACACAGAGCAACGAGTTAGCAAAGTACGTCACAACCAACGCGCCAATTGTTAGGTGAAAACGTTGCGCAATAAAGTCAATATTTAATTCCGTTCAAAGATTCAATGTAACCGTTAACGCTAATATTAGCTTGTCATTTTCTAACCTAACACTAGCTATCCCAGAAGCTAGCTAGTAATACCTTTGGTTAGCTAGCTATGCCTAGGTTAGCTATGCCAGATTTAAAGTTCTCTATGACTAGGCTAGCTATGCCCAGGCATAGCCGTCTAACTAGCTAGCTAGTTAGTTGTATTAAGTTTATCCTGTCTATTTGATATCTAATTTAAAGCAGATTATTTTCTTACATGTCAGGTCATTGAACACCTGAAATACACTGTCTGTAAGAGAAGAATCTGTTTTACATTAGCTAGCTAGATTTGTCACCGTTTTTAATCTATATTTATAGGGCATAGCTAGCCTAGCAGCCTGGCGGACTAGTCAAAAGGAAAATACATATTCCTTTCGGCTCGTCTGTTAGCTTTAGAGTGGAAAAGACGCTCAATGAAGTAGCATCCTGTTAGCAGCAGCTTGGTGGTTTTTGATTGATGATTGATTCAGGTTAAAAAAACCAACATCTCGATTAGTCACCGTTTTTTGATTTACGTGAGCATTTTTGGAGAGGCGGCTACTCATTTCGCGATGTTGCGTCCAATTCGCAGTAAGCGGTTCGTGGAACGTTTGTGTTGACAGGACGCACGTGACCGTGAGGTGTTACAGGTTTGCTTTGGGGTTTTGTTTTTTTCCTTCTCCAGGCATTAAGGCGTTGATGACACGACGACAGCTGCTAAAGATTACAAGCGCCTTGACGACAGATTAACAGAAATTAACCCTCGGCTGCCTGTTCTTTGTTTTTATTGACCATTTCTACTCCACAAAACAATCGAGATTAAAATCTATTCTGATTTTATTTGGGTTTGTTTTTTTAATTATTGATAATTTAGTGCGTAATTTGTAGTTTTCAGCACATTAGCGCTGCTACTTGGTGTTAGCGGTCGCTATAATGAGAATTGAGTTGGATTTTTTTTCTGCTTCTTCTCTCTCTTTCATGCCTCGTTTTTGGCAATCGATCGCCGAGTCATCATCCTAATCCCATTTTGGCGACCGGTCTCCATCCTAGTCCTGAGACCAATCCGGAGATTTAACAGGTTTATTGTCACATACAGTGAAATATCATCGCCATTCATATATTTAATTTCTTTGCTTCTTCATTTCAATCGGCAAGGTTTACCAGAGTGAGTCCAAAGTAAGAAATGAACCTACCTTGCGTTGATTTCCTCGTTTTCCGTCCAGCTCGGAGCTGCTGTTGTTCATCACGGTCCAGCTGTCATTTAACATCATCCTGAATCACAACGCAGAAAGAAAGGAAACAGAAAGATGCGCAAAGAAAAATCAACATGATTCTGATTCTGATGACAGAGGACCAATCAAAAGTTCAGCAAGGCGCTTCCATAAACAAAACGCCGACTCGTATTTCATCCGAATTTTCATCCCGTGAAGAACTTTCCCAACCGTGTTATTTTCTCGACGTTACTCCCCCCCCCCGGCCCCTCCTTTCATCGTCTTCGCCACTCATCATCGGCAATGACGGAATTGATTTACTTGTCTGGCTCGGCGATGACCCCGGACAAAGATGATTGATCTGACACGTCGTCCACGGCAAAGTGTCACATCGTCATGACAACAGACGGCGACCCACTAAGAGAGAGAGCGAGAAAAGGTGCCGCTCACGAGTCAATCGGCTCAGATTAGCCCTCAATCTGTGCGGATTGATTTGAGACGGCGAGATTAACAGGAGCTATGTGTCACGGCACCTTGGTGTGTCTCGCACGCACACTTTGTCAGCACAATCGCCAACAATCAAAAGCGTAAATGTCTTGAATTCCCAAAACAATCGTCACTTCTAATCAATTGGCAATCCCATGAGCCGTGGGTCGCAGTCAGAGAATATTTTTACGATGATTTTGGCAACAATCGCTGTTGTGAAATTGGAGCATTTGGATAGCTTCAAGTGTTATTACAATTATTATTTAGTGATTAACCATTTCGCCACTAAATAAATCCAATCATCATCAATACAACACCAAGTTTAGTAAAATCCACACACAAATATATTGCACACTACTGTGTGTATTCGTGTGTTTGAACGTGTGTGAGATCGTGCACGTGAGATCGTGTACGCGTGTGTGTGTGCTGTTAGCACGGTGAAGTTTAATGGCAAACATGTGCCCATTGGTCCCCGGATATCACATGCTAAAGTTTCACAATAAAAGTTAAAGACGGTGCCCTCCCCCCGCAAAAACCGAGTGTGTCGCGTCTGCTCGGTCGTGTCCTTCAAATGACGCCATAACAATGTCTCACATACATATGAGTGTATTATTTAATCGTCTTGGACCTTTATGAAATGCGTGTGGAGCATTAATCAATTTAGTTGTGAAAGTACAAGCAGGAAGTTGTGATGTTAGTCTACGTTTTCAAAAAAAAAGAGCGGCTCGTTTGAGGGCTTTCCTTCAGAGAGGAGAAGAAGCAACAATATAAAACAAGAGGGCGAAGGAAAAAGAAGAAGCGCAAGAAGGAAGAAAAGAAGAGAAAATGCAGTCTTCTTCTTTGTACGGGAGAAAAAGGTGAGGGTCATCTGCAATGATTTGGATTGGGACTAATTACAAACCGGAAGTTTCCGCTTGCTGGAATTCTTTTTCTCAAATAACTTCATCAAATGATTTTTTTAATTCATCTCATGAATTTGTATTAATTGTCTGACAACTGTGAAGGAGTTCCTCCCCCAATAAATCAGCAGTTCAGTCAACACGGAAGTAACTCAAATAGATAGAACGCTACCTAGCTCGTGAGCCAATAGAAAGCCCGATAGACAGTTAGCTAACTAACTAGACAGCCATATAGCTAATAAATAGCCAGCGACATAGCTAGCTAGACAGATAGCAAATAGATAGCAAATGGCTAAACAGCCAGCTACATAGCAAGCTAGCTAGACAGATGACAAATAGATAGCAAATGGATACATAGCCAGCTACATATCAAGCTCGCTAGATAGATAGCAAATGATGCCAGATTGAGATTTCCTCAACCTCTTGAGGACCTCTTCCTGCTCTACTCCAGGCGGATCTTCTTATGAGGACCACACCCTCATCCGACGTAGTCCAGAGGAGAAGGAAGACCAAGATCCCCCCCTGGAGGATTCGAGGAAGAGGTTCAACTCCAAATCATTCATCCATCTTCAAACGCATGTCACCCCGCCAATCCAAACCTTCTCTTCTTAGGCCAACTGCACCTGTCAATCACCGCGGAGGCGGGCCAGTTGCTCATTTGCAGTAAGTGGACCGACCACAAGAGGGACACATGCTGTGGTTTTTTTTTCCCCATGCTTGAATTCCACTTCCTGTTTGGTGTCACCCGCAGTCCATCGGGCCCGACGGCGCGGTCATGTGATACTCAAGTTCGAGTGAGGATGATGTCATCCTTGTGGAGATGATGCTCACTATTCCGGATCTCCTTTTAACTCTGTGTGTGTGTGCGTGTGTGTGTGTGTAACTGTGCTCAATTGACATGTGACATTAAGCACCACATCTTAATGAAGACTCCAACTGTGAAGAACAACAAGAACCCTGAATACAACCACCAATTCCTGCTGTAAGTCACACACAAACACACACACACACCAAAAAGTCCTCACTGGTCAAAAATGACCTCACTACGTATGCTATAAAATTTATACCATACGTACTGAGGATATTTTTGACATAAATGTTATGTTGGTATACATTTGATAGCATATTTAGTCAGGACATTTTTGACAAGTGATTTTATATCATAAAATCATAGTGGTCCTCACAAAACAGCAATACAAACTCACAGACACACACTAATACAATAATAATAATACATTTCATTTGTAAGCGCCTTTCAAAACTCTCAAGGTCACTTTACAGTCACTGGATCAGTTTTTCTGTGAGTGAGCAGCGGCAGCCACACGCGCCGGCGTTCACTCAACCCGAAATAACTCAAATAAGTAACAAAAGCTAGCTAGTTAGCCAGCCAGTAAATAGCCAGCCAGCCAGCCAATAGATAGCCAGCTAGCCAGCAAGCTAATAGATAGCTAGCCAGGCGGATCAATAGCTAACAGACAGTCAGCTATATAACTAATAGATAGCCAGCTAACAAACATCCAATAGATAGCCAGCCTGTACGACTTACTACTGTACACATGATAATCGTGCTGCGTGAATGCGCGTGTGTGTGTGTGTGTGTGTGTGTGTGTGTGTGTGTGTGTGTGTGTGTGTGCGCGTTTCAGGCCAGTAAGTGAGAATATCCGTCAAAAAAGGCTGACGTTGTCAGTGCTCAGAAGACACACAGAGAGCCCAAAGAAAAAGTAGGTGGAGCTTTGGAAAGAGCTTAAAAAATAATCAAAATATCTTAAAATGCAATTTTGATACAATACAATACATAATGATTTATATCGGCTTGGATTGGATTAACGTTTATCGTATTGTAGACATTTCACAGCAGCAAAGTGATGAAAGTAAGAGGAAAGGAAAGGAAGAAGTAGAAAAACAAAATTCAGGAGCTGCTGTAAAGGCAGCCACTCTTGCCATGCCATCTAGAAATCAAAACAAAACAACAACAAAACGAAATACAAATTGCCTTTCAAAACTCTCAAGGACACTTTACGGTCACAGGATATTTTTTCTGCGGGTGAGCAGCGGCAGCCACACGTGTTAGCATTCACTCAACCTGTAAGTAACTCAAATAGATAGCAAGCTAATAGCTAGTGAATAGATAGCCAATAGCTAGCGAATAGATATTGACTCCCATTGTGCAATATGATGTTTGGCCTTTGGGGGCGCTAGATCTCATGTCAGCCTCTGGAGTGCAGAGGTCAAAGTGGAGAATTTCCTGCAATTATTTATTTATTTGAAAAAAAAAAAAAACAAAAAAAACAACCCAAATGTCCGATCCTGCCGACTCACAGACAACAAACGGACGCTGCATTGCCGTGCTCGTATTTGTGCTTTGCCAGATGCTGTCAGCTGATTGGCTGCATGACTTTCAGAATCGGTCCACTTATTTCGTCACAGAAGGTGAGTGACGACAGCTAAATGTTGATGTTTATTTGGGTGAATTTAAATTTGAGGCCTGTTGCTACAAAGTCACCAAAATGTACTTCCTGCTTTGTGCACCGTTGACGTGCAGCCGGTCAATGGTTGGTTCTACCTACTGGGGGCGGAGTTTGGATGGAGAAAACACATGAGGGTGACGCCGCAAACCATCAGAACCGTCACGTCGCCCTCTAGGCGCCCGGGTGAAAAGATGATTCCATAATAATAAATAATCATACATTTCATTCAGAAGCGCCTTTCAAAACTCTCAAGGTCACTTTTTTCTATGGGTGAGCAGCGGCAGCTACTTTTGTCTCTTTATTTTTATATATATATATATATATATATATCTAAACATAGATGTAATTATGAAGCCAAAATGGGAGTTGTGAGCAAACCTCTGATATGCTGCCACATACTGGCGGAATGACGGTCCTCTGATGCCCTGCCATGTGGGCATCAGAGGGGAGCCACCATCATTGTTTTTGGTTGAGCTGAGACCTCAGGAAAAAAAAAACACTCATTGAGCACAAAACCAATCAAGGCATCACTTTGCGTGTGTCCTGTACACACACACACACACACACACACACACGCAGATGTGTGTCATGCGACGTAAAGTGCAGTGATAGAAATAGATTTTAAGTGCTCACCCCTCCAAAGAGTCCCCCACGGTCGCTATGGGGACAACAGGCTGCTCGGGAACCATGTGAACCTCAGCACACCTTTGTCCACACACACACACACACACACACACACACACACACACACATAAGCATCGAGATTCAAAGCACCTCCCTCTCGTGACATCCCATCATGACAAGATGCGAAAGCAGTCGGCGGAGAGCATCTTAGGGGCAAGCGAGAAGAAGAGAAAGGTTGTCTTTTGGAGAAAGTGTGAAGGTCGGAGCTCATCGTGGGCTGTCAATCAAACGATTGTGAGCCGTCATCCATTTTCCTCAAGACAACTTTGGCGGCGGCGGCCATGTTCTGGAAGCATACCAACTGGTCGTGGCGCAATGACCGCTCCGACTTTGACGACAATCGCCATAGCTATCACGAGAGCTACCATGATTGCGATGATGCTTATCTACTCGCCGCAGAACTTTGCGCCGATTCTGACTCCGCTCACACTCTTTCAGACCCAAAACGCTTCGGTGACTCGGCGGCCAGAACCACCCGACCGTCGGTACCCTCAGACTCCGGCCTGGACGTCAAACGAAACGTCGCCTTGGATTCCGACCATGATGTCAACCGGGACCCCAACCGGAACCCCAACCGGAACCCCAACCGGAACCCCAACCAGAACCCCAACCGGAACCCCAACCGGGACCCCAACCGGAACCCCAACCGGAACCCCAACCAGAACCCCAACCAGAACCCCAACCGGAACCCCAACCGGGACGTAAAACAGGCGCCCCACCTGGACCCTCGAACTCAACTGACGGTGAGTCTGAACTCTGACAACCTTGCGACCTGTCGGACTCTTCTCGTAAAGGCGTTAGCGGATGCTAACAAAAGTCTTATGGGAAATGTAGCTCCACGAGAAGGTTTCTTGAGCCGTCATCTGGACTTCTTTGAAGATGTCGGACGTTTCGCTTCTTATTCAAGATGCTCCGTCAGGGAACTAAAGTCTTGCTGGTAGTTATATCCCTACTGTTCAGACGTGGCGGTGCCGGACTCTGCTATGATTGGTCCCTGCTCTCAGGTTGGAGGGAGCAGAGAACTACTCCCTGCGTCTCCATGTCAAAGGTCAAAGTCAGCTTGATTGTCAAATATGCTAATATGCATGACATACAGCACAGATGAAATGAATGTCCTCTCGGACCAAGCGTGCGAGGCACTTAAAATGTGGCTAAAAAAGACAGACAATTGACAACAGACAATACATGTCATTTCTGAATGTAAAGTGAGGTGGTGACGTGTAGTAATGCAAAAAAAAAAAAGTTGAAGTGAGGTCTGGCAGAAAAAAATAGAGTGATAGTACAGTGTGTAGCATGTACTCAGAGTTCGGTGAGTGTGGCAGTGGGAAAGGGCAGGGAGGGCAGGGATGGGAGGGAGTTGAGTCTCCTGACTGCCTGGCGGCAGAAAGTGTCCTTGAGCCTGCTGGTCTTGGCTCGGAGACTCCCCAGTTTTATTGTGGGAAAGTCCAGATCCTACAATTCAGGAAGCGGGAGTTTGTTTGTGTGTCTTATCAAAGCGACACATGCAGTGTTTGTATGTGACTGTGTGTTTCCTGCTATTCTTCTCCTGCACATTCACACTAGCGCACACATTGCCCTTTTTTGTGTACGTCGGACTGAGGTGCTGGTCTACACGAATGGATTCCAGACATTCGTAGCGTCCAAACCAGATTTAGCCGTATCGACGACCTCGGTTGAAGGGTTGGATTTGGTCGCTGGTGGTGCAAGATCGCTTGCGGCTGTGGCGTGGCGTCATGCACACCATTTCCCGTTTGTGCCGCTCGTGCATCGGACACAACTTGCCTCAGGTTGGTAGCGTCGGGCCTTCGGTGTCCATCTTTGATGGGCTCGTTCAATTTTTCATGTGCGGCAATAGATGCACTTACTGCGTGTATGCGAGAGTGGCCAAGAGACAGGTTTATAAAAAATGTACAGGCCTTAAAAAAAGCGTTTGCAGACTCACGTGTGCATATAGTCTAAAACTCATACGGAAAAATAGATATTTTTTTTATAGAAACCTGTGTCCAAAATAAATTAATTAATATATGTATGCATTCACTGCCAGGCGTGCAAAAATGTGTCCACTCCAGTGCCAGGGTTTTTGTCATTGTCAGCGAAATTCAAGGACCCACAGAGTATTGCGTTTTATAACAATAATAATAATAATAATAATAAATAAATAAATCGTTGACGAAGCCTCTCGGGTAGGAGGCGAAACGTCCGACACCTTCAAAAAAGTACAGATGACGGCTGAAGAAACCTTCTCATCGATGGATGGACCACTCCTGTACCACTGAGCGCTTACACAGACGTAAATAATAAATAATAATCCATTTCATTTCGAAGCGCCTTTCTAAACTCTCAAGGTCACAGGATCAGTTTTTGTGTGGGTGAGCAGCGGCAGACCCGGAAGTAACTCAGTAAGATAGAAAGCGAGCTAGCTAGCTACTAATAATAATACATTGTATTTATAAGCGCCTTTCAAAACTCTCAATGACATAGCTAATAGATTGCTCGCTAGCTAGCTAGATAGCTAGCGATAGAAAAGTTTAGGACTACACAAACATTCAATGCAACGTAAGAAACCTTAGTCTCTTTTTTTCGTCAAAAAAAAGAGTTAATTCCTAATTTATAAGGGTCTGGAGTTATATGAGCTTGAAATGAGGGCGGATTTCCAAATATAATGCAATGTATCCATATTGGTTTATAAAATAACAATACATTTCATTTCTAAGAACCTTTCAACACTCTCAAGGTCACTTTTCAGTCACAGAAGTTTTTCTGTGGGCGAGCAGCGGTAGCCACTCGCGCCAGCGTTCACTCAACCCGGAAGTAACTCAGTTAGAAAGCTAGCTAGCTAACAGATAGCTAGCTAGGCCTTCACTCAACCAGGAGTAACTCATATCAAAAGCTAGCTAGCTAATAGACAGCTAATAGCGAGCTATGTAACTCTGATAGAAATCTAGCTAGCAAATAGATAGCTAACAGATAGATAGCTAGGCCTTCATTCGGCCTGGAAGTAACTCGGATAGAAAGCTAGCTAGCTAATAAACAGCTAATAGTTATCTAAGCAAAACCTGAATAAATTTGGGTATTGCTCTACATCATATTTTCAATTCCTGAATAAATTCGTGAATGGCAAGCGAGCTAATAGATAACTCACTAGATAGCTAATAGCTAATACATAGCTCTGTGGTAGTTAACTTGCTAATAGCTAATAAATAGCTCTGAGGTAGTTAACTCGCTAGATAGCTAGCTAATAGATAGTAAATCGCTAGGTAGCCAGCTGGATAGCTAGCTAGATAAATTAAAAGAAGTAAAGAGAGGAAACTTTTCACACACGCCTACTTCATTGAAATACATAATAGATGCATAAATAAATAACCTCTCGTTGCATTTTGTGGACGTATATGTATATTTTTGGAAACGGAGCAAAGATGGCGATCGTGTCGTGTTCGCTGTCCGCCGGTTCCGTCGGCGCCTCCCTGTGGCGTTTTGTGTGCTTTTCTTTGACAAATGTTTGCAAGGACAAGGTTTCCTGGCTCAGGAGTCCTTCCTCCGCAAGATGACATTTCCCACAGTGGGCATGTGAAGGTCGTCTCTGCGGAACAATGCAAACAGCTCAAAGAATCCCGCTCGGAGAAAGGTCGCGCGGCGGGACCTTTCTCCGAGCGGGAGTTTTAATTGCGCGTGTCACACTGATGACTTTGAGGAAGCCGGCTTGACGTCGTCCTGGAAACGGAAGCGCCGAGCGTCGGGATGACATCTCTCTAGCTTGACCCTTGCCAAAGTTGCATTTTTACAGATGAAAAATTCTATTTCTATTCTAGCTTGCTATCTGGTTGAGTTACTTCCGGGTTGAGTCAATGGTGGCGCGTGTGGCTGCTGCTGCTCACCCACAGAAAAAAAACTTATCCTGTGACTGTAAAGTGACCTTGAGAGTTTTGGAAGGCGCTTTGAAATCAAATTTAATATTATTAGTATTATTGTTAATATTATTATTATCATCATTATCATTCATCAAATTTCCCCATTGTGGGACGAATAAAGGTTTTCTGATTCTTCTTCTTCTTCTTATTATTATTATTGAGCTAATGCACATTTTTTGTAGTTCAAAAATATTCAACAAGAAACACATTAAGGCATATTCACTCATTAGCATTATTGCTAACAAGTGAATATGCTTGACATGCTGTCATTTAAAAAAAATCATATTCATATGATCACCACTTGAATAAAGTAGTCAGTTTCCTATTTGGTCCAAATGTACGAAAACGTACTTCCTGTTTACATGCTAGCACTGACCAATATGCTTTATCAATTGACTGAAGACAGGAGGCAGCCATCTTACGTTGCCAACGTTACCGAAAAGTTCTATTATTATTATTACTATTTTTTTAAGATCGACGCTACAATGACGACCTACATGATCATAGTGACGATCAAGACAATGACGACATTAATAATCATAATAACACATTTTATTTACAAGCACCTTTCAAAGCTCTCAATGACACACAATCACAAAGCTCGCACATAAATAAAAGCACAAATAAAAAAAATAAAAACATTCCCTTAAAAGGCTCAAATAATAAGCATTTAGCGTAGCTTTAGCTTAATTTATAATCATAATTAAAAACAATATGCTGAACATAATTTATTTACTCATCAATTGTTTTAATATGTTATAATAATACTACTACTACTACTAATAATAATAATAAATGTCATTTATAAGCGCCTTTCAAAACTCTCAGTCACTTTTCAGTCACAGGATCAGTTTTTCTGTGGGTGAGCAGCGGCAGCCACACGCACCAGCGTTCACTCAACCCACTCATAGAAAGATAACTATCCAGCTAATAGCTAGCTTGCTAGCCGCCAGATATCTAATAGAGATTGTTATTATGTTACTACGGAAACAGCAATTCAAGCAAATACAAAGTTTTTCATTAAAAAGTTCAAATAGTTAGCATTTAGCATAGCGTTAGCTTAATTTTTAATCATAATTAAAAACAAGATACAATAAGATATAATTTATCAACTCATGGTTTTTTAAATATGTTATTATGGAAACAGCATTAAAACAAATGCAAAGTTTTCCATTAAAAACCTCAAATAATGAGCATTTAGCATAGCAGTAGCTTAATTTCTAATATTAATGAAAAATGATATCCTGGATTGAACATATATAATTTATCAAGTCATTTTTTTCAATAAACACAATATGATAAGCTATGAAGCATTGCGTTCATGTGATGAAGGGCTCCATTTTTCCTTCGTCTCATTTGTGTGATGCAGACAAGCGCAGAGGTGGTATGAAAAAGATGCCCTAATTACCATGACGATAACAATTCCGATTCCAGTCCTAACGATAACCGGCGGAATGGCGCCGATGTGTTCTGCATCTTTAGGTCAGCGTCACCCGAGGACAAGAAGGCTTCGGGTTCACCATCTGCTGCGACAGTCCCGTGCGAGTCCAGTCGGTTGATGCCGGTGAGACCACCTCGATCTGCCAACCAAAACCGTACTTTTACAACCAAACTTCAAATCTTTCATACTGACTCGGGAAGTAGCTCGATAGAATCGAAGTAAAAAACAAATCATTAATTTCGGCTCACTTTTACGGGACCGATGAATTGGGCATCTCACAGTTTGCACTCTTGTATAAAATGTGAAAAAAGACACACCGAGGACATATCCTTGAGGTGTCCCTGTCGGTATTCAGCATGAAAGTACAAGAGGTATTGTTTCCACTTGTACTCATTTCTTTTGTTTGTCCCGCCCATCGTTGTGTCTCATTGGTTGTTCCCAACGGTAGGCGGTCCCGCTCATCAGTCAGGCCTTCGGCAAGGCGATGCTGTTTTGCAGCTCAACGGACTTCCTGTGGAGATCTGGAATTGTGGGGAACTGGCTCACGCCATCAGGTGACACTCCGGTTTTACACTTCAGCGATCGACGTTTGCGCAGTATTAAAGTGTCCATATGTGTGTGTCCGTGATCTCCTGTTCCAGGAGTTGTCCCAGTCATATCGTCCTGGTGGTGTGGAGAAGCTCCCCCGAGGTCAGGACGTGTTGTGAGCCTTTGGATCATCCACCATCAGCCACCAAGGTAAGTCTCATTCTGACGGTGTCGTCGTTTTGTGTGATCAGGTCTTGAGATTCCAATGATGCTCTTCACAGACCGCCAAACTGCTGCATCAGCCCGCCCACGTGAAACATGGCCGCCGCAGACGCAATAGAGGTTCTGTGGTGTCGTCCAGTCTGGAGGCTCTGGGTTCTCTATGGAGGGATCGTAAGGAAGCAGAACAGGAACAGGGAAAAGAAGGAGAAGAAGGTAGAGGAGGAGAAGAAGAGCCTTCTCGAACCTCCGCCTTGAAAGGCACCTGTGTGACATCGTCAAATGGTGACAATTACATCATACTGTCCCCTGTGGCGTCGCAGGAGCAGGTTGGTCTTAGGGGCGTGGCTACTTTCCTAGATTTAGTGACAGTATGCTCATGTTTTGGTGGGCGGCACAGCTCAGGCGATAAAACGGTATCAAATTTGGGCCATTGACCCTCAGGACTTGTAACTCTGTCCAAGGATGGGCAACTCCGATCCTTTAGGGTCACCACACGATCCTGCATTCTTTCCATGTTACCATCAATCAAAAGATCAGCCCATCGTAACGTTCTCCAGAAGCCTGATGGTGATCCTGATCATTTGAGTCAGATGTATCGGAGGAAGGAAACATCTCAAATCTGCAGGGTAGCAGACCTCAAGGACCAGACATTGCCTGCCCCCGGTTCAGGGTTTAGGTTGCAATGCAAAATCACACTTTCCTTGTACGTATCTACTATATCTTCTCTTCAGATCGTCCATCCCATATTTGAGGACAGAAGCACCACCATTGGTACGTCTCGTCCATCCTATTTGGGTTTTCATACAAACATTCCCAATATATTCGTCAATATATTCATTAATATCTGTATTAGGGCGTCTGTACCAGACTCACCCCAGACGGGGTGTGAACCTCCTCGACGAGAACCAAGCGCTGACCCAGTGGCCTATGGGCTCGGCTCCTCCCCAGTTGTCCTGCGCCTTCTCCTCGACGCTACGCAACTACGGCACCTACAGTAACCGCCAGAACTACCAGAACTGCACCATCATCCAATCGCATCGACCCTCCTGCGGCATCGGCGAAGCGCCCAAAACGCTCATCTTCCCCATCTTTGTTGAGGTCAGCTGAGATCCCTGGCCTTTGAACCCTGGTTGTTGTGGCGGTGGGGGGTGTTGATGTGGTTCTGATGTTGCCTTGGGACAGCCGGTGGACTTGTGCAGCCCGGACAGAGCGTTGCAGATGTCGGAAGAAATGCTTCTCCACCAGGCCCAGCAGCTGTCTCGCAAGGTGTCAACACCTTGTTGGTTTTTTTTCCCAAAATGTGCTCGGACATTATAGAGACCCTCTCGTGGAAGAGTTTAAGAACTAAATCATGCCCCCCCCCCCCTTCCTGTCCAAAAGGTAACCGTGTTGATCTACAACGACGTCCTTCTGGTCAGCAGAGAAGACCACGCCGGGCGATGTCACGTCCTCAAGAGTCCGCTTTACTTCAACACGCTACAAATTCAAGAGGGTAGGCCACCCGCTTGAGAGTGGCTGTCACCGGACTATGACGATCCAGGACATGATGTTCTCCGTTTTATTTCAGTGGCGTCTGCACCCCATCACATCTTCTTCCTGCAAAGTTCCACGAGCTGCTGGCAGTGCCTGTTCAGTTTGGAGGCCTTCAGCCTGGAACAGAAGGTTCGAGTCAGCCTCTGTCTCCACGACAACATCCAACGACAGCTGGTTGCCAAGGAGACCGAACACTCCCAGCAGGTACTTCTCTCAACTTTGCTGAACTTTGGGATTTACTGCTATGAGGACGTTGTCATTTATGTTCTACCCATGTTATACCCTCTCGCCCTACCCAGTTGTTGGCCTCCTCTACTGAGTTGGGGCTCTTCAATTCTCGACCGCCTTCCCCCGTTGAGCCCCCCACATATGCCCCCTTTTCCTCCCCCCGTGATCCCAACCCTCAGCTCACAGCCTCCCCCTATCTCGCCCTTACCACGGGTGTATGCACCCCGGCCAGACTCCCCTCCCCTCCCCCGTCAGCCCAGGCCCCCTTCAGCCCCGTTTGGAAGTCGAGGGGGCAGCAAGAAGATAAAAAACACCATCAAGAGGAGTTAAGCTCCACCTCCAAAGCGGAAGGTCAGCTTCAATTGTGACGTTGAAAAATTGAAAGGAGACAAACGTACCGCGTTTGTGTTCAGGACTGCGACGTTGCGTGTCCGAAGGGTCCTTGCCAGCGCAACCGGATTCGACACGATCGCTATCCGACAGCACCATCCACCGCCTGACATTTGACCTTCACGTCCGGCCCACCTCCACCCAAACCCTCAGGAAACACCTGACGTCAGAAGGGGTCACCCTAACGCACACGCTCGCGTTGCTACGTGGGAACACTGTACGCACACACAAACACAGGAATTGTGAGAGTTTGACGCTGGGCGTCAAATGTGTTTTATTTTTTAGGATGTTGAAATTGGAAATGACCGCAAGAAGAAAAGCAAGACTTTGTATGTACACACACACACACACACACACACACACACACACAAGTTTGTGTAAGATGTTCTGGTTGTCATTGTAGCGCTTCAGAAGTGCATAGTCGTCTTCCGTTCCTGTGCAGACGCAAGCGTTTGGTCCAAAGTGACAGTCTGGAACGAGCTCTGAGGAACACCAGGTTGGTTCTTCAGAGATAAATTTCCTTTTATTTGATTATTTGGCAGACAAAAATGGGTTGGTTGCGCTGTTGAGGTCTTCAAGACCGCACACAACCATGGACCTCAGATTGTATCTGCCAGTACTTGATAAAATTCACTGATTGCGTTGCATCACCTGCGTCCAAACTTAGACCTTCTACCCACAGTTATAGAGTTTCATCAACTTTCAGCCGCCCGGGTGTTCCAGAAACCAGTCTTGTACCAGATCCCCAAACATTCATTCTTTCCTAAGATTCTCTAAAGTTTTATCTTTCCCTTTTAGACCGTCTACAAGGGAGGTGCTGATCTGGGCCGAGAGTCTCAAGGCTCTCTTGGCCAACCAATGTAAGTCTTCAATTGCCCTCGACTGTGCGATCAGTGTGAGAGTGTGGTCGACGTTATTCCATCTTTTTTTTTTCAGATGGCCTGGTGGTATTCCGCCACTTCCTGAAGTCAGAGTACAGCGAGGAAAATCTGGACTTCTGGTTGGCTGTCGAGAAATTCAAGGAGACGTGCCCCCTGAGCAAAATGGTCGACAGAGCCAACGAAATCTATGAGGAGTTCATCTCGTGTAGCGCATCTAGACAGGTAGACGATGCCATTTGAAGATGCCTCCTGGTCACGTGACCCCCGACACGCTGTGACACCGTCTTCCAGGTCAATGTGGATTCAAACGTACGGGAGTGGACCCGACGGAGCCTGCGTCTAGGCGCTGAGACCACATCCTTCCAGCTGGCACAGGATCAGATCTTCAGCCTCATGGAGGCAGACAGCTACCCGCGATTCCTCAGGTCCCGCCTCTACGCCCAGCTGGCCAATCAGGACCTGAGGCTAGCCGATAACAGCCAGGGTGATTCCAGTCGGAACCGGACGAGAGAGGCTCTGATCATGTGAGGAACCGAAGAGTGTCGTTGCAACGTTGTTGTGTGACGATTGTGTCACTTGATCACATTTTTGGTGACTTATGTCCATGAGCTTCCGACCAATCAAGGGTTCTATCACAAGCTCCAAGTTGTAATCAGTCCAAGACGTTCTGATTGATCACAGTGCTTATGATGACTTCTCCAAAAACATTCTTATGATCAAAGATCTTGCGGCTTAGCCAAGAGGGTCTGATCGATCCGACAGAATACGATCGATTGATCAAGGATTTTCTGAGCGACCGCATCACCAAACTCCAGAGCAGTGGTTCTTAATCTTGTTGGAGGCACCGAACCCCACCAGCTTCATATGCTCATTCATCGAACCCGTCTTCCAATGACTGTGCCCACTAACTGCAGACTAGACTGAGGGGTGGACCTCTGCGGCGGCGGATCCACCGAACCCCTGAGACCGACTCACCGAACGCCTAGGGATCGATCGAACCCAGTTTAAGAACCACTGCTCCAGAGCAAAGCAGCAAAGACAAATAAAAAATACAGACCAGGAAGAATTGCGTCTTTATTTCAAGCTTGACATGCTTCATTTTTTTCAACACAACAGTCAACCACAGAAATTTTGAGAACTAGATGACCTGGGCAAAGATGTGGAGGTGCCTCATATCATATGTAGAGGAAGAAGAAGTAGACGGCAGTCTTCATCCGGCCATGATGTGTTTGACAAAGTCTGTGTAGTTAATGTTCCCGTTGGCGTCCTCCTGGCCGGCCATGAGCCGGTCCACCTCGTCTTCTGTCATCTTCTCCCCAAGGGTAGACAAGACGTGACGGAGCTCCGCGCCCATGACGGTACCGTTGCCCTCTTTGTCGAAGACCCGGAGACCCTCTACGAAATCTTCAAAGTGACCGTGGTCCTTGGCACGAGCCACGTGCTGGAGCATCGGAATGAAGGAGTCGAAGTCTAGCAGCTTTGAGTGCATCTCCTCCGCTTTGGGTCGGCCCAGCAGCTTCAGGACGTCGTCGTTGGTCGGGTTGTGGCCCAGCGCTCGCATCACGTCTCCGCATTGGGCATAGGTGATTTTCATCTCGCCTGTCGGCGTCTCGTCAAAGAGCGTGAATGCGTCGCGGAACTCGTCCATCTGCTCGGCACTGAACTCCACCACCACGCTCTTCAGGTCCACCTCACACGGTTTAGTCTCGGCTTCCGGAGCTTTGGGTGGCGGCGGGGCGCTCTCCTCCTTCTTGACCTCTGCTACCTTCTTGGCCTCTGCGGGCTTCTTGGCTTCCACTTTCTTGGGGGCCATGTTGGTAAATGGCGGGTGACTGGCAGGGCGAGGGGACAGGCAGTCTTCTTATAGGTTGTGTCTGGACAGCCGCAATGTCCAAAGATGGAATGGAAACACTCTCCCGAGATAATGTGTGACCCTTGATGACCTTCAGGCTGATAAAGGAGCTCACAGACACTTTAAATAAATGTGTGTGTGTGTCTGTGTGCATTTACGTTGGTGTTTGTTTGTAATGGTAGATGCTTTAATGTGGATGTCAATCCAGAGGAGATAATGTGGGTGAACGAGTCATCATTGCAGGAATGTGTCCTTGTCCTTTTAGGGTAAATTGGAGTCGGGATGGGGGCTGGGAATAAGAATTGTCTTCATTGAATTCAACCTTTTTAATGTTTCATACGGTGAAGCTACATGCTAAATACATGCTGGTGGCTCATCAATATGCCATTACATTTGGCTATTCAAGTGGCAACTGGGGTGCCGTACTATTTATATGAATTTGCTTATGAGTAAGACTTTTGGAAACCACTCAGGATATTAAAGTGCTTCTATATGTCGCTGTTAGCGAGCAAGCTATCAAGCTCCCCATCTTGAAATCTATCGGTATCTGTCTGCTTGTCGAGCCAAAACGTGATCTTGCCCTGACCAATATGGCGGCGGAATTGACGTCCCGGTCTTGAACTTGGTAACACGCACTTTTGGAAACTTTTCGGGATATTAAACTGTTTATTAATCTCGCTGGTAGCGAGCGAGCTATCAAGCTAACCATCTTGAAATCTATCGGTATCTGTCTGCTTGTCGAGCCAAAACCTGTTCTTGCCCGGACCAATATGGCGGCTGAAACTGACGTCCCGGTCTTAAACTTGGGAACACGCATGCGGGTTCTGAAAACAGGAAACAGTTGACGCCATGACCCGGAAACAGAAAAGGATCGAAAGGGAAGCCAACTTTTCGCTCCTTGCCCACGCGCAACTATGGAATGATTTCTTTCCGAACCTCCTCAGGCATTAAATTAATTTTTTTTCAGCGTTGCTGCAATATAAGAGCAAACAGTTTGTGCACTTCCGCCGTGTCGAGCGCCGATCGAATTCGTCCTGTTTGCAGTCGACTCAACTTCAGGTAGCCCGCGTCGTTTCATCTACTTTTCATTTAAATGCTTATGATGTTGATATTAATTCATACATGTTAAATTTCATAAATCGTAGTAGAAACACGTATATTGTTTTTATGTTTTTTTCATCTTACAAGTTATTGTGAGTATTGTTATCAAAATCGGTAGTCTCCCGACCAAAACATGTATGCTAATTCAAAATACAGAGTTGTTTAACCAACGTGGGTCTGTTTTTATTATCTGTTCCGTTTTTATTTCTCGCCTCCCGACGCTTTAGGGGCTTATGCCATATTTATTCGTTTTGAATAAGTAAAAGCCTTGCAAATTCCCCATTGTGGGACTATTATAGGCTTTCTTATTCTTATCATAAGCAAGTCACCCGAGACCAATTCCACGATCATTGCTCACATCTCTCCCCAAAATAAATACGTGATATTATAATGTGTGATAAATAATGTTGAGATTTTGCAATGAACTGTTGCCTTGCTTCTTATTCGAATTGACTTGATGATTTTCAAAATTAGCATCTCATCATTTTATTGTGTAGGGGTAAATAATACAGTGGGAGGATTAAACGTCGTTGAGGTTACGCGATATTAAAATTTGACATCGAAATACACGAAGCACATGACTTGAAAACGAATTAACTTCATTTCCTATGCAGTAAAACCACAAGAGAATTCCTTTTGATCCATGGAGGCGCCATTGCTGTCTCCTGTCCGCCAGGCGGACAAGAAGAGACGCTCGGCAGTTCCCAATCCGGTCGATATCCCTACGCCTGAGATGAAAAAGAAGAAAAGTTTAGAAGACGACCGCAGCTTTCTTTTCACTGATGAGCAAACTCTCAAATCAAAGAAGAAAAGCAAAGAAGAAGAAGACAAGGCCAATCATAAAAAGAAGAGAAAAGAAAGAGAGGAAAGCGACGAGACTCCTCCTGCCGATGGGCCTACGCGCAAACAAAAGAAAATACCCGATGAAGAAAACCAAGTTACTGCAAGCATCGGTGACAAGGAAAACAAGAAAAAGAAAAGACAAGACAAACTAGAGGACGACGTCGTCCTTCTTCCTGTCATTCCCCGCACCAAAAAGAAAATGGAAGAAGACCAAAACGTTTTTCCTGTTGGCGAGTGCAGTCGGAAAGAGGAAAAAGACAACATGGACGACGGCGTCCCTCCCGCTCATGAGCTCGGCCGCAAAAAGAAGAAGAAGAAAATGGAAGAAGCAGAAGACGACGCCGATGTTCTTCCCGCTCACGTGCCGAAAGAGAAGAAAAAGAAGAAAAAACCACGCCAGCAAAACACGCTTCCCGCTAACGAGCACAAAAAGGAGAAGAAACGAGCCCACGAAGAAGAAGAAAGCATTTTTCCCGCCCGTGAGCCAACCAAGAAAAAAACCACAGAAGAAGAAGATTGCATCATTGTGCCCGGTACGCCAGAAATGGCTGAAATGAGAATGGAGGAAGAGGAGGCTGAGGACGATCACGTCTCCACGGAAACGGATGCGGCCTTCGCCAGCGACCAAGACGACGAGTAAGTCGTCGCCACTTTTAATAATAATAATAATAATAATAATAATAATAATAATAATAATAATACATTTCATTCCTAAGCGTCTTTGAAAACTCTCAATGTCACTTTACTAGCTAGAATCTGGCTAGCTATCAATTTGCTATGTATTGGCTAGCTAGCTTGCTATCTATTTGAGTTACTTCCGGGTTGAGTGAACGCTGGCACGTGTGGCTGCCACTGCTCACCCACAGAAAAACTTATCCTGTGACTGTAGAGTGACCTTGAGAGTTCTCAAAGGCGCTTAGAAATGAAATGGATTATTATTTACACTCAACCCGGAATAACTCGAATATAAAGCTAGCTAATAGATAGCCAGCCAGCTAATATATACCCAGCTAGCCAGCTAATAGATAGCTCGCCAGCTGGATAGCCAGCCAACAGACATTGAATAGATAGTTAGCTAGCTGGATAGATAGCTAATAGACAGCCAGCTAGATATCTAACAGATAGCCAATAGATAGCCATCTACGAACCTGCAGAAACAAAATATTAAAACAAAATAAAGTTTTGACTTATTTGCCATAAACACGGATTGACGGATTATTTTGACAGCCCCTGGCGCAATTTTGGAACTCCGCTACGCCTACACCGGCGCAAGCGTATTACGATTAGCGCATGTGGCTATGTAAACTGCGCCACATGTGACGTACTTTTGTTAAAATAGCTCAAGAAAAAACATTGAAACAGCAATTGAAAAGTGTTTGTTTTCCTTTAGAATAATAATAATTAATAATACGTTTCATTTATAAGCACTTTTCAAAACTCTCAAGGTCACTTTACACTCAACCCGGAATAACTCAAATGAATAAAAAGCTAGCTAGCTAATAGATGGTTAATAGATAGCCAGCCAGCTAACCAGCTAGCCAGCTAATAGATAACTAGCCAGCTGGATAGATAGCCAATAGATTGCCAGCTAGCTAGATAGCTAATAGATAACTCGCCAGCTGGATAGATAGCCAGCTAGCTAGCTCGATAGCCAGCTAGAGATCCAATAGATAGCCAGATAACCAACCAGCCAATAGATATTGAACAGATATCCAGCTAGCCGAATAGACAGCTAATAGATAGCCAGCTAGATATCTAATAGATAGAGGTTGTGGTCGTAAGTTGGATGTTACCTGTATAAATGTGTCTTTTTGAGGCGCAATGTACTCCGCTACAGTTTTTTTTCCTGCGCTAACGTAGCTTCCGTGTGTGGGCGATTCAGGTTCCCCTCAGTTTTGATGACGGAACTGGAAGAGTACATCCCAGACGTGAGGACGAGACACTTCAAGGAGGTCAAGATGTTTCTGCTTCACGACCTGCATCGCTTCCGAATGTTCAAGCAGCAAGGTTAAAATTCGGAAACGGCCTTTTCAAGTACAGTGCTACCTCACTTTACCAACCCCTTGGCTTACGAACTTTTCAATTTACGAACGTGAAATTAATGAACATTTTACCTTGGCATACAAACTGTTTTTCGGGATACACACGGAGCCGCCACAATGAGTGATGCGTCGTTGGCGAATGAGCCTGTTCTCCTAACAAGAAAATGGCTGCCGACATTTTTTCGTCCTCCATTCCCCGCCCCCAGTCTTCGGTTAAAGCCACGTGATTGGTCAAAATGGATAGAAAACCGTGAAATTTGGACTCGTTTTAACTTTGATAGTTCAAAGGCAGAGTGTAGACTGCAAGGTTAAAATATCCCATCAATCACGCTCCACAAATAACCCGCACAAGCCATCTGTACACTTGATGCAAAAAGCTATCAACAGAACACAATTAATAATAATAATAAGATGGTGAAAGAAGAAGGTTACGTTCCTCATCGAGTGTTTCATGCTGATGAAAGCGGCCTCTCCATTCTATCAAGCCATCAACCACCATCACAAAGGTCAATAAAACCACTTTATTATACAGTACAGTTTATTTCTTTCATTATAATAACCATAGCACATTTATTATACATAAAAGAAGGTATATTTTCTGGGTATGTTAAGGAGAAAATGATATATTCGGGGGACCTGGAAACGGATTATTCTCATTTTAATGGTTTCCTATGGGAAATTATTTGTTTGGGATACACACTTTTTTGCCTGACACACTCTGTCTGGGAACCAATGAAGTTGGTAAGCCAAGGTATCACTGTATCTCGTAATAAACGCTTTGCATCCATCTACGCAGGCCTGCCAATCCGTTGGGGTCGCTTCACCCGAGAGGAGAACCGAAAAATCCAAGACAACGTGGCACACCTCCTCTCCGTGACGGGCATCGCCACCATCGATCAGCTTCTCTTCCCGCATCGCTACAAGGACCAGGAAGGCGAAATTAAGAAGCTAAAAAAGCAACATTGCTTCTTGGAGGCCCTCGGTGGGTCACGCGTTCAATCCTTTTAATAATCATCATCATACATTTCATTTCTGAGCGCATTTCAAAACTGTCAAGGTCACTTTACAGTCACAGGATAAGTTTTTCTGTGGGTGAGCAGCGACACTCAACCCGAAGTCTCTCAAATAGATAGACAGTTAGCTAGCTAGCTAGCTAATAGATAGCTATTAGATTGGATAGCTACCTAGATAGCTTATAGATAGCTAGTAGCCAGCAAGACTGCTAGTAGATAGCTATTAGATAGCCATTAGAGAGCTAGCTCGATAGCTATTAGATTAGATAGCTACCTCGATAACTAGTAGCCAGCAAGACTGCTAGTAGATAGCGAGCCAAATAGCTAATAGATAGCTATTAGATTAGATAGCTACCTAGATAGCTAGTAGCCAGCAAAACTGCTAATAGATAGCCATTAGGTAGCTAGCCAGATAGCCAGCCAGCTAGACAACTACTAGATAGCTTAAAAATAGCAAATAGATAGTTGGGTCGCCAGCTAGATAACTGAGCTTGAATTTACAAGCAAAAATGTTACGCGCTGCTGGCTTGTACGAGGCCGCGCTGATTGTCCCGTGTCCTCCCGTGTGCGCAGCGGAGGGAATCGCCAGGCCGTGCAAGCAGGTTTTGACGCGTGCTTTAAAGCTGGACACCGGCAACCACTTGGGACAGTGAGAGATGCTTTTTCAACATTTATTTTCCGGCAATGGCGACGCCTTGAGATACGAGTGGAATTTGTTTTCACCTCGCCGCTCCAAACGGCAAACGTTCACATTCCAGATCACCTTACCCCACTGAAATGAATTACATACCCGGAGATCCGTTCCAACCTCGCAATGAAAACCGACAAGTCGAATGGTGCATTCAGGTCCACTCAGTTTTGTCGAGATGCGTTCACCGCCATTTCTCTTGCTGTGTTGCCGATAAAGCGATGGCCAGACCTCTGGCAATGTTTTTCCCTTCCACGAAGGGGCAGCATTTGTCTTTTGGACAGCCACCCTCATGTCAAGCTCATATAACTCCAGACCCGTATAACTTTGGAATGAACTTTTAATCGGTGGCGGACCGTCAAGGCCTGCAAAGCCTTCTTTGCTGGCCTAAAAATATCTAAATCATGGACTGATGTTAATTCTTTTTGTCCGTGAATTCAATCGCTTCCATTCCCAAATTTTGGGGGGAATCGAAAATATAATGTGTCGCGCCATTCCAGAATTTTTTTTCTGGTTTTGGTTTTCCTTGCGGGGGGTGCAGATAAAGTGATGGTCAGACCTTTGGCAATGTTTTTTCCCCTTCCACGTGGGGGCAGCATTTGCCTTTTGTCATTGATTATACAGTCAAACTTGGGTTTTTCGACCGTAATCCGTTCCAGAAACCTGTTTGAAAACCAATTGGGTTGAAAACAAACATTTCTCATGATAATCAAGGTCGGCTTTTTTTCCGAAACAGAAAACCTTCATTCGTCCCACAATGGGGACATTGGCAAATTAATCGATATTGAACCATTCAAATACATCGACTCACAATGGAACGCTACATGAGGTTAATGCATCGGTGAGAATGAGACGCGACACCGGGAAGTGGCGTATAAGGAAGCGGAGGGGAGTCGAATGGTGCATTCAAGTGCGCTCAGTTTTGTCAAGAACCCATTTTCGGTTGTAAACCAAGAATAAAATTTTTGGTGGAAAACCAAATTGGTCGAGAACCGAGACGTTTGAAAACTCAAAAAGGTTTGACTGTAATGAGAATCGTTTTGGTTTTTGACCAGATTGGTTTTCTGGAACGGATTATGGTGGAGTAGCAAAAAGCCTTCCAATTCTCAGCTAACTCGTACGTCAAGGTGTCGCCGCAGACGGACTGTCGCCACGTCAACGTTTCGGCCGCTTTGTTTTGACATGGTCGTGTCCTGTTTTGAGGTTCTCCGACACGGAGCTCAAGAATCTGCTGAAGTTACAGAAGCTCCACGGCAACGATTGGAGCAGCATCGGCCAAAAGATGGGCCGCAGCAAGTTCGCCGTGCAGAAACGCTTCGCCCATATATGTGAGTAACGTTTTTTTCCCGATGCCGCCACAAAAATGGACAAAATACGACTTCAAGGATGGCGGATTAAAAAAAACAACAAAATCATTAGCACCGGCCTACCCACTCTCGAGGACTTGTACACTGCAAGAATCGAAATAAGGGGCTGGGAAAATCCTACTGGACCCTGCGCACCCTGCCCACCACCTTTTCCAGCGACTCTGATCCATGTGCAGCAAATCCAGTAGACATTTAAACAGCTTCTTCCCCCGTCGCCATTAAATCTAAACAATAACCCAAATAGAACTGGACATTTGATTTCTAAGCGCCTTTCAAAACTCTCAAGGTCACTCTACAGTCACAAGATCAATGCTGTAGTGGATGAGCAGCTAGCTAGATAGCTGTCTCGCTATTAGCCGTCTGGCTCATTGAATAGCTATCTAGCTAACAGCTAGATGGCTATTAGCCAGCTGGCTCGCTTTCTATCTATTTGAGTAATTCCGGGTTGAGTTAAGGCTGGCGCGTGTGGCTGCCGCTGCTCACCCAGAGGAAAAGTGATCCTGCGACTGTAAAGTGACCTTGTGAGTTTTGAAAGGCGCTTAGAAATGAAATGGGTGATTATTATCACATGGTCGATTGCTGTGCGAGAGCGAGATGTTGGCTGGCTGGCCAAAATTGTCGCCGTGATGCTAGCTAGCTAGCTAGCTAGCTAGGCATTCACTCAAACCGGAAGTAAGACGTAAAAATGTGAAAATGTGGCGTGGAGATCGCCGGTGGTAAGTTGGCTGTGACGTGTATTTTGTTCCTCAGCCAGCGGTCGAGGCGTTTGGACGTCGCAGGAGGAAGGCAAGATGAAGGAGGCTATCAAGGCTCACCTGGAGCTTCTGGCTGGGAAAAACTACCAGTCGGATTCCCAGGAAGGCCACGTGACTCTGCGGCAGCTCTGCGAACATTTGCCGTGGAATAACATCAGCCAGCACGTGGGCACCAGGAGCTGGACTCAGTGTCGTTTCAAGTGGTCAGTAAGGCCCGTACGCCGCCGCTTATTTCCACCGCGCCCGTTTTGGCCTGGCCTGGCGCGTACTTGTCAACCGGACGGGTTCCCTACCGTTTTTGCACATTTTCCCACGTGGACGACACACAAGACAGTTTGGGCGCTTCGCTCGGACACCGTGAACAAAAACTTGCACACGGGAAGATTGTCTTTGACTGCCGGCAGGGGATGCGGCCATTCATGACCGACGCCCAACTTCTGCAGAACCTCTGCCAAGCTAGTTATTGAGAGGAGATGACAATTTCAAGGACAACCGACACCATTTTTATTTATTTTTTGTTTCCTACCTGACATCAGAAAAACGTTTGATGGCATCTAAAATAGCCAAAACACGTCAAATGCAAAACACCAATAAAAACACATTGAGCTGCGAATTGGGGATTTTCAGAAAGTCCCGCCCCCAGTTCGTGACGTCACGCCAGGACGTCTCGCCTTGTTCGTCAATCAAAACAATGGCTTCAAAGACTTCAGATTGGGAAAAAGATGCTTTCTTCTTACTCATCCTGTTACGAATATCATTCAAATAGTTCTGAAGAGGAAAGCATCCATGTTTGCCATCGATTAAAGGAGTCCTCCCATATCAAGTCGAGCCGTCAATGACAGCAATGTAGCACCCAGAAAATGCACAAGATGGCGCACAAGCTCCGTTAAAAATGGGCTGATTTGCCCGCTGGGAATTTGTGTCAACTAGTATCAAATAGTAGTCTTGGTACAGCACACAACCATTCACCATGACGTTATTGATGTTTTCCTTCTCATTTCGCCATCAACATTCAGAGCAAACAAGGTACCCATTGTGTGTGGCTTTCTCGGTCAGGGGCGTTCCTTCAGTGACGTCACGTCAGGCATCGTCATCAACAGTCACAGGATAAGTTTTTCTGTGGGTGAGCAGCGGCAGCCACACGCGCCAGTGTTCACTCAACCCGGAAGTAACTAAAATCCATGCAAAGCGAGCCAGCTAGCTAATAGCTACCGAGCTAGCTTGCCATTAAGCTAATAGATAGCCATCTAAATAGCTAGCTAGCCACCCAGCCAGATACTGTAGCTAATAGATAGCAAATAGCCAGTTAGGTATCTCGCCAGATAGCCAGCTTGATAGTTAGCTGACAGATCGATTAGCCACAGTGACTAAAAATTAGGACTTATACAGCTAATATACAACACACGTATGTTTTTTTCTCAGTCAGAAAAAATGCTCCCCTACTTATGAACATTCGAGTTACGAACAACGGTACATACAAACGTTTTTGTAGTAACATACGTTGTGTAAGAACCTAGCTAGCTAGCTATCCATTTGTACAGCTAATATACAATACACATGTTTTTTTGCTCAGTAAGTCAGGAAAAATGCTCCCCGACTTATGAACATTCGAGTTACGAACAACGGTACATACAAATGTTTTTGTAGTAATATATGTTGTGTAAGAACCTAGCTAGCTAGCTATCTATCTGTACAGCTAATATACAACACACGTATGTTTTTTTTTCTCAGTAAGTCAGGAAATATGCTCCCCGACTTATGAACATTCGAGTTATGAACAACGGTACATACAAACGTTTTTGTAGTAACATACGTTGTGTAAGAACCTAGCTAGCTAGCTATCCATTTGTTCAGCTAATATACAACACACATATGTTTTTTTTTCTCAGTAAGTCAGGAAAAATGGAGCGGCTAGTAAGGTCGCAGTGTCTCGCAGGTTGACGGCTATTGTATCCTCGCTTGGCGTTTCAGGTTCACTATCCTCCAGCACCGACTGGAGGAGAAAATCCACCGGAAACACCCCAAAAAACTCCGTCTCCAAATCCAAGTGATCAGCACGTAAATCAATTCAGTTCCACGTCGCCCGCATTTGCCCGTCGAACGGCAACGTGTAATCTCTGGGCTGGTTTGATTGCAGGTTGTACGATTCTAATATCGAGGACGCCAGGGATGTGGATTGGGAGGCGGTTTCTACCACCGTGGGGTGAGTGTGCCGTTGGTTGTGGTTGCCGCGGCGACAGGAGGGATTCTGATGCGTCGGCGTTCATCTTTCAGCGGCGTGACTCCACTTTGCGTCCAGGGGATTTTCCGAACCCTCAAAATCTGCCACGTTCCCGGCTGGTCTCAGCTTTCCTATGGAGGTGGGTTATCGTAGCGACCAATCATTCCCCCCCTTTCCCCTTTTCACCGCCAGACATGTGCAAAAGTGTGTCCGCTCCAGTGCCAGGGTTTTTGTCATTGTCACTGGAATTCCAGGACCCACAGAATATTGAATATCATGCAAGGAAACAAAACAAAGCTAGCTCACTCGTGAGGGCAAGCTATTTGGCTAGCTAGCTATCTGTTATCTATTCGCTATCCAGCTTTCTATCTGAATTACTTCCGGGTTGAGTAAACGCCTAGCTAGCTATCTATTAGCTAGCTAGCTGTCTATCTGAATTACTTACGGTTTGAGTGAATGCCTAGCTAAGCTATCTGTGAGCTAGCTAGCTAGCTTTCTATCTGAATTACTTCCGGTTTGAGTGAAGGCCTAGCGAGCTATCTGTTTGCCATCTATTCGCTAGCTAGCTTTATATTTGAGTTCCTTCCGGGTTGAGTGAAAGCTGGCGCGTGTGGCTGCCGCTGCTCACCTCCAGAAAAACTTATCCTGTGACTGTAAAGTGACCTTGACAGTTTTGAAAGCCGCTAAGAAATGAAATGTATTATTATTATGATATAAACCTTCAACATACATTGCAATCAAAATATAACGCTCCAAGCAACTTATGAACAAATTCAACTTACAAACAACCGTTTGGGAACGTATCTCATTGGTCAGTTGGCGTGTATCTGTACTTCCCTAACCTCTTGACGTCATCCGATCCTCCTCCCCCCCCCCCGCAGAGATCATCGACTTCCTGCATCAGTTCGTGGCGCCTCGACTCCAAAAGGAGCTGCGTCACTTCAGCGTAGTTGCGGGCGAGGACGCGGAGGAGCAGCACATCCCCCCCAAGGACGCGTACGCCCTCATCGATATCTTCGCGTCCAACGACGACTTTGTGCACGTGGATAACACTCAACGCAGCAAACGGCGCTTCAGAGAAGAGCCGACGGAGACGTGAACTTGCTTGAACGTGGAACGCTCATTCTGAGTGAGTGACATCATGCTGACTTTGTTTTTTGATCTTTTTTGCATTCCTCGAACTTTTTTAAGCGTCCGTTGTGAGAGAGCTCGCTTCAGCAAATCCAGAAAAAATCAAGTCGATGGGATCCAGCTGTTGTAAAATCCGACAATCAAAATGTACAAATCTTTAACCTAAAGAAGCTTGAGGGCAATCAATCCATCCAACATGTCGGAAGTAAGTCACAAAAAAAAACCATTGTTCATCCTGATATAAATCAATGATTGATTACAACCGATAATGGTACAGTGATACCTCGGTTTACGAAGCCCTTGGCTTACAAACTTTTCGGTTTACGAACGTTAAATTGATGAACATTTTACCTTGGCATGCAAACTATTTTTCGGGATACACACGGAGCGCCACAATGAGTGATGTGTCGTTCTCCTAACAACAAAATGGCAGCCGACTGTTTTGGTCCTCGATTCCCCGCTCCCAGTCATCGGTTCAAGCCACGTGATTGGTCAAGAACGCAGCAGTGAGGGGAGATGGTTTAAACATGAAAGTGATAGGTAGACGACAGAGAGAGACAAAATGGATAGAAAACAGTGAAATTTGGACTCGTTTCAACTTTGATAGTTCAAAGGCAGAGTGTAGACTGCAAGGTCAAAATATCCCATCAATCAGGCTCCACAAACAACCCGCACAAGTCATCTGTACACTTGATGCAAAAAGCTATCAACCCAGCTAAACAACACAATTGATGAGGAACAAGGTAAAATGATGGCAGAGAAAGCGTCTACAAGGGATCATTCCTCAAGATGGTGAATGAAGAAGGCCACGTTTCTCATCAAGTGTTTAATTCTGAGGAAACTGGCCACTCCATTCCATCAAGCCATCAACGACCGTCACAAAGGTCAATAAAACCATTTTATTTCTTTCATTATAATACCATAGCACATTTATTATACATTAAAAAATATATATTTTGTGCAGTTTTAAGGCTTAGAAAATTGTTTTATGGGGACCTGGGAACTGATTATTCTCATTTGAATGGTTTGCTATGCGAAATTAATTTTGGGGGATACACACTTTTCGCCTTACACACTCAGTCTGGGAACCAATTAAGTTCATAAGCCAAGGTATCACTGTACCAGTATGCTACGTGTGGCTAAGGGTGTTTGTGTGTTGTCTAAGCAACGGTTTCAGGCAATAGAAGAGGTTGAAAAACTTGAAAAACTGTTGATTTTTATTAATGAAAAGCAGCTAGCAAGGGACAGCGTGAGTGAGGGTATTATCGCCCAGAAAGCACGGCAACTTCACTCGGATATCAGCAAGATACGACATCAACAACCATCACAAATGTCAATAAAGCGGTTTTATTGTACAGTACAGTTTATTTGTTTAATTACAATACAATAACACATTTATTATACTGAAAAATGTATATTTTGTGTAGTTTTAAGGCTTATTTAGTCGAAAATGATGTTTTATGGGGACCTGGGAACAGATTTTCATTTTAATGGTTTCCGATGGGAAATTAATTTTTGGGATACACACTTTTCGCCTTACACACTCAGTCTGGGAAGCAATTAAGTTTGTGAGCCAAGGTATCACTGTAAATAAAATCAGCCCAGATTGAAAATGGCTGACAAATTAACTCATTGACTACCAGACGATGTGCAAAAATGTGTCCACTTCTGTGCCAGGGTTTTTGTCATTGTCACTCAAATTGCAGGAGCCACAGACTATGTGGAGTTTTAGGAAGACGTAAGCATTCAATTCAGCGAAAGAAACATTAGCCTCGAGCTTCCTCCTTTGACTTTCATTTCTTGAAGGCGATGGCGCCGACCGCACCGCCGCTCGCCCTGACGATGTTGGGAACAAACAGGAGACCCGACGCCCTCTCGATGGTTTCTATGGGAACCAGGAAACGCTCCAAAGGAATTTTTTCATCCACGGGCTCGTTGGGAAGGACGTACGAGCGCAGTTCCACGCCCTGCTGACCGCCGCGGCGCTCCAGGATCAACACCTGTAACCGCAAAAGAATATTGGCCACACACAAAATGAAAGACGTCAACGCGTCAGCCATCTTGAGTGTGTCACAAAAACAAGCCTTGACAAAGCTTCAATATTGTTAGCTTGTAACTGTTAGTGTCATAACACTAAGATAAGTTAAAGACAGGAGCGCCATATTTTCAATTCTGGAATAAATTTGCGAATGGCAGTGAATGAATTAAAGATGGTGTCTTATTACGTGAGCTGACCTTGAAAAAGTGCGTAGGCACGGCGACGTGATTCCGGCCCACAACTTGGTAGCGGACGTAAAGTTTGCCGTCAGCTTCCTGCCTGAAAAACAGGTAAGAGCGCCATCTTGAGTTCGCTTGCCGTTAGCGGATCTTCCCGTCATATCACGTAAAGACAGAGCAACGACAAAAATAATATACAAAACAAGATGACGTCATCATCGCATCAATAATAATCATACATTTCATTTCTAGGCGCCTTTAAAATCTCTCAATGTCACAGGATTGGTTTTTCTGCATGTGAGCATCGGCAGCCACATGCGGCAGCGTTCACTCAACCCGGAAGTAACTCAAATAAATAGAACGCTGGCTAGCTAACAGATAGCAAATGGATAGCTAACTAGCAAGATAGCTACATAACCAGCCAGCTAGCCAAATAGCTAGCTAGATAGCAAACAGATAGCTAATACCTATTGAAACGATAGGTAATAGCTAACTAGCTATATAGCTAATACATACAGTAGCTAGCTAAATAGCTAGCTAGCCAGAACGTGTGATTGCTATATTTTTAGGCCGGCAGAGAAGGCCTTGCATATTTTTTGCGCTCACCTGGGCAGGTAAAGTGGACCCGTACACACGTAGACGTTGGCGTAGTGTTTGGTGAGCGAGCGACAGAACTTTTCCAGGTTGTTCCACGCGTGTTGGTTCAAGTGGGGGTTCTGCGCACACGTACACACATACACAAAACCAATGATGCGTGTGTGGCGGAAGTGAGCACGGCGCAAACGTACCTGTGGGGCAACGTTGGTCAGGTAGAAAGTGTCATCCATTGCCTTCTGGCTCCACTTGTGATTGGCCGCCGCCGCCATGTGACCTCTGTCGAGGCCGCTGCCTTTGTAGTCGCCATTGGTGGCGCGGTGGAAGACGTGAACGCTACGGAGACGACGACGCGTTGATGACGTTGAATGGCCAGCGAATCACAATGGCGTCGCTTCACCTGTCGTCTTCTTTGAAGTCGCAACACTTCCTGTCGGCCGTCCCGCCGAGCGTGTCGCCCCCGAGCCTCTCGATGACCCACGCGGGCGTTCTGGTCCGAGGGTCGTATGAGCTCACGTACGATTCTCTCGTACGAACGTTGGATAGTGACGGGAAGCCATATTTCATGACAGCGCCCCCCGAAGGTCTGCTCAACTACAACGATTTAAGACACTTTGTTGTTTTATTTTCGTTCTTAAAAATTCAGACGGAAAAAAACAGACGAGTTCCTCCATATTTAAAATGATAATAGAGCTTCAATTACACATAAGATGATAATTTCCAGACACTATTGAACACTTGTAGTTTTCGTGACGTCAACACGGCCACCCACCGTCAATTCGGAGGAGGCGTGGACGCTCGGTACCGGAACCAGCGGCAACCGGGTCAGCGGATCCGCCTCCTCCTCCTCCACCGCCGCCGAAGGACCCCATAGGCGGCTCGCCGAGACGCCGATAACCGCTCCAACCGACAAGGTCGCCAAAGTCCGCCACTTGCGCATCATGCCGGTCGCGCTCTGAATACGTCACGCCCGGTGAGTGGAAGTCGCTCGTCCGCCGGCGATGACGTCATGCACTCTAGCTCGCAATTTTCCTTCATTTTCAGGTAGTGGACAGTCATCAACGTGGCTTAAATTTAATGTCTAAGAATTAAATATTGTAATTAAGAAGAAAAACAACTCATTTTCAAGTTAGAATCACTTTTTTCTATCTACTTTTGGATTGAATTTACCTTGATTCGTACATTTCACAGCAGCAAAGTGATGAAAAAAAGGTATGTTTACTGGTGTTTTCCTGTTTATTGTGTTTGTCAAAGTCGTTATAAGTGCCTTGCACGCTGGGTCAGAGGACGGCAGTGGCGATCAGGCTGAAGATGAGCAGTCGACGGAGTTGTGACGTCATCAACGGCGAGGCAGCGCTTGTGTCCAGGCAATCACTCTTCTTGAGACAGACACGTTGCTCGCAGTACACGCCTGTACGCATTTCATGTCGTCAATGAACTGAAGCGACAGTCAAATGTACTGTAATGTAATGTTTTCAAAACTGCACCTAAAACCCCTTTCCAAACAATGTGCGAACGGTAGCAACGGTTGCCAAAATTCTAGCTAAATTCGTGTTTACGTCACTTTGTCTTAGCTGGCTAGCTAGCTATCTCGCTGGTTGGCAAGCTATCTATCTGTATATCTATTACCTATATAGCTGGCTAGCTTTCTATCTATTTGAGTAACTTACGGGTCTACATGGCGACAGTCCGTCTGCGGTGACACCTTGATGTACGAATTAGCTGAGAATTGGAAGGCTTTTCGCTATATTGTTGTTTTAAAGGACAACCGACGTCTCTGGACAAGTTGTGTCCATAATTTGTAAAATGGCTTCAAATGACTTCTACTGAGCGTATTTTAATAAGATTCCACCGCATGTAGCTATATTTTACCTTTTAAGACTCGCTCTGAATATTCAGGAAGTCTTGTTTTTGAGTTGGTGACGAGTCCGTACATGACGTCACTAAAGGACCGCCCCCTGACCGAAAAAAAGACACATTGTAGCAGTCCTTCCATCACGTCAATGTATTTTGCTGTACATGTTTGGTCTGAGAACCGTGTTGCACCCAAAAGCCGCCAGAAGAGGGCATTCAAGCTCCATATAAGGAATTTATCAGCCTGTGGAAACTGAGGTGGCCACAGGAGGTCGCCATTTTGTGCCTCTTTTTTGGGTGAGAGACTTTCCCTCAATGTTGCCTCAAAATGGCATGGAATAAATTCTTTATTGGATTGCAAACATGTATGTTTTCCTCTTCAGAACTATTTGAATCCTATTCATAAGTGGATGAGTAACAAGAAAGCATATTCTCCAAATCTGAAGCCATTGTTTGGATTCTCCAGCAATGCACGACGTCTTGGCGTGACGTCACGAACTGGGGGCGGGACTTTCTGAAAATGCCCAATTCGCAGCTCAATTTTTTTGCCGATTTTGGACACTTGAAGTCATTTTTATTGGTGCTTTGCATTTGACTAAAAATATCATACTGCGTGTTTTGGGTATTTTAGATGCTATAAAACGTTTTTCTGGTGTTAGTTAAAAAACAAAAAAGTGACGTCGGTTGTCTTTTAAAGTACAGTCAAACCTGGGTTTTCGACCATAATCCGTTCCAGAAACCTGTTCGAAAACAAATCTGGTCAAAAAAAACGAAGCATTTTCCATTACAGTCAAACGTCTCGATTCTCGACCAAAAATTTTGGTTTGAAAAATGTATTTAAGCCTTCATGCTTTGGTTTACAACCGAAAATGAACTCGTCAAAACTGAGTGCACCTGAATGCACTATTCGACTCCCCTGCGCTTCCTTATACGCCACTTCCTGGTGTCGCGTCTCATTGTCACCGACACATGATCCTTGTGGAGTGTTCCATTGTGACACTCCATCAACATTCAATTCAGCGTAAGAAACCATAAACTTTCTTCTTTCATTTGAAAAAAAAAAGAGTTAATTCCTAAGTTATATGGGTCTGGAGTTCTCTGAGCTTGAAATGGGGGGCAGCTGTACAAAAGGCAAATGCTGCCCCTTTGTGGGAGGGAAAAACGAGTGAATGAGTTCAAAAGAAATGATAGGCGGCATTCTTGTTTGTTTTAATTGCGAGGTTACAACGGATCACCGTGGCTGTAATTCATTTCAATGGGGTAAGAGGATCTGGAATGTGAACGGCTGCCGTTTGGAGTGGCGACGTGAAAACAAATTCCACTCGTATCTCAAGGCGTCGCCGTTGACAGAAAATAAATGTGAAAAAGCATATTATTATTATGATTATTGTTGTTGTTATCATCATCATCATCGGTATGCCTCACCGGATGTATGACATCATCAGTGTGCGCTTACCTGAGAACTTATCCGCACACTCACATCGCAGGAAGTCCACACAGGTGCCGCCGTTTTGACAAGGGCTAGCTTCGTCGCACACGTTAGCTGGATGACAGTGATGCTAGTTACACATCCACCGATTAGCAACCGCCCCCTTTCTTCCCCACGGCGCCACGCCACGCGTACCTTTGCACCCGTTCCGGTTTTCTCTCCACGTGTATCCTGGCAGGCATCGGTCACAGCGCCTCCCGGTGGTGCCCTCTCGACACTGACAGGCCCCCGAGGCGGCGCAATGTCGAGAGCGGCTGCCCGCCATGTTGCAATCGCACTCTGGATACATGCCACCAAGACCACAACGACAACGCGCTCAGGATTTAGGCGTAAGTCTGTTCTCTGGTCATTTTTGATCGTTTTATTTTGCTGATGAGTCACACATGTCCTAAAACGGGTATCGGCTCTGGATAAATGTCACCAAAGCACTTGCAGAGTACCTGGACTCGGTCATCATTTCAAATCTGGATAATAATAATAATAATAATAATAATGATAATGATAATAATACATTTCATTTCTAAGCGCCTTTCAAAACTCTCAAGGCCACAGGTTAAGTTTTTCTTTGGGTGAGCAGCGGCAGCCACACGTGCCAGCGTTCACTCAACCCGGAAGTAACTCAAATACATAGAAAGCGAGCCATCTCGCTAATATCCATCTACCTAATAGCCATATAGCTAATAGCTAGTTAGCTAGATAGCTATCTAACTAACTAGCTGGCTAGCTAGCTATCTATTTGCTGTCTATTAGCTATCTGACTAATTAGCTGGTTATCTAGATAGCTAGCTATTAACGAGCTATTAGCTAGCTAGCTTTCGGGTTGAGTGAACGCTGGCGCGTGTGGCTGCCGCTGCTCACCTCCAGAAAAACTTATCCTGTGACTGTCAAGTGACCTTGACAGTTTTGAAATAACGGGACTGTTTGTGTCCCCACTTTGCATGTATTGTTTTGGGCGGTGTGTATGCAATCGTGCGACTGGTCACCGACTGACCCAGACAAACGTCCTGGTGATCGAGCGGCAGTTTGTCGTTCCGATAGTAACCGAGACGACAGTGTTGGCAACGGTGACCTCTGGTGTTGTGTTTGCAGCTGACGCAGGTCACCACATTCAGGAAGTCCATGAAGCTGCAGCGGTTTGAGTGGCCATTACACTCGCATTCTAACGCATACACACACACACACAGAAAACAGAAGCATATGCTAGTATGTATGCTAGCTGAATGGGTTCATGCTAGTAGCTATTTAACATCGAACGATCACATGACAATCGCAGGCTAACAACCACATCGTTATGTTCACTCATGATCCTGACCAATAAGAGTTTTTTTTTTTTTAATTGTGGGAGGAGTCAAAGCCACCGCACAAGGGCTAAATGGTGGAAGGGCAGAAGCTAGAGGTTTATTTCGAACCGCATCTGGGCCATCTTACCCTGGAAGGTGACATAGGCAATTTTGGAAAGTTGGCTGCCCGTTCCACTGCCGGGAATCAAAATCTTCTGAGTCGCTTTACAGGAGAAAAAAAAATGAGAGAAAGAACAAAGTACAGTGATACCTCGGTTTACGAAGGCCTTGGCTTACGAACTTTTCGGTTTACGAATGTTACATTTATGAAAATTTTACCTTGGCATACAAACTTTTTCCGTACACGGAGCTGCCTCAATGAGTGATGTGTCGTTCGCAAATGTGCCCGTTCTTCTAACAACAAAATGGCAGCCAACTGTTTTTGTCCTCTATTTCCCGCCCCCAGTCTTCGGTTAAAGCCACGTGATTGGTCAAGAACGCATCACTGAGGGGGTGGTGGTTTAAACATTAAAAGAGACAGGCAGACGACAGTGAGAGAGTTTCACCTTTAATAGTTCAAAGGCAGAGTGTAGACTGCAAGGTTAAAATATCCCATCAATCAGGCTCAGAAAGCACCTCCAAGGGACCATTCCTCAAGATGGTGAAAGAAGAAGGCTACGTTCCTCATCAAGTGTTTAATGCTGATGAAAGCGGCCACTCCATTCCATCAAGCCATCAACGACCATCACAAAGGTCAATAAAAGACTTTATTATACATTACAGTTTTGTTTATTTATTTAATTATAATACATAGCGCATTTATTATACTTAAAATAAGGTATATTGTGTGTACTTTTAAGGCTTATAAAATTAGAAAGTAGAAAATTGTGTTTTATGGGGACCTGGGAACGGATTATTCTCATTTTAATGGTTTCCTATGGGAAATTAATTTTTGGGATACACACTTTTCGCCTTACACACTGTCTGGGAACCAATTAAGTTCGTAAGCCAAGGTATCACTGTATGTTGATCTGTAGCAACGCATCAGGATTATTCCAGGTGCTAATGCTAATGTTGCTCCTCTTGTTACCTTTTTTCTCTTTCTCTTCTTTCTTTTCTTTCAACTCTTTCCAAGCTTCCTTTGTTTCCTTTTCTACTTTCCTCTCTTCAAACACTTTATTTGCATTTTCTTCTTCCGTTTCTGTGTTCTCTTTCTTCTCTTGCTTCTCCAAACCTTCCTCTTTGGGCTCCACAGCTATCAAACAAAGAACATGTTCAACAAATTCAATTCGATGCCACTCTATCTGTCGTTCTACCAATCTATACCTCTACCTTTATCTCTACCTCTACCTCTCTAAGCTAGCTAGCTAGCTAGCTCTCTTTCACCTTTTTCAGTAGTTTTGTCTTCTCTCCTCCATTTGTCTGACTCTTGTTCTTCCTTCTTGGTCACCAAAGAAGGATCCTCTCTTGGTTTGTCAACTTCTGGAAAATTTGCTCTTGACTCCTGCTCAGGAATTTTGGGGGTAGAATCCGGAGATTCTGCTTTTACTTCCTGGGGACTTTCATCTTCTGTCTGGGCTGTTGAGGAATCTGAACGACCCTCGGTTGCATCTGACCCAGAATCAGGATTGAAACTTTTTGTTTCAAGAGGTGTAACAGGACCAGTGGAATCCTGATCAACAAATTTCAATCCAGAATCTGTACTGGAATCTTCTGTTCCAGGTCCAATGGAATCCTTGTCAATTAAATCCAATCCTGAATTTCGATTAAGGTCTTCAGTTCCTGGTCTAGTGGATTCTTGATCTACTGAATCCAATCCAGAATCCGGACTCGAGTCTTTGGTTCGAGGAGGAGTTTCAGGTCCGGTGAGATCTGTATCAACAGAATCTTCTGTTACTTGTGCAGTGGAATCCTGACCTTCTGGCAAAGGGAAGGTGAAATCTACTGGGGCCAAATTCCCCACAGGCTCTGACCAATCGGATGCAGTTGACTCTTTGTCTTGTGCAACTTCTCCGATTTGTGAAGGAGGAGTATTAGGAGCAAGTACTTCAGAAGAAGGTTCACCCCTAAGAGGAGGTAATTCAGGGCTGTCGGGAGGAAACACATCAGAGGTTGCACCAGGATCTGGATTGGGGGGAAACCTTTTGAGCTGTGCTCCATCAGTTGGTGCTGCATCCACAGGAGCTTCTCCCGGGAAAGGTGTGCTTGGGGTTGGCCTGTCAGACGATGGAATTTGATCCAGACTGTCTCCTTCGAGGGGAGTTCCACCTTCACGAGGAGATTGCTTCACAAGCGGTCGTTCAGATGGCGATACATCATCAGGTGGATAAGTTATCTTGATGGACTCTGTTTCTGGTGGGACATCAAAAGAGGCTGCATCAGGGCTTGGTATCTCAAGTAGCTTTTTTTCCAAAGGGGGTACATCAGAGGAGGGTAGTTCAGAAGGTCTGGCAGGAAGAAGTCCATTGGGAGCAGGGGGTACATTTTCCGGAGCAACACCAGGGAGAAGTCCATTGGGAGCTTGAATGGGGAGCAGGTCATCGGGAGGAGAGCCATTAGATGGTTTTAATGCGGGATCTCCACCAACAGAAGAAGTTTGAGGAGGTGGTGGGGTATCTCCAGAGGCGAACGTGGCATTAGGGGGAATTACTTCTGACATCCAGGAACTTGAGCTTGGAGGTGAAAAGCTGCTGGAAGATGACCACATGGGGACAAAGTCTGTCTTGTCAGGGGGTGGAGTCACTGGGTCAGAAATAAACACCCGAGAGTCAGTGTTGATGTTTGAGGTCGCCCCGGTGACACTTGGTACTGTCGGACCGCTAACATCTAATGGCGGACTGACACCTGAGGTGTTCACAGCGGGAACCGCCAGAGAAATACGTTCTACCCCCTTTGATACAGAATCACCGCTTTCCCCTTTTGGACTCGCAGAGTCTGAAACAGTTGTAGAAGACCTCAAATTGTTGTCCTCTGTTGCAATGGTCAGAACGGCGGTTGTAGAACTGTCTGTTGTCAAACTGGAAACCATCAAGCTATCAGTCATTGAGTTGTCAGTTGCTGAGCTGTCAGTATTAAAAAGGGCAAAGCCAGAAATGTCAACGGTAGAACCGCCCACAGTCCAAGAGGTGCTTGAAGGTGAGTTCGCGGTTTTAGGAGACAAGACATCAGTTGTTTCCAGTGATGTCATACTTTCAAGGGTGGAAGTAATCCACAAACTACTACTGTCACTAGAAACGTCAAAACTCCAAGGAGTTAAAGTAGAAGTAGAAGGATCTGTGGTAGAAGTCGAGAAAATATTAGTTGTTTCCAATGCAGTGGTACTTGCAGCTGTTGAACTAGTCCAAGTACTACCGATGTCAGTCCGAGTCTCAAAAGTCACAGAATTAGAAATACGAGTCGAAGAGTCAAGACTGGGAGTCGAAAAAGTGTTAGTGATTCCAAGTGTTGAACCAGAACTTCTGTCAGAGTCATCGGCCACTGTCAGAGAAGAACATTTATGGCTTTTTAGTCCTTTTTGCTCTTCGATAAATACCCACGCACACACACACACACACACAGACACGCATACACATCTATATACACACGTACATGGATAGGTGGATGTAGGGATGGATAGATAGATCAGTACTTACTAGTCAATGTTTCGACTGCTTCACCTATAAAGCAAATATTCATATCAATAGAAACCCAATATAAAATCAATGGAATGATTATGATAAACCAAATCTATGTGGTGTCTGTGTATATATTACATGTGACATACAAGCGTTGGCGGTGCCCCTGGGTAGCGGAAGGAAGCTTCCAGGCATCCAGTTCTGGGAATCAAAACCGGAACTGCAGCGTTGGCAGTCTTGTCCGGTTGTGTTGTGTTCGCAGTCGCACATCAGCGTGGCGTCGCGTAGCGTGCAACGAGATGCGTGCAGGTTACATTTACACCTGGAAAACACACACACACACACACACACACACACCCACGCTATCCTGAATCCAACAGATCCTTGACGCGCTGCACTAATTCACAACGTGTAAATGGTATATTCGCCATGTCAAGTGAATAAGTACTGAGCAGACGTGTACCTGGCAGGTACGTCAATGTTGGATATGGCGTAGAAGTACTTGAGCAGATTGTCTTTCTGGACGTAGGTGCCGCCGAGGGCCGGTCGCAGGAGTCTGAGGCGAAGGTTGGTGAAGGTGAAGAAGTCTCGCAGAGCTTTGCTGCTCTGCAGTCGTGTATACAACGCATCCATGTTCAGGAGTTTGGGCCCTGCGAACACTCGTAAGCGGGCTCCAACCTCAAACACCACCGTCTTCTCCTCCTAGAGATTAGCGGGAGCATGGTAGTGTGTTAGTGTTTCTGCTTCATTTACATAAGCATGAGCGTGTTAGCATTTCAGCTTCACATTGGACCAATGTGGATTTCATCCTCGAAAGCTACAATAAGATACAAGAGTGGACCAGACTTTATCATCACTGTCATTATCCAAAGTTCACCTTGGCGCCCACCCATCTGGAGTACTGCTCGGTGCAGATGACCCTGGTCACGTTGCTGGGTGCCAATTCGGACACTCGCTTGGGTGGCATGCCAAACGTCTCCATGCAGTCGTCGGCATAGAACTGGTACGGCTGCCACGTCAGCCCTGTTGCAGGGAGTACAATGACCCTGTGACTACGGACGCACCACGACTGCCTGACACAGGACCTGCGGGGACTTACCTTTGTCCATGGACTTTTCGAGTACCATGCTGGTGGGGCGCCCGTATTCGAAGCTGACCACCAGGTCGTCCACAACCTCCAGACTTTTGTTCCAAGACAGCGTGATATTGGCCAATAGCGGCTCGGGATAGTTTGACCACGTGACCGTCTGCCAATACGTGATGAGCCCGCCCCTTTCCCGGTCTCCCATTAACTGAGGCGGGTGGGACAAGTCCGGACTGGATGCGTCGCACTCGTCGCTGCAAAGGTACGGGTTCTCCTAAATGGTGAGACACCCCGAGACACATTTGTCCACGTGAACAGGGTGTGGAGTCGAGAAGACACGAACGAGGGCATGAAAACAGGAAGACAAAGTTACGACAATAGTATTAAGGCATGAAAATACGAAGACACGTTCAGGACACTGACCAGGGTGCAGAATCGCTCCGGAGGGTTCCCACAGGTGACTCCCGACGGATCGACTCGTATCTGCATGGCTTCTTTCATATTGGTGGACGGCGGCTGACAGGCGGAGTCCTTCCATCCATACCCCGCCTCCCGGCGACAGGTGTCAAATTGACATCGACTGGACGTCACCAAGAGAAGCAGGAATGGGAGAGGCTTGAGGGAATCCATGAGGGGGTTACCTCAGGGGATGCCGTGAGGTCCTCAAAGGGTGGAGGGGTCCTCTTGAGGCCACGGGGTCGTCAGCGGTGTCGGGCATTCCTTTCCGACATGGCGATCACTCCTTGGAGCGTCCTAAACTGTCAGTAGGGTAGTCGGTAGTAGTATTATAGGACCTCTGCTTGTCTGTGACTGTAAAGTGTCCTTGAGAGCTTTTTAAAATGAAATATATTATGTATATATATTTGTTCTGTGGGTGAGCAGCGGCAGCCACACGCACCAGCATTCACTCAAACCGGAAGTAACAGAAAGTAAAAACAAAAAAACTAAATATCGGGTTTTGCTGTCATACAAAAACTCTGATTATGTTCTATGAATTGTTCTGATTGCCTGCCCCATTCGATCTGCTATCGCCTCATTAGCATGAGTAAGCCAATGTGGTAACGACCTAAGAAGTCTGTTGTAAGCACAGTCTAAACGAAACCCAAAACCGTCATGGCAATTTATCGAAGGGTTTTTCTGTTTTACAAAAACCTTGATTGAAACTCCTGCAATGTACGGTACTGCTACTCCTCTCCTTTTAGAATCTTGAGAATTATTGGTTTCGTTCGCTATTCTTTCTTTCTGACATTTGTTGAATGACCACTGAGGGTACCCACAGTTAGTGAGTGCTCTCCTGATATGTTTTGACTCCTTTTCTCTACCTTCAGTGCTAGTTGGTATTAGTTTAGCCCTATGCTGGAGGGTTCTGATAACTCCTAGTTTATGTTGTAAAGGGTGGTTGGAGTCAAAAAGTAAGTATTGGTCAGTGTGCGTAGCCTTCCTAAAGACTTCTGTTTTTAGCGCTCTGTCCTCTTTTATAATTACTTTACAATCCAAGAAGGCTAGTTGGTTCTCTTGAATGTCCTCACGAGTAAATTTAATGTTGAAGTCTACAGAGTTGAGATGATCTGTGAAGGATTGAATTTCTTGTTTCTTAATTATGACAAAAGTATCGTCCACATATCTAAACCAGTGTCTAGGTTTTGTCCCTGGGAAGGAATATTCTATGAATGGCTCTGATTGCCCCATTCACTCTGGTATCCCCTCAGCTAATGAGGATAAGCCGCGGGGAGAAAGTGTTTAGCAAAACTAGCCGTACACAGTGTAACATAAAGTAACACAAACGCACCGCTGCGCAATGTTACACGTTACATACTGTACAAACCGTGTGACACAACGCAACAAGATCCGTCACGTTGTGTTACACCATGTAACGCAGTGGTACACGTTGTAGTCTGATGAATTACATCATGATACTTTTACAATATAATGTGCTGTGACGCACATACCGCAAACGTATGTAACAGGAAGTGATAACGGGACAGTGTTACATCGTGTTAAAGACGTTAACAAGGCAATTCATAACGTAACACGCTATTCATGTTGTATCGTAACGTGTAACAATGCGGCAACAACACATGGTCAATGCATAAAGTGCGACATTGGGACTCACCAAGTAAAAAAAGTTGGGGTCAAAATGTCGTCTCTGATGTAGTTTTTGTATCCACTCTGAAGATGTTTCTTTCTTTTTCTCCCTTTGAGAAGATAGAGTACAAAGTTGGAATGACGTTCTACTTCCTTTCTTTCTTTTGGTTGTTTCTTCTTCTCACTTGCTTGCAGCTCTCGTTTTCTTCTGCTCCTCGTCGTCTTCTCCTAATCTCCTTCTGTCTCATCCTCTTTTGACTTCGACAGATCCCTCACCCTGGCCCCGCCTCCTTTGACCTCATCGTTGTTATCTTCATCATCATCATCATCATCATCATCATCAATATTGTCATTAGCATCATCATCAGCAGCTGATTATCACTTTATAAGGAGCACTTCAATCATTATTTCCTTTTTTCCACTCACACATGCTCAGCGACACCCTCACGCAAAAGCTCTTTATGTTAATCTCCCTTATTAGCTCTCAGCTAACGTTTTCCTGGTCCTTTTTTGTACTTAACCGACCACACCATATCAAAGCCAAGTCAATGAATGACAAAAACATTAGATTGAGAATAATGTATGGTTATGGTAACCACCTTCCATCCATCCATTTTCCGTACCGCTTATTATTCCTCATTAGGGTTGCGGGGGGTGCTGGAGCCTATCTCAGCTGTCTTCGGGCACGAGGCGGGGGACACCCTGAATTGGTTGCCAGCCAATCGCAGGGTAACCACCTTCTCTCCCCTAAATTAAAATTATATAATATACAGTAAAGTCTCGTTATATCGATATTCAAGGGAGTCGGAAAAAATATCGATATAACCGGGACTATCGATATATCCGACCCTGTTTGCATGTAATTTTCTCCGTGCATGCATAGAAATAGTATCGATATAACCGGGACTATCGATATATCCGATATCGATATAACCAGACTTTACTGTACTTCCACTATTCAATGTAATAATAATAATAATAATAATAATAATAATAATAATAATAATAATAATAATAATAATAATACATTTAATTTACAAGCAACTTTCAAAGCACTCAACTCACATATTCACCATTCACCAGTATTTATATTATTACTACTACTAGTACTAGTAGTAGTAGTAGTAATAATAATAATAATAATACTAATAATGATAATTGTTAGAACTAGTTACATACACATGCTAGCTAGTTCTAACAATAATAATAATAATAATAATAATAATTGTTAGAACTAGTTACATACACAGGCTAACTAGTTTTAATAATAATAATAAGAATAATACATGTAATTTATAAGCGCCTTTCAAAACCCTCAAGGTCACTTTACAGTCACAGAATCAGTTTTTCTGGGTGAGCAGCGCCAGCCACACAGGCCAGCTTTGACTCAACCTGGAAGTCACTCAAATAGAAAGCTCGTTAGCTAGCTAGCTAATAATAATAATAATAATAATAATAATAATAATAATAATAATAATAATATATTTCATTTCTAAGCGCCTTTCAAAAGTCTCAAGGACATTCTACAGTCACAGAATATTTTTCTGTGGGTGAGCAGCGACAGCCACATGCGGCAGCATTCGTTCAACCCGGAAGTTCTTTCATTATTAGAATGACTACACAAACTATACAGAAATCCATATATATATATATAAACAAACAAATACATACATAAATACATGTATACATACATGAATAATAAATACATTAATAAATCCATTAATAAATAAATATCGACAAACAAATAAATACATAAACAAACACTTAAATAATAATAATACATAACTAGGTCTGTGTAAGCTCTCAGTCGTACAGGAGTGGTCCATCGATGAAAATGTTTCTTCAGCCGTCATCTGTACAGATTTGTACAGATGACGGCTGAAGAAACCTTCTCATCAATCCATAACTAGAGAACTAATAGATAGCTAAGATTGTCGTTACTGCCATTAATGTTATATTTGTCGGGATTGCTTTTATTATTACATCGCACGAAGTACCAAATTGTATTGTGTATACTAAATTGCGTCGTGCAACATGTGTCCAGATGTGTTTGAAAATATCGTTTCCTCGGATTGGTGTCGCCTGAACGCAGCATTGACGCGGGAACATGTTCTCGTGACGTCATCGGAAAGCGACAGCACCTGACGACGGCGCCGTCGACGCTAAGATGGCGGACGCGGTCAGTGTCGGCGTCAACCTGGAGGCCTTTTCTCACGCCATCAGCGGCATTCAGGCGCTGCGATCCAGCGTCACCCGCGTCTTCGAGTCCCTGAAGGACGGCATGAAGAACCGAGAGACCCTGGAGGGTCGCGAGAAGCAATTTCTCGCCGCCTTCCAGGAGAACCTGCAGGCGGTCAACAGGGACCTCAAGTGAGTGCGCCCGACTCGTTTCGAGTTCATGAGCAAACCTTTCAAACATTCGCCCCGACCTCCATATTGGTCTCCATTTTGACAACGTTACACTCCATCAGAACAAACGGCAATGCGTCTTCTTTGAATGATTGACGATGTGTCCATCAAATACAATACAATACAATACAATACACATAATATTAATACGTTTCTATATGCGCATTTCAAAACTTTCAAGGGCACTTTACAGTCACAGGATACGTTTTTCTGTGGGTGAGCAGCGGCAGCCCCACGCGCCAGTGTTCACTCAACCCGGAAGTAACTCAAATAGATAGAAAGCTATCTAGCTGATAGATAGCTAATGGAAAGGTAGCTCGATAGCTAATGGATAGGTAGCTCGTTAGTTAATAGATAGCCAGCCAGCTAGACAGCTAATAGATAGCTTGGTAGCTATCGAGATAACTGATATTGAATGGAATTTACGATGTCATTGTCACTCGGCAGCCAGCGTTCACTCAACCAGGAATAAGTCAAAAAGATAGCTAGCTAATAGATAGCTAGATGTATTCGTCCATCCGTGCGTTTACATGTATGTATGTATGTATTTGTCCACCCGTCTATGTTTATTAATGAATTTATTTATTGCGTCTAACTTTTTCCTTTTTTGGGAAGTATTCCATTCAAGTCATCTTTCTCCGAATTGTCTCCCAATGTTGTTGTTGTTGTTGTTGTTGTCGGGAACCAGCGAACTGGAGCGTCTGAGTGGCCTGGTGGGTCGTCCGTCCGAATCGCACCCCTTGCACAACAGCGGTCTCCTCAGTCTGGACCCGGTGCAGGACAAGACGCCGCTCTACTCGCAGCTCTTGCAGGCCTACAAGTGGTCCAACAAGGTGGGCTCGCTAACGCTTACTTCCGGGGTCAGGTTCAAATACTACAAGCTAATATTAGCATTAACAATTACCTTGATCATTTAGCCATTATAAACGTCATTAAATCATGACGTTATTGCGGCGACGTTGTCACCTGGCTAGCTATCTAGCTAGCTATCTTTAGGCTATATATTAGCTATCTACTAGCTATCCAGCTAGCTTTCTTTCTAACTGTGTATTTTAGTGACATTCAGTGTATTAGCTAACTGACTATCTAGGTGGCTAGTTATCTAGCGAGGTATCTGTTGGCTAGCTATTACCTGGCTAGCTAGCTCTCTATTTAATTCCGGATTGAGTGAACGCTAGCGCGTGTGGCTGCCGCTGCTCACCCACCGAAAAACTGATCCTGTGACTGTAAAGTGACTTTGAGAGTTTTGAAAGATGCTTATAAATGTAATGTATTATTATTATTATGATTAAAAAACGATCTTAATATATGGCGAAATAAACATTTTTATTTCCTTCCCCGTTGATGACGGCTCAGCCGATTTGTGGTGTTTTGTTGTCGGCAGCTGCAATATCACGCCAGCCTGGCTTCCAGTTTGTTGAACCAGCAGTCACTCAAGCGCTCGGCCAATCAGATGGGCGCCTCGGCCAAGCGACGGCCTAAAGTCCAGCCCAGCACCCTCGTCCTCCCCCCGCAGTAAGTAGCGTATTTTCGGGTGTATAAGGCGCACCCGAAAGCCTTGATTTGATGAAGATGACCCTGCGCCTCATACGCGGGTGCGCCTTATATGTAAAGTCATATTGAGCCGCAACATATTTCGCAAATACTGTCAGCAGTTACTGACTCCACACCCCCAAACTTTTTTTTCATTCATTGAAGGTGCGCCTTATAATCCAGTGCGCTTTATGCATGGGAAATGTTTGTAAATAAACTATTCATTGGGGGTTGGCCTTATACTGTGGTGCCCCTTATATATGGGAAATGTACGAATACACCATTCATTGGGGGTGCACCTTATACTCCGGCGCGCCTTATATATGGGGAAAGTTTGTAAATACACCATTCATTGGGGGTGCGCCTTATACACTGAAAAATACGGTACATTGTGTCAAACAATGGCATAACACACGAAATATTTGAGAAAATTGTCAAAAACATTTGCGTGGCCATATTTTTTCCCAGATACGTGGACGACGTGATTTCCCGGATCGGCCGAATGTTTCCCGACATGAGCATTGAACTTTTCCGCCCCAACGGAACGTCTGCCGTCCTGCTGGTACGTTGATCCGCGGACGCAATCAACGTAGCAGCTGACGTTGCCACTTCCTGTCAGGTGACGCTGGGGAAAGTACTGAAAGCCATCATGGTGATGCGCTCGCTGTTTATCGACCGAACGTTGGTGCGAGGCTTCAACGAGAACGTTTCCGACCATGACGGCAAGGTCACGCCCATTTTTGAAATCAAATGTATGATGATGATGATTACACTTGGTTTACGAACTTTTCGGTTTACGAACGTTACATTGATGAAAATTTTACCTTGCCATACGAACTACTTGTTGGAATACACACGGAGCGCCACAATGAGTGATGTGTCGTTGGCCAACGAGCCTGTTCTAACAAGAAAATGGCCGGCGAGTGTTTTTGTCCTCTATTCCCCGCCCCTGGTCTTCGCTTAAAGCCACGTGATTGGTCTAGAACGTAGCAGTGAGGGGAGGGGTTTTAAACATTAAAGAGACAGGCAGACGACAGAGAGAGAGTGATAAAATGGAGAGAAAACAGTGAAATTTGGACTCGTTTCAACTTTGATAATTCAAAGGCAGAGTGTAGACTGCAAGGTTAAAATTCCCATCAATCAGGCTCCACAAATAACCCGCACAAGCCGTCTGTACCCCAGCTACACAACACAATTGATGAGGAACAAGGTAAAATGATGGCACCTCCAAGGGATCATTCCTCAAGATGGTGAAAGAAGAAGGTTACGTTCCTCATCAAGTGTTTCATGCTGATGAAAGCGGCCACTCCATTCCATCAAGCCATCGACGACCATCACAAAGGTCACTGAAACCACTTGATTATACGGTACAGTTTATTTCTTTAATGATAAAACCATAGCACATTTAGTATACATAAAATAAGGTCTATTTTGTGTCGTTTTAAGGCTTCGAAAATTAGAAAATTATGTTTTGTGGGGACCTGGGAACGGATTATTCTCATTTGAATGGTTTCCTGTGGGAAATAAAATTTTGGGAGACACACTTTTCGCCTTACACACTGTCTGGGAACCAATTAAGTTGGTAAGCCAAGGTATCACTGTGTTATTATTATTATTATTATTATTTGTCTTGTCCTGCGCCTTGTTGACACTTTCCATACCCCGTTTAGCTGGACATCTGGACCAAGTCGCAGCATCAGGTCTTCCAGAAGGTGAGTTAAAAGTGTGGTTGGGGGCGGGGGATATCCCGTTTCGCATCTTCTGATTGGTGTGTTGTGATTTGCAGGTGACGGATCACGCCACCACCGCCCTGCTCCACTACCAACTCCCTCAGATGCCCGAGGTCGTCGTGCGCTCCTTCATGGTCAGCGGGAACATTTGATTGCTTTCGATTAGCCTTGATTAGTTTGGCAGTGGACAAATGGACATTTCACAGCAGCAATGTGATGAAAGCAAAGGAAGAAGTCCAAGTGGAACATTTTGGTGACCTTTAGTGTTCATATGGAACACTAGTTCTTCTCTAAACTTCTCTATCAGCAACGGTGGTCCGGATAACTCCGTACCTGGAGTTATCCGGACCTCACAATACCATTGAAACAGGAATGTGTGTGTGTGTGTGTGTGTGTGTGTGTGTGTGTGTGTGTGTGTTCCTGCCCAGACCTGGCTGAGAAGCTACATCAAGCTCTTCCAGTCTCCGTGTCAGCGATGTGGTCACTTCCTGCAGGACGGACTTCCTCCAACCTGGAGGGACTTTCGGACCTTGGAGGCCTTCCATGACACCTGCCGCATGTGAACACACCCTCACACACTTTTATAGAAACGCTTTGGTCCAGGCCGCATTTGAGGCGTTGGCGTGGGGACCTGGGCCCTCCTCGTGGGGTCCGCGGTCTTCATCATCATCATCATCATCTTCATCATGGAAAATGTTAAAGGCTCCCCGAAGGATTTCAACGTGGGCTTAATGAGGGGGCATGCGTGATCGTCATCTTCATCGATGACCTTCATGACTCATTGATGAAGGTCAATTAGGCGGCGGCCTGCTGTCGCCGACGTCACACCTGAAGACCACCTGCCCCATCGCGCAAACCTCCCGAGACCCTCCCAACCGAGGGCCTTCTTTTTTTTCTTCTTCTTCTTTACTCGTCATGAAGTCGAATCCCATTTTCAGTTTAATTTTTTTTTTGTTCTGGTGTACCACCAACACCAGGACGGAGAAATTATTTTTTTACTCCAGGCAAGGAGAGAGAGGAAAAGCGCATTGTTGACAGAATACATTGAAAAAACGTACTATGCCAATAAAGTTGTTTTAAGGTCACTTTACAGTCATAGGATGTTTTTTTTCCTGCGGGTGAGAAGCGGCAGCCACATGCGCCAGCGTTCACTCAACCTGGAAGTAACTCAAATAGCTAGAACGTTAGCTCATAGTCAGCTCGACAGTTAGCTAACTAGCTAGATAGCCAAATAGCTAATAATTTCTTTTGAGAAACAAACGCACTCTGAAAATAGCATTGTGGAAAAAAAGTCCTCCCATTCTGTATGAAAGTGATATTTTTTTAAATTTTTTATACCCTATCTTGCGATAAAGAGGAAAAAAACGAGCGAAAAAATTTGACGTTTGTTAACTTTGCAATGCTAAGGGACGTTGTTTGAGCACGCACAGTGTACCTAATAATGAAATGTTATCTGATTGGTTGTCCGGTGTGTCAATTTAGTGAAAGGATCGCTGATTGGCTGACGTGTATTTTTATTTTTTTTGTATAGTGTCAGTTCATGACAATGTCACACCACCTTATTATGCGATCTACTAATACAGTAGTACATTGGAGATCGATTGGTCGATCGTGATGGACGTATTGAGCACCCATGGTGTATATACAAATCAAACTTTGTAGCCTGCACAGACCAGAAAACCTGAACCGGAAGCAACGTCTTGATTTTTTTTGGGCCCAACGTGGATGTCAAACTTTTTTGAATGCTTTATTTAATAAATTGCATATTTACCCCACCCCTCCAAAAGTCCACAGTAACTATAACTAAATAATTATAACTGAATAATATATCACTACTTGACACAACAACCCAATTTTTTTTCGTTTTTTTATTTTTCCTCATCCGAGGTTGAAACCGCTGACGATGCTAACCCCGCCCCCCCGCGCGGACCCTCAACACAATGAAGCGGCCACCGCGCATGCTCGTCTTCCCGCGCTTGCGCCCAGTTCCCCATGGAGACAACAAAGGCGGGGCGCGTGACCGCGTCCGCTACTACGATGACTCTTGCTACTGCGCACGCGCACATACAGACACGCACGGCGGGACGGCAGCCGTGAACGCGCGCGACGAGGAGAAGAAGAAGAAAGGAAGAGGAGGAGAAGAAGGAAAAGGAGGCGACATGAGTGTCAACTGGGGCGCGGAATTGTGGGTACGTAACGCGAATGGCGTCCGCCGGCACCTGCGGCCGCGTGTCCGTGTCCGTGCTCGTGCGCGAGCGGGTGTCAAGGCTTCCCGGGCGGCGGCTCACGTCCCTTGTTCCATAGCAACACGCTCTCGGGCACGCGCGTCAGCACGTTGAAATGGTTGAGGTATGTGGTAGGATGACGTCACTCGCTCGGCTTTTCATTCACCGCTGCTAACCAAATTAGACGTCGTGGAAATCGTTCAGTACTCGCTAGTGGTCCGAATCTCTGAACTAGACCAGGTCGACAAACCACTGGTTCGGGTGTGCCTGCTAGTCCGGGTGTTTCACTAGTCAAGCCCAGGGTCCGGTCTCATCATTGAAGTCACCCAATCGCTGCTAATTACATGTCAGGTGCAAGCCCAGATCCAGTCTTCGATCCAGGTCCTTTGTAATACTAATACTAATACTAATACTAATACTAATACTAATACTAATACTAATACATTTCATTTCTAAGCACCTTTCAAAACCCTCAAGGTCACTTTACAGTCACAGGATCAGTTTTTATGCGGGTGAGCAGCGGCAGCCACATGAGCCGTTCACTCAACCCAGAAGTAACTCAAATAGATAGAAAGCTAGCGATCTAGCTAACAGATAGCTAATAGATAGACAGTTAGCTAACTAGCTAGATAGCCATATAGATAATAAATAGCCAGCTACATAGCTAGCCAGATGGCTAATTGTTAGCAATCTGCGCTACGGGATGCTGTGATTGAACTTGTTGAATGTTGAAACACATTAACTTTCGTTTTTCTTGCAGGGGTGGCGATAAAGCGCTGGTTCGACCTCCGGTAATGTTTTTCCCACCCACAAGCGGGCAGCATTTGCCTTTTGTCCATGTTAGCGCTTTGTTCCAGTTTCAGGTGTTGTTAAAGCGCTATATAAAGCAATAATGCTGGTTATCTATTGGCTATCTAATGGCTAGCTGGCTAGCTTTTTATATATTTGACTTATTCCGCGTTGAGTGAACGCTGGCGCGTGTGGCTGCCGCTGCTCACCCACAGAAAAACGTATCCAGTGACTGTAAAGTGACCTTGAGAGTTTTGAAAGGCGCTTGTAAATCAAATGTATTATTATTATTATTATCAAAATGGACATGTGAGTATTAACCAGTCTCTACGTTTATGACAGGACCAGTTTGACAATCTGGAGAAACACACCAGCTGGGGCATCGACTTCCTGGAGAAGTACACCAAGTTTGTCAAAGAGCGAGCCGACATTGAACTCCAGTACGCCAAACAGATCAGGTCAACCACCATATAATAATAATAATAATAATAATAATAATAATAATAATAATAATAATAATAATAATAATAATAATAATTTCACTCAACCCGGAAGTAACTCAAATAGATAGAAAGCTATCTCGCGAGCTAATAGCTAATAGATATCTATTAGATAGCTATTAGATAGATAGCTAGATTGCTAATGGATAGGTAGCTCGATAGCTAATGGATAGGTAGCTAGATGGCTAATGGTTAGGTAGCTAGATAGCTAATGTATAGGTAGTTCGATAGCTAATGGATAACGAGCTAGATAGCTAAGAGATAGCTAGGTAGACAGCTAATAGATAGCTAACCAGCCAGCTAGACAGCTAATAGATAGCTTGGTAGCTATCTGGATAACTGATATTGAATGGAATTGACTATCTCATTGTCACTCGAATTGCAGGACCCACAGAATATTAGCCAATACTAGCCAATAGATACCTAATCACTAGCTAGCTAGATAGCTAACCAGCCAGCTAGATAGCTATACAGCTACTATCTAGCTAGCTAGATAATAGATAGGTAGCTAGATAGCTAATAGGTAGCTAGCCAGCCAGCTAGACAGCTAATAGATAGCAAATAGATAGCTTGGTAGCTATCTAGATAACTGATATTGAATGGAATTTACGATGTCATTGTCACTCGAATTGCAGGACCCACAGAATATTAGCCAATAGATAGCTAATGGCTAGCTAGCTAGCTGGATAACCACCCAGCTAGATAACTATATAGCTAATAGATAGCTAGCTAGATAGCCAGCCAGGGAGCTAGATAGCAAATAGTTAGCTAGCAAGATAGCTTGTTCGATAGCTGGATAGCTAGATAAATAAATCAAGATATATTTACACAAAATATTGATTCCATACCGTCGGCCTCCTGATTTATTCGACTTCCGACGAGACGACTGGATATTGTACTTTATCGCCACACCGTCATCGGCGCAGACGTACGGCCTGCTAATGCTAATGCTTGTCTTTTACAGGAGCCTCTCAAAGAAGTACCTACCCAAGAGAAGCAAAGAAGATGACAACAGGTGAGCGGCTCATCCTACCTTGGGGAACTCTTTTCACAGAGTTTTTTGGCGCGCCTTCAGGTACACGTGGTGCGCGGCTTTCAGCGCTACCCTTCAGCAGCTTGCCGAGTTGGCGGCGCAGAGAGAGGAAGTGGCCGACAAGCTCAGCTCGCACGTCGCCGCCGACCTCGGCAGGTTTACGCAGGACCTCAAGGCCGAGAGGAAATCGGTCAGATGGCGCTCACGCACGCACGCACATTCAAGCGCAAGATTCACATACGTGTACTTTTTTTACATTTTTGTACCTCCCTCTAGCATTTCCAAGATGGCCGCCGTGCACAGCAGCACATTGAAAATTCCTGGAAGCAACTTGAGTCTGTGAGTTGAACCTTGAAAGATTGACCTCATCATTTCCTCATACAGTCATATACCTTGGCTTACCAACTTAATTGCTTCCCAGACAGAGTGTGTAAGGCGAAAAGTGTGTCTACCAAAATTTTATTTCCCACAGGAAACCGTTCAAATGAGAATAATCCGTTCCCAGGTCCCCAGAAAACAGCATTTTCTACTTTCTAACTTTCTTAAAACTACACAAAATAGACCTTATTTGATGTCTAATAAATGTGCTATGGTATTATAATTAAAGAAATAAACTACTGTATAATAATGTCATTTTATTGACCTTTGTGTTGGTCGTTGATGGCTTGATGGAAAGGAGTGGCCGCTTTCCTCAGAATTAAACACTTGATGAGGAACGTAGCCTTCTTCTTTCATCATCTTGAGGAATGATCCCTTGTAGACGCTTTCTATGCCATCATTTTACCTTGTTCCTCATCAATTGTGTTGTTTAGCTGGGTAGATAGCTTTTTGCATCACGTGTACAGATGGCTTGTGCGGGTTATTTGTGGAGCCTGATTGATGGGATATATTAACCTTGCAGTCTACACTCTGCCTTTGAACTATCAAAGATGAAACGAGTCCAATTTGTCACTCTCTTTCTGTCGGCTGCCTGTCTCTTTATTGTTTAGCCCTCCCGCTGCTGCGTTCTTGACCAATCACATGGCTTTAACCGAAGACGCCATTTTATTTCTGGGAGAACAGCCTCACTCTCTCTCTCTGTCTGTAACCCCCTTGCCCCCCTCCCCTCACTGCTGCATTCTTGACCAATCACGAGGCTTTAACCGACGTCTGGGGGCGGGAAATAGAGGACCAAAACAGTCGGCTGCCGTTTTGTTGTTAGGAGAACGGGCTCGTTGGCGAACATCACTTATTGTGTCAGCTCCGTGTGTATCCCAAAAAATAGTTTGTATGCCAAGGTAAAATGTTCATCAATTTAATGTTCGTAAACCGAAAAGTTCGTAAGCCAAGGGCTTCGTAAACCGAGATATCAGTATTTTTATTGATTTAAATATGATCTGTTCTTAATTTGCCTATGATTTGATACAACCTGCGACGCTTGCAGACGAAACGGCGTTTTGAGCGCGACAGCAAGGAGGCGGATCGAGCGCGGCACATGTGCGACAGGATGGACGTGGACAACAACGTGGACGCTGAGAAGGTGGCACCAAAACAACACCCACACATTGTTGTTCTTTGCTGAATTGCTTGCATTGGACAAGCTTGACCAAAGTGGGCAAAATACGCCAAAACGTGGGCCAACGGAATTTGGAATTTAGGGAAGAAGTCGACAGATTTTAGTTTCAAATGTTTTTTTTTTTTTTTTTTAGTTTTTTTTAATCATTGATACCATTTTTTTTTTTTTTATGTAATTGATGGCCATTTTTTGGTTTCTTTTTTTTAGATCATTGATCATTTTGGGTCATTTCTTGGCATTGTGTATCATGGATGACAAATTGCTCTTATTATTATTATTATTAAAATAATAATATATTTATGATATTGTTTTATTATAATAGAAATTATTATGAAAATAATATATTTCTTATGCATTATTTATTGTTTTATTCTTCTTGTTTTATTTTTTAGTATTACTAAAATAATAATATTATATATTTATGATACAATATTTGTTTATTATAATTATTATTATATTTACTCTACAGTATTTATTGTTGTATTATTATTATTATTAGTAGTAGTAGTATTAAAATAATAATAATAAAACAATAAATATATCAATTCGTCATCAATCATTCATCATCATTGATGACGAATTGCTATATTTTCTGTTTTATTATTATGATTATTATTGTGTTTTATTATTATTAATTGTTATTATATTCACTCCAGTATTTATTGTATTATTATTATTAGTAGTAGTAGTAGTAGTTGTAGTATTAAAAGAAGAATAATAATAATAAATCAATAAATATAGCAATTCATCGTCATACATGATGATGACTTGCTATATTGTTTTATTATTAGTATTGTTATTATTAGTGATTATTATTATGATTATTATTATTATATTTACTATCCAGCATTTATTGCATTATTAGTATTATTGTTATTAGTAGTAGTAGTCATAGTATTAAAATAATGATGATAATAATAATAAAAAAAATCACGAAATATAGCAATTCATCATTCATCATCATTGATGAGGAATTGCTATATTGTTTTTTTTTATTTATTATTGTTGTTGTTGTATTTTATTATTATTATTATGACTATTGTTATTGTTGTTGTTTGCCACTGTTTGTGTTGATTGATTACCATTCTTTAGCTTTGGTTGCCATCGGTTACCATTCTTTAAGAAGGTTCACAGGGTTCTTTCTGTGCCACATTCAAGTCATGTGAATTCTTGTTGTGTGTGTGTGTGTGTGTGTGTGTGTGTGTGTGTGTACCCCTCAGCGCTGCTCCTTTAAGGTAAGATGCTCGCTGAATCAACTCGCGATTGCGGCGAGCGTGTCTTTCTGGTGGTGTTTTTCAGGCCCGGCAGGTGGCGCAGCAAAAACTGCAAACGGCCCAAGAATCCAAGAAGGAATATGTCAGCACTTTGACTCAATTCAACCGGGACCAGCGCCAACACTACCACACCATGGTGCCCGTTATATACCAGGTACAAAACAAACTAACTCACAAAAACTTGACTCTGAAATATTTGATTACAAAATAAAAGAAAGAAATAAACATGAATAGAAATAAATAACCAAACCATTTAATAGCTAAATTAATTAATTAATTTGCGGTTTCAGAAATGAAAAAAAAAAAAATACTTTTTTCCCCCTTTTGAAACGCCGTTTTTTTTTTCTTGAAAAATACAAAGATTGGAACATGTCTATTTTCTTTCCAAGTTGACTTTTGTAAAAATATGATTTTTTTCACTCGATTCTGAATGATTTGATTATTATTTTTTCTTTTATTTATTCATTTGCTTTGTTTGTTCATTTGTTTTATTGTATTTCTTTTTTTAATTACATTGTATTTATTGAATTTCATTTAAGAAGAGATTATTTATTTACTTGTTTTTTTATCCACTCGTTTATTGATTATATTATTCATTTTTTTATCATGGGTTTATTTATTCATTTATTTTGTTTCATGTATTTATTTTCTTGTATGAACATTTTTTTTCTTAATTTATCTATTTGTTCATTTATTTGATTGCATTTTCTTTTCTTTTATTGAATTACATTTTATTTTTTTATTCTAGCAGAGATTATTTATTTTTTTGTTTTGTTATGATGTCATTATTATTATAAATAACATTAAAGCGATATGCTGGTGGGAGAGGTTCAATTTGGATCGCTCGTACAACAGCATGCTTAGGCAACATAGCATTAGTAATGTTGATGAGGTGATAGCAGAGCAAATAGGGCAATCCGGCCAGTCGTTCGTCAGCAAAATAGGACCAATCAGTGGAGCCGCAGGGAGTAGTCCTCTGCTCCCCCCAACCTGAGAGCAGGGACCTATCTTAGCAGAGTCCGGCACCGCCATGTCTGGACAGTAGGGGGTATATATATATATATATATATATATATATATATATATATATATATAGGTATAGTTTTCTGACGAAGCTTCTTGGATAAGAAGCGAAACGTCCGACACCTTCAAGGAAGTACAGATGACGGCTGAAGAAACCTTTTCACCGATGGACCACTCCTGTACGGCTAAGAGCTTACATACACAGACGAATTATTATAAATAAATCACTAATGGTATATGTGACAGCGGATCCAAGAAATGGAGGAACGTCGTATCGAACGCGTGGGCTCGGCCATGCGTTGGTCGGCCGAAGCGGAGAAGAAAGCGCTCCCCGTCGTCAGCCGCTGCTTGGACGCCATGATGGAGGCCGCCGAGAGGATTCAAGCCCGGGCGGTGAGACACCCCACCCCCCCCATTTGGTTTATGCACACCACTCGCCCAGTTTTCCACCCCCGATGGTTTTACAGGACACCCGCACGGTGGTGCGGGCGTACAAGTCGGGCTTCGAGCCGCCGGGCGACGTGGACATGGAGGAGCACGTGGCGTCCATGAGGCGGAGCATCTCCGAGTCCAGCTATCTGGACCACCATATGGAGGGGCGCAGGCACGGCAGGAAGTTGTGGCCTTTCCTCCGCAAAAATAAGGTAAGAGGAAGAATCATCATCATACTAATCATAATCATAATCATAATAAGACATTTCATTTCTAAGCGCCTTTCAAAACTACAATAAACAAACAAACAAACACATAAGTAAAGCAAATAAATAAATAAATGAAACAAAAATAAACGGCTAAATAAACAAATTAATAAAATAATAAATATATGGGTGGGTAAAAAAAAGCCGTACATGCAGACAAGAGAATCTTTGTTAATAATAATAATAATCATAATAAATTTGATTTCAAAGCGCTTTTCAAAACTCTCAAGGTCACTTTACAGTCACAGGATAAAGTTTTTCTGTAGGTGAGCAGCGGCAGCCAACCTGGAAGTAACTAAAATAGATAGAAAGCGAGCAGTCTAGCTAACTAATAGAATGCTAGATAGATAGCTAATAGATGGCTAGCTAACTGGATAGCTAATCTGTTTCCTGACTCAAATAACTAGCTAGCTAGCTATAATGCAATCACGTTGCTAACACGGAATTAGAACAATGCCAAGATAAAATTAGCATATTATATTGACAGCTATAATTTAGCAATATATTGTTACTATGGTAACACAGTGGTCATACATTAGAACAACAATAAAACTAATAATTAAAATGTTTGCACCAAACTCCCGCAACATTAGTATAATGTGCGCATCGTAGGATAATAAGTTTAAAATAATGCTAAGATAGAAAGAAGATAAGATAGATAGAAGAATTGGATTGGATAGAAAGCTAGCTAGCTGGCTAGCTAATAGATAGCCTCCCGTCTCGGGTGACCCGTCAAGCCGCCCCATTCCCGTGACCTTTGACCTTTATCCTCTCAGTTGCTGAATCTGCTGTCGTCGCCTCACCAGCCTCCTCCGCTGCCGCCCGCCTCGCCGTCTCCGGGGGGCGTGGCCGGCAGCCCGCAGTCCCCTCCACCGGCCACCAGGGACCCCATCGCGCAGCGTTTCAATGACCTCGTGACCTCCGGTTCCCGAACCAGGAAGCAGTGCCTGCGCAGCCTCAAGAGAGGAGTACTCCTTCAAAAATTTCACTTTGCCCTCCGTTGCTTCACACACACACACACACACACACACACACACACACACACACACACACACACACACACACACACACATGCGCGAGTCATTCATTTACTTATTTTTAATTTTTTTGTTAATTAGTAATAATATTTTGTATTTGTTATAGTTATAAATAATATAATAATATATATTTATATTTTTTTATAAAAATAACTTATTTATTTATTTTTTTTATGTATTTGTTCATTTATTAGTTTTTTATTTATTAATTTTCATGTTTTTTTATACTCATATTTCTATTCTCATTTATTTCTATTGTTATGTATTTATTTTATTATTTCAGAATCGAGTAAAAGAAACTCTTATTCTAAAGAAAATAGACATGTTCGAATTGTCGTATTTGTCAAGAAAAAAAATATTTTAGTTTTGGAAGGGAAAAAAGTACTTTTTTTGTCTTTGTGAAACTGCATTTTTATTTATTTTTATTTTATTTGTATTTATTTAGTTTAGGTATCTATATATTAATTAGTTTATTCATGAATTTATTTCTTTAGTTATTTGTTCATTTGTTTGTTTTTTTAATGTATTAATTTTCATATTTGTTTACGTTTCATCTTTCTATTCAAATTTATTTCTATTGTTTTTTTTTATTAATTGTATTTTTTAATCAAGTATTTCAGAATCGGGTAATAGAAACTCATATTCTAAAGGAAACAGACATGTTTGAATCTTCGTATTTCGTATTCAAGAAAAAATATTTTACTTTCAGAAGGGGGAAAAACCGCATTTTTATTTATGTATCTGTTTATTTATTTATTTATTTATGCATTCATTTATCTATTTAATCATCTGTTTTGGTATTTATTTATCTATTTACTTGTTTATTATTATTATTTTTTAAATTTTTGTTTATTTATTTTTCTTTTTTTTTCTTTCAAAAACCGCATTCAAGGGAGTAAAACGATGCTTTCCTCATTTGCATATCAATTCCATACTAGCCGCGTATCAATAAACAACTCATTTGCATCCAGCATGAAACGTGACGAACTCTCCGAGCATCCGTGACATTTTTCCAATGCAGTCCTAACTCGAAATATCCTTCCTTCAATGCTTCAATTCTGTTTGGACAGCTGTCACTCAAACTGGTAAGTAGCACAAGCCTACGAGGTGCCGAGCTATGATGTCATCAACGTGCGCCCTCGTTTCAGGGCTCCGCCCCTGCGGACTGCAGCCACCTTCCCATCGAGCAACGGCGGAAAAAACTTCAGAATCGAATTCACAACATCGGACAAGAGATCCTGCGAGAGCGAGAGCAGAGGTGATGCTCGTTAGCTTAGCATTAGCTGTAAGCAGCATCGCGTTTGCCCGAAGATCCAATCAGTCACTAGTCCCAGTCCTGTTTGATAGCTTAGCATTAGCCAAATGTGAGAACAGGTGAGAGCAGAGGTGACACACGTCTCACAAATTGCCAATTGTTAGCATTAGCATGAACCAGAAGGTGATGAAGTACCAGTTTCTAGTCGCTTCACAAATTGCCACTTGTTAGCATTAGCTTAGCATGAACTAGAAGGTAATGAAATACCAATCATCGTTTCACAAGTTGCCACTTGTTAGCATTAGCTTATCATGAGAGAAGATGCGGAAGTACCAGTTTCACATCATTTCACAAATTGCCACTTGTTAGCATTAGCTTAGAGTGAACTAGAAGGTAATGAAATGCCAGTCTCTCATCGTTTCACAAGTTGTTACTTGTTAGCATTAGCTCATCATGAACCAGAAGATGATGAAATATCGTTTCACAAATTGCACTTATCAGCATTAGCTTAGCATGAACCAGAAGGTGATGAAGTACCAGTTTGTTGTTGTTTCGCAAGTTGCCACTTGGGCGCGGGTGATGTCACTTCCTGTGCAAACCGGACAGCGCAAATCTCAATACGGTGTGTTAGCGTTAGCATTCGGCCTCTGTTGTTTCCAAGGGAGGCATTGGTGAAGATGAAGGCCATGTACCATCAGAACCCGAACCTGGGAGACACCGCCGCTCTGGAACCACGATTGGACGAAGTAAGGCGGAGCCTCCACAGGCTGGAGGAGGAGCTTAGGAACAACCAGGTAGGCCTTCCAACTTTACTACTTAGTGTTTGTGTGTGTGTGTGTGTGTGTGTTTTGAGGGGGGTTGGGGACTATGTGGCGGGGCGGGGTTCAAGGTCGATGGTTCCTGGCACCACCGAGGGACGGTGCCAGCTGCCGAAGCTGATGCGTGACGTCGTTAAGCTCCGCCTTGACCTTAGCGATCTCCAACCGCTGCTCGTTGATGATCTTGATGAGGTCTCCGCGACAGCGGTCCAGTTTCTGGAGTCTCTTCTGGGTCTCCGTGTCTTTCTGCTCCAACTGGCGCCGTAGGCTCTGGATGGTCTTCTCGAAATGGTCTGACTGCAACTTGTTGGACTCCAAGAACTTTGCGATCTTTTCCTCGATGGTGTCCACGCAGACGTCCAGGTCACCCGTGATGTACTTCCTCTTGAGACTGGTGATGGCCTTGGTGAAGGTTTTTGGCCGGTTGAGTAGCGAGATGGAGGTCTCCAGGTCCTCGCGGAACCTGCGGATGTACGTGTCCTTGGTGAGGAGCACGCACTCCAGATTCTTGACGCTGGCTTGGTGAGCCTTGACGCGGCCCTCGTGGAACTTGATCTTCTCGGCCAAGTCGTTGGCCTGCATCTTGGCCAGGGCCAGGTCCTTCTTGGTGACCTTGTGGGCGGCCTGCTCGATCGTGTACTCGACCCTCAGGGCCTCCATGTCGGTCTCCATGTGCCTGAGGGATTCCCTCAGGGTGGCGGCCCCTCGCTCCTCGCGTTGAAGTTGCGCGTTGACGATCTCCTTGTGCGTCATCAGGTCGGTGATGTCGGTGTTCTTGGCCTTGAGTTCTTTGCTCTTTTGCTCGTCGGACTTTTTGAGGGCTTCCTTCTTCTCCATCAGGTCCTCGGTGGTGTTGGTGAGGGCGGTCACCTTGTTGGAGAGCGCGTTCTTCTGCATCTGGATGAGCCTCATCTCCACGCCGTGGTCGTACTGCAATTTGTCGCGGATGCCCTTCTGGGCCTCCAGCTCCTCCTGCCGCTCGCTGAGCGCCACCTGCACTTTGCGTTTATCCTCGGCCAGTTCCTCGGCCTGCTTCACCATCTTGTCCATCTGAACTTGAACGGCGGCCGCCTGCTTGGCGAAGGCCTCGTCCTTCTCGCGCATCTTCACCTTCCACTCCTCTTCCACCTTCTCCAGTTGCTCACTGTGCTTCTGGGCTTGGGCTTCCAGGTTCTTCTCCCAGGTGACCAGGGCCGCCTCCAGTTCGCCGATCTTCCCCTCTAGCTGGCCTTGAACCACTTTCAGGTCTTTGGCCTCCGTATCTACGAGGCACTTCCTCTGCTCTAGGGAGAAGATCTGCGCTTTGTGGACCCTCACCTGGGTCTTCAGTTCCTCCTGGTCTTTGATGGCCGCATCCAGTTTCTCTTGGAGTTCCCGGTTCTGGGACTCCAGAGCCTCCAGTTTAATGTCGTGGCTCAGTCGGTCGTTCTGCCACAGCTTTTTGAACTCATCCTGCTTTTGGACCAACCTCTTGATCTTCCAGTTCACCTCCTTCCTGGAGTCCGGGCTTTGGTTCGAGTTAGACATGGTTGCCTCCTACCTGCGGGCTTGTCGATCGGCGAACTTGTGGGGAATTTGATCAATCTGCATTCAGCAGATCTGGGATCTGATCTGAGAATTAGTCGAGTGGCTAACCCGCGACTACCCGTGACGTTCATACAAAGGCGGCCATCTTTGATGACGCCGCGTCCTGTGATGAGGTCACTGATATGATGACTGTGAAGATGTCATCGCTCGCTGAAGCGCGCGAGCTCGTCTGTCTGTGATGTCGCTTAAGCCACGATGTCGACGCTTTTTTTGGTTTTGTTGTACATCTATGTAAGCTCTCAGTCGGACAGGAGTGGTCCATCGATGAGAAGGTTTCTTCAGCCGTCATCCGTACTTCTTTTAAAGGTGTCGGACGTTTCGCTTCTGATTCAAGAGGCTTCGTCAGCAAACTAAAATCTTTTTGCTGGTGCTTTTGCCCCTATATATATATATATATATATATATATATATAATATATATATATATATATATATATATATATATATATATATATATATATATATATATATATATATATCCCTACTGTCCAGACGTGGCTGTGCGAGACTCTGCTATGATTGGTCCCTGCTCTCAAGTTGGGGGGAGCAGAGGACTACTCCCTGCGGCTCCACTGATGACTTCTGTTGTCCTGACTGAGTATGGGGTCTACTTGATCTGGTATCACCTCATCAGCATAACTAAGCCTATGTTGCCTCAGAAGTCGGTTGTAGGAACGATCCAAATTGAACCTCACCCCACCATGGTGATTTAGTGAAGGGTTTTGCTATTTTATGAAAGTAGCTTCTTTGACTCCCCTTTCAAAGCATCTATTTTCTTTGGCTAAAATTTTGACCTCATTGTCGTCAAATGAGCGGTTGCTAGCTTTTAGCTGCATATGTACTGCCGATTGAGGCCCTTGCCACGTTGATTGATAGTCTTATTTTAGTCTCCCCAATGTATTGCTCTTGACAATGTTCATTTTACAATATATTGAATAAACTACATGACTTGGTTTTGTTGTACAGTTTCATTGTTGTTTTTGTTTTTCGTGTGTGTGTTTCAGGCGTGGCTAGCGGAAGCCGAGCAGAGCGTCAGCGCTTGTCCTCCGCCGTCCCACTTTGGCACCGAGCCGTCCACACCGGGAACTTTGAAACAGATCAACACCACAAGTCCGGACAGCAGAGAAAGGTTGAGAAAGAATTTGGTGTCTTACGTTCATGTCCTGGAAAATAATTAATTTGCTATTATAATGATAATGATAATACATTTCATTTATAAGGGCCTTTCAAAACTCTCAAGGACACTTGACAGTCACAGGCTGAATTTTTCTGTGGGTGAGCAGCGGCAGCCACACGCGCCAGCGTTCACTCATCCCGTATTTATATATTTTGTTTGTTATTTATTTATTTTGTTTATTTCTTTGCTTATTTCTTTTATTTGGTTTTTATTTACATATTTACATTTGATGAATTTTTTTTCTTGGTTCATTTCTTTTATTTTATTTTTTTTGGTGTGCAAAATAAATCCCAATAAAAATACTTCCTCTTGCGCAACAGAGCGGCGTCCAGTCACTTTTTTGACACCTTTTTTGAACCTAAAAAAAAAACAACAACAAAAAATATGAAGGCCTTAAAAAAATAATAATAATCATCAGCGTTTTGTGATGTTTTTTTTTTTTTTTTTCTTTTCTTTTCAGTCCCGACGGCAGCTACACGGAAGATCCCGGCGCCGAGATCCACTTGTCCAAATCCCGAAGCTCCGACTTTGACGATGACTTTGACGACGATGAGCCCTTGCCCAGCATCGGAACCTGCAAGTCGCTTTACCCGTTCCGAGGTAACCCGTCACCGTGACGACGGTGACCCGAATGATGATGATGACGATGATGTCACTGCTCCTGGTGATGATGTCACAGGTCAGAACGAAGGCACGCTGTCCATGGGCGAAGGGGAACTTTTGAGTGTGGTCGAGGAGGACAAAGGCGACGGCTGGACGCGCGTGCGGCGGAACCCCAACCAAGAAGGATACGTGCCCACCTCCTACATCAAAGTCTTCGGCCAGGCCAAAGGTCAAACACACTCAATAAAATACAACCACAATCAGCATCGTCATAATAATACATACAAAAATACATAAATATATAAATACATGCATAAATAGACAAATAAATGAATACATGCATAAATAAATACATGAATAAATCCATGAATACATAAACACATAAATACACAAATACATAAATACATACATACGAAAATACATACATACATACATGAATGAATGCATGAATACATAAATACACACATAAATACATACATAAATAAAATAATACATTTCATTTCTAAGCGCCTTTCAAAACTCTCAAGGTCACTTTACAATCACATGATCAGTTTTAGTGTGGGTGAGCAGCAGCAGCCACATGTTCCAGCGTTCACTCAACCCGGAAGTAACTCAAATAGACAGAATGCTAGCTAGATAGCTAATAATGCGTTTGTTTAAGTATTTAGGCGTTTGCTTAAGTATTTCTGCATTTGTTTTGGTATTTGTTTGTGTATTTGTGTTTGTTTATGTATTTGTTCATGTATTTATTATCATTACATAATGATTTATATAGCGCTTTAACAAAACAGTCATGACAGCCACCAACACGAACGCCATACCATAATACTTCTCTCTAGAGCTTCTTGAGTATTTTTAAATGTGTGCGTGTGTGTGTGTGTGTGTGTGTGTGTGTGTGTGTGTGTGTGTGTGTGTGTTTTCCCGCAGGCTTTGTAGAGACGAGTCGTCTGGTGTGAAGACAACGTGCGGAAACAGGAAGTGAGTTTGTTGAAGACACCAAATGGCGGCGTCGGTCGTCCTCCTCATTTTAACACCATCACATGTTGCCGTGGTAACCATCGCCATGGAAAAGGGGGTCTCCAGGGTAACCGTAGAAGGCTAAAATCTGTCCCTTTCTGAAAATACATACACACACACACCTGCTGGTCTGGGTTCTGTCAAGGAAAGCTAATGTTGCGTGTGTGTGTGGGTGTGCGTGTGTGTGTGTGTGTGTGTGTGTGTGTGTGTGTGTGTGTGTGTGTGTGTGTGTGTGTGTGTGTGTGTGTGTGTGTGTGTGTGTGTGTGTGTGTGCCACAGGAGGCGCTATTTTGAAGTTCACGCTAAACTTTTATTTTGGGAAAAAAAAGGATACAGGATGATGTTACTTAAAAGAAAGCTTTCAAAATAAAACAGCTCATTTTGAAGTCATAATATTAAGAACAGCTCAGTCATGTGACTATGGACCTCCCACCCCTCCCCCGCAAGTCCCGCCTCAATATTTTATCTCGCCTCTGCCTCGTCGTTGTCGTGCTTGTGTGTGTTGTCTTTTTTTTTTTTTACTCTGACACACTACTTCCTGTATGTGCCCTATTTCAAAATAAAAGACCTCAATTGAGCCTGATTTCACAGGTGCTTTTATTGTGAAGGTCAAATTCCACCGTCATTGTTTGTGATACATTTTAATCAAATTGCAAATGATGCTAATGCTATTTATATAGTGGACCTGATTTCACGGGTGCTTGTATTGTGAAGGTTTGCGCTCAGTGAAATCACACCGACTTATTTTTTTGTACCACATTTTAACCGAATTGCTAATGACGCTGATGCTATTTTTATATCAAACCTGATTTCATGACTGCTTTTATTGTGAAGGTTTGCGCTCAGTGAAATCCCAGTCATTTTTTTTTTTGGGGGGGGGGGGGAACATTTTAACCGAATTGCTCACGACGCTGATGCTATTTATATTATGACCTTTTTGATTTCACTGGTGCTTTTATTGTGAAGGTTTGCACTCAGTGAAATCTCAGATTTTTTTTGTTATACATTTTAACCAAATTGCTAATGGCGCTGATGCTATTTACTGTATATATTGGACCTGATTTCACAGCTACTTTTATTGTGAAGGTTTGCACTCAATGAAATCACACCGTCATTTTTTTGTGATACATTTTGACCCAATTGCTAATGACGCTAATGCTATTTATATAGCGCACCATTAAGGTGTCATATTCACTTCCTTGATTGGGATTTGTGTATGTGTGTTATTTGTGTTTATCCGTGTGTGTGTGTGTGTGTGTGTGTGTGTGTGTCGGCGTCAGCTTGAATGTGTGCATCCTTCTGGAAGGATCACTCAGCGGTTGCTATGGAGACAGCCTCCTTCCTGTGTGGGAAGCTTTTGATGAAGAGACGAGAAATTGCTGCTGCAGGCGATAACTCCTCCCCCAATTGTCACACGATGACATCATCGTCATCGCCTTCGCGCAGTGTGTGTAGGATGCGTTGAAGGTTTGCCGCTTGCGGCGACGGAGCTGAAAGAAGGACCTGACCAGAAGCCACGATGGAGTCCGAAGACGACAATGCGCTCAAGTCCTTTCTGCTCATCTTTCTCCTGGCGGCCGCCATCACGCCGGTAACGCCCCCGTTAGCCACCATCTCTGCTGCGCAATTTTATTGTCGGACTCTAAGCATTTTTTGGTCTTTCACGACGTAAACAAAGGTGGGTCCGGCGGCCCCCCAGGGTTGGCAGGCTCCGGACGGAGGTCAGGATCGGGACGGTTGGCAGGTTTTCACCTCGGCCGAGGATTCGGGAGGCGGTTGCGTGTGCACGCTGCTCACCCCCCTCAACGGCGCCTGCTCCCGAGACGCCCGCAGCAGGGAGGTGCGACAATTGCTGGATAAGGTGAGGGCGGGTGGGTGGGAAAAACGCGGGTAAGTGAGCGGAATGTTAGCACGCGGCTCACGTCGCAGGTGCACAATATGAGTCGATCCATCGAGGAATTGGAACGGCGCAGTCGGCAGGATATCGGCGTGGTGGAGAAGATGGAGGCGGAGCTAAGAGGCTTGGAGAATAAGTTTAAAGAGTTGGAGGCGGGGCATGAGAGCACTAAGGCCAGGAATTACCAGGTAAGCGCGCCTGAAAACGCTATTGTTACAGTAATACCTTGGCTTAAGAACTTAATTGGTTCCCAGACAGTGTGTATGTGTATCCCAAAAATGTATTTCCCATAGGAAACCATTCCAATGAGAATAATCCGTTCCCAGGTCCCCATAAAACATCATTTTCTAATTTTCTAAGCCTTAAGACTACACAAAATACACCTTATTTTCTGTATAATAAATGTGCTGTGGTATTATAATTAAAGAAATAAACTGTCATGTATAATAAAGTCGTTTTATTGACCTTTGTGATGGTCGTTGATGGAATGGAGTGGCCGTTTTCATCAGCATTAAACGCTTGATGAGGAACGTAGCCTTCTTCTGTCACCATCTTGAGGAATGATCCCTTGTTGGTGCTATCTCTGCGATCATTTTACCTAGTTCCTCATCAATTGTGTTCTGTTTAGCTGGGTTGATAGCTTTTTGCATCAAGTGTACAGATGTTTGTGGAGCCTGATTGATGGGATATTTTAACCTTGCAGTCTACACTCTGCCTTTGAACTCTCAAAGTTGAAACTCTCTCACTGTCGCCTGCCTGTCTCTTTAATGTTGAAACCACCTCCCCTCACTGCTGCGTTCTTGACCAATCACGTGGCTTTAACCGAAGACTGATGGGTGGGGAATAGAGGACAAAAACAGTCGGCTGCCATTTTCTTGTTTGGAGAACGGTATGCTGAAAAACAATCCGTATTGTTCCACATGACCCACAACAACTCAAAGTGACAGAAGAAAACACAAAATCAAGACAAAAACAACAAAAAGACTACTCGGGCGCCATCTTGGACTTCTTAAATGATATTGATGTGTTGTTGTTTCAGGCCATGAAGGCCAAGATGGAGGAGCTGCGTCCTCTCATCCCACTGTTGGAAGCCTACAAGGCCGACGCCCTCCTGGTGCGACGCTTTAAGGAGGAGGCGGCTAACGTGACGGCGACGTTAGCCGAGTTGCATGACCGAGTGGCTCCGGTGGACTACCAGGACCTGAACGTTCGCGTGGCCGGTCTGGAGGAGCGCCTGCGCGCCTGCATGCAGCGGCTCGGTGAGCCAGAAACTGGTTCTATTAGCATAGCGGTTGCTTTAGCCGTTGTTTCTCATTCACGTTTGCCTTCCAGCTTGCGGGAAGCTAACCAGAATAGCCGAGCCCGTCACCATTAAGACATCCGGGTCCAGGTTCGGCTCCTGGATGACGGACCCGATGGCGCCGGCCGGAGACAACAGAGTAAGTCGAGAGAAGCGCTAGCTCGTCAAGAACTTGCACTTTCTTTCGGAACAATTTGAATGTTCCATTCATTCACTTTCAGTATACAGTAAGGGCCCGAGTAGCCCAAATCCGACATCCTGGGACTAGCTAGTTCCTTAAAAATCACCTTGTTGTGATTTGGATGTCGGGAAGGCTTCCAACCGGCGCGTTATTAAAAAAAAATAGCTTTTGGGCCTGCGGGATGTTGGCATGTTAGCACATTAACATTAAAATAAAATTGTTATTATGCGTAGAAATAATTATTATTTTTAAGTTAGTCCTAAATGGAAACATTTTTGAGACTGTAAAATGGTTTAAAAAGTGCTTTGTAAAAGTTTTTTTTAACACTTGGAACAGATTTTTTTTTTTTACATTGATTATAATGGAAAGTCATGTTTCGGTTTTTGGACAAAGTGGTTTTTCAACATGTTTCTGGAGTGGATTATGATTGAAAACCGAGGTATCACTGTACATCATTTAAATGTTTTTTTTATTTTTAGGTCCGGGTTGAGTGAACGCTGGCACGTGTGGCTGCCGCTGCTCACCCCAGAAAAAATATCTGTGACTGTAAAGTGTCCTTGAGAGTTTTGAAAGGCGCTTATGAATGAAATGTGTTATTATTATCATTAACATGTCACATAATAGCAAATGATATGCTAGCGTGTTAGCTAACATAGTAGTGTGCTAATTGGCAGTTAGACATATTGTCTGTGTTAGTGTGTTGACAGCTAGCATGTTAGCATTTCATCATTGTCACCTATGCGTGTGTGTGTGGGTGTGTTAGTATTAAATGACATGCTAGCATGTTAGCGAAGTGGCGTGCTAATTGGCAGTTAGGCATATTTTCATGTTTGTCTGTTGACAAATTACATGTTAGCAAGTTAGGAATTCATCATAGTCATACGTAGCATGTTAGCAAGTTAGGAATTCATCATAGTCATGCGTAGCATGTTAGTAAGTTAGCATTTCATCATAGTCACGCTGTGTGTGTGTGTATTAGTATCAAATGACATGCTAGCATGTGAGCAGCGTGTCGTGCTAATTGGGAGTTAGACATATTTTCAAGTTGGTGTGTACACAGATAGCATGTTAGCAAGTTGGCATTTAATCATAGTCACGCATATGGTTGTACGCGAGTGTGTGTGTGTTAGTATCAAATGATATGCTAGCATGTTAGCATAGTGACGTGCAAATTGGCAGTTTGACATATTTTCATGTTGATAGAATGTTAGCAAGTTAGCATTTTATCATATTGTGTGTGTGGGTGGGGGTGGGGGGGGGGGTCACATGACCATGTTGGCATGGTAGCACACAGCTAGCCTTGCGTAGCGAGTGAGCATTTAAGCAGGCGGTGCGCTATTTGTGTGTGCATCTCAGGTATGGTACATGGACGGCTACCACAACAACCGCTTCGTGCGCGAGTACGAGTCTCTGTCGGCCTTCATGACAACGGACAACTTCACGTCGCACCGCCTTCCTCACCCGTGGTCCGGGACGGGCCAGGTGGTCCTGAACGGCTCGCTGTACTTCAACAAGTTCCAGAGTCACACGCTGATCAAGTTCGACCTGAAGTCGTCGGTCATCAGCCGCTCCCGCCAGCTGGACTTTGCCGGTTACAACAACATGTACCACTACTCGTGGGGCGGCCACTCCGACATCGACCTGATGGTGGACGAGGGCGGTCTGTGGGCCGTCTACGCCACCAATCACAACGCCGGCAACATCGTCCTGAGCCAGCTGGACCCCGATAGCCTCCGAGTGCTACGTAGCTGGACCACCAACCACCCCAAACGCAGCGCCGGCGAGGCCTTCGTGGTCTGCGGCACCCTCTACGTCACCAACGGCTACTCCGGCGCCACCAAGGTCTACTACGCCTTCTCCACCAACTCGTCCACGTACGAGTACATCGACGTGCCCCTCGCTAACACCTACGGACACATCTCCATGCTGGACTATAACCCGCGCGACAGGGCGCTCTACGCCTGGAACAACGGGCGACAGGTGCTCTACAATGTCACGCTTTACCACATCATACAGTGATGGCGTCAGGAGGCTGCATCCTGTCACTCCATGGCATCGTAAGATGGCGTCATCGTTGCATTTGCGCGGAATCAGGAAGGCGTTGTGACAGTTTGGACATTGTCATGTACAGTGATACCTTGGTTTACGAACCCCTTGGCTTTACGAACGTTAAATTGATGACAATTTTACCTTGGCATACTCCATTCCATCAACGACTATCACAAAGGTAAATAAAACAACTTCATTATACGATACAGTTTATTTCTGTCATTATAATACCATAGCACATTTATTATACATCAAATACGGTATATTTTGTGTAGTTTTAAGGCTTATTTAGTAGAAAATGATGTTTTATGGCGAGCTGGGAACGGATTATTCTCATTTTAATGCTTTCCTCTGGGAAATTATTTTTTGGGATACACACTTTTCGCCTTACACACTCTGTCTGAGAACCAATTAAGTTCGTAAGCCAAGGTATCGCTGTACTTCGGAATGTTTCATTCGTTTTTATTCAACACTCCATCTTGTGACACACTACCACGTCCAGCATGCAACAGTGGCGAGCCGTGCATTTCATAGCTAGGCCTTCAGTAGTGCTACTTCTGAATCAATCTAATAGCTATTTGATGACGATACAACCTTTACTGTAGCTACGACTGCGACTCATCTTAAAAAGTGTGGTGTGATTGACTACGAGTCCACTAAAGGGTACCGTTAGCCAGGATACAAGGCCTGCGAGAAGGCCTTGGCGTCCCTGAGGCGAAATCTGATTGGTGAAAGCAAAACAGTTTTAGCGACACTAATTTGACGCTACAGCGCCTGCAGAACTATTTGTGAAGGCATCCAGGTAGATTTCTGACCTCGGTAACAAATAAGAAATAGCTGAAATGTGATTGGCTAAATGCTTAAATACGAAAACACAATGAGAGTAAGCTGAAAGAGAATTTGGAATTATTTAACTCTTTCACTGCCAGACGATGTGCAAAAAAATGTGTCCAGGGTTTTTGTCATTGTCACTCGAATTCCAGAGACCACACAATATTGAGTTTTAGCGCTACCTAAACATTCAATTCACCGTAAGACACCTCTTCTATCAACAGAAAATAACAGTTAATTCCTAAATGGTATGTGTCTGGAGTTATGTGACTTTGAAATGGGGGCGGCTGTACAAAAGGCCAATACAATACATGCATATTGATTTATATAGCGCTTCAACAACATCTGAAGCTGTAACAAAGCGCTAACATGGAACAAAGGGAAATCTTCACTCCTGTGGAATGAAAGAAAACATTGCCAGAGGTCTGGCCAGTGCTTTATCTGCACCCAAGTAAGAAAAAAAAACTAATTGGGGAATGGCATTGAATGAGTTAGTAAGAATTCATGGACAAAATATAATTAACATCAGTCTGTTATTCAGAATGTTTTTAGGCCAGCAGAGAAGGCTTTGCAGGCCCTGATGCTTCACCACTGTCATACAATGATGTAATTACACACCATGGCACGATATCATCGGCTGAAACAGGTCTCGGCTTGTCCTTGATTTGATGCTTTTCCCGAATCAGAAGATTTTTGGCTCGTCAGACCGCCGTCACTCGATAAGACATGAAGTCGCAATGTCACATTAATATTTGTCACGTCATCATTTTGTATTATTATTCTTTTTTTTATTATTAATTTTAACACATGAGGTCACATGACTGATCGGGTCATGTTTGCATGCCAGCTCGCAGCAATACTATTTTTTATCGTCCCTTTTTGTAAGTGGAACGTGACGTCAACTTTACGTACACACACTGAAATTCGGTTCGCACACTTGCGCATATATAGACACGTAGTTGACTGACTGGACAACGTAGGAAATTAAGTCAGAATCAAAAGAAATAAATATGGGCTTCTTTGTGGATTTGTCTTGACATTTACTTTTTGGGTAATTACTCTTACAATCATTTCAAGGAACACCTGTGACTGTAAAGTGACATTGAGCGTTTTGAAAGGTGCTTATAAATTAAATTTATTATTATTATTTATTAGCCAGCTAGCTAGCTAGCTAGCTTTTTATTTATTGGACTTACTCCGGGTTGAGTGAACGCTGGCGCGTCTGGCTGCCGCTGCTCACCCACAGAAAAACTTATCTTGTGACTGCAAAGTGACCTTGAGAATTTTGAAAGGCGCTTAGAAATAATATGTATTATCATTATCACATTCGTTTTCATTATCATTATCATTTTCATTATCATTATTACTTTCTTTTTCGTTATCATTATCATCATTTTTTGTTCGCGTTATCGTTATCATTGTCATTTTTATTATGGTTATCATAAACATCCTTTTCATTATCATTATCATCATTGTCATTATCACCATTTTGGTTATCATTTTCATTATCGTTATCATCATTTTCATGATCATTATCATCATTTATCATTTTCATTATAATTATCATTATTGTTATCATCATCATTATCACGATCATTATCAACATTTTCGTTATTGTTATCATTATCGTTATCATAATCAATCATTTTCATTATCATCATCATCATCATCATGATCATTATCACTATCATCATTATCATTATTATTGTTTTTTTTTTTTTTTTTTTTTTTGGGGGGGGGGGTGTAGTCAAAATTCATAAATAGGTAATTTGTCCTCCAAAAAGCCTCCCGGGACGGGTTGTGTTTGACGACGTTGTTGACAAAGACACAAAATGGACAGACGGCACAGCAGACGCTGCATTGGAGCTGCCAATTTCTTGCTCTTTTCAAGTCATCTTCACATCATGGATAGATGAACCCTTTTGTGATGGGACAGATGTCCACTTACATTGCTTATAAATGAAGTATATTATGATGATGATTATTATTATTACATAGAGCCCCATTATTTTGACACCGAAGTCCAGCGAAGCCCCTCTCGTGTGTGTCTGTTCTAAAATGTCCCAATCCATGTTGTTGATTTTGTGAAAAAGGGGCCGATGAGCAGCTGCTGTTTCCATGACAACGGAACCGGAGCACACCGCGGCGGCAATCGTCATGGAAACGTCGTTTTGGCACCTTCCGCTGGCTTGCGGCGGACGCATATTTGATATGTGGACAGTATTGTGTCCACATATCCTGTTTCATCAAAGAAAGAAAGAAAGAAAGAAAGAAAGAAAGAAAGAAAGAAAGAAAGAAAGAAAAAGAATTATTATTAGCATTAGCATTAGCATTATATTTTCATTTTCATTTTCATTTCAGGGTGGCCCGGTAGTCGAGTGGTTAGCACAGCGGCTTCACAGTGCAGAGGTCGCCGGTTGGCGTCCCGCTCCGGCCTCCCTGTGTGGAGTTTGCATGTTCTCCCCGGACCCGCGTGGGTTTTCTCCGGGTCCTCCGGTTTCCTCCCACACTCCAAAAACATGCATAGCAGGCAGATTGACCACTCCAAATTGTCCCTAGGTGTGAGTGTGAGAGTGACTGTTGTATGTCTTTGTGTGCCCTGCGATTGGCTGGCAACCAATTCAGGGTGTCCGAAGACAGCTGAGATAGGCTGCAGCAACCCCCGCGACCCTAACGAGGAAGAAGCGCTACGGAAAATGAGATGAGAGATGAGATGAGATTTTCATTTCATTATAAAGATCGGTATCATTATAGATAGCATTAGCATTAGAGTTAGTATTTGTAGTAGCAACAGCATTAGCATTGGCATTACATTATATCCTTATCATTATTATGATCATTACTATCATTATTATGATTATCATTATCATTAGCATGATCGATCATGACCATTCTCATTATCATCAAGAAAGAAAGGAGCGAGTATTGCACTCCAACAATGAAGCGTGAAAGGAAACCGACAGGTAGCGGTAATGCAGTGTAACGTTTCATGGACAACATGAATACCATCGAAGAAGACAAAGACTCGTCACGTGACCGAACGCGTTTCCCCACTTCTCTCGTGTTTATTTCCCGGTCCACACTTGCAGGTGAGTTTTTGTCTTTATTGTTGGTATTCGTGTTCATTTTTGTATCGTTTTAAGTGCGTTGGGCTTATTGAGCCAATGGTGCAAGGATGTTTTACTTGCATTCGCTCTCGTGAAAACTACACGCGGACAACACAGTGTACGCAAGTCTAAAATTCTTGCTGAAGATTAAGTCCAATTTTTAAAGTCACGTGAATGCGCCGTTTTAAGCTTTTCCCGCAACTCCATGTTGAAAATATCCCGAATACACATTCAGATGCCGCCCCGTTCTTAATAAGCAAAAGAAGCCAGAAGGCAGCCATCTTGCGTTGCCTTACTGACATCTTGATTTAAGTACGTACTAAATTTAGCTGAAAACACGTTGCACCGGCTATTCTAATCGACTGTTCGGACTTTATTCTTCCCAGTACATTGACTTGAAGATGTTAACTTTTTACATTTAACGGCGATTTTTCTTTCTTGTTTCATCGACGGGCTTGTGTTACTGCAACAGTCCTACTCATTTCAACGTGGAGCACACATATTGAACCCAATGGCCTAAACACTCAGAACCGACACGAACGCTCATTTTCAGCGTCCCGGAACACATTAGATGCAACTCTGTGCCTCATCTAGTACAACTAAGATCTCTGGGCTGCACTCAGGATGAAGTGCTTTTCAGTTGGCCTCGTCGTGTGATTTGTTTTCTCAGGACGGGCGCAAAGATGTCCTCCACGGTGGAGCAGCTTTGTATTAACATCACTTCCTGTTCATCTGCCACTGTCTCGGTAAGGGCTACTTTGATCTCGCGCACACAAAATTTGCAGGACAATAATTACGATCATGACTAAGCAGCGTGTTAGCCAAGACCAGCAGGCTCAAGGACAGTTTCTGCCACCAGGCAGTCAGGAGACTCAACTCCCTCCCAGACCCTGCCCCCCCGACCCCCTGCCCCTTCCCACTGCCACACTCACCGAACTCCGAATACACGCTGTACTATCATCCTGAATTCTATTTTTTTTTTCTCGTTTTTTTGAGCGGATTTGAGTGATAGTAACCTAGCCAACTAAACTTGATTTTCCCATCAGGAAGTGAAAGCGTCCAAGAGGAAATTGCCTCCTTCCAACAAGCAGCGGGTCCATGCCAAGCAGGCTAGGGTGCGAGAGGCTTTGCCTCCGACAAAGCAGCAGCAGGTATGGCGCCTTATTCAACTGCTTTTTTTGCACAATATTGCGTGATATTTCAAGGACAACCGACACCTCCGGACACGTTGCGTCCATAATTTGTCAAATGGCTTCAAATGACTTCTACTGAGCGCATTTGACAAAGATTCCAGCGCATAGAGCTAGATTTGACCTTTTAAAACTCTCGCTGAATATTCAGGAAGTCTTGTTTTCAAGTTGATGACGAAGCGACACACAATGCATTTTGGGTACTTTTTTTTCATCTGAAAACACTGCGTTGATGGCCAAATTAAAAGGAAAACAATATCAATAACGTGATGGTGAATCGTTGTGTGTTGCACCAAGACTAGTATTTGATACTAGTTGATACAAATTCCCAGCGGACAAATCAGCCCATTTCCAACGGAGCTTGGGCGTGCATTTTCTGGGCGCTACATTGGAGTCCTGACGGCTCGAATTGATACGGAAGGACTTCTTTAATGGATTGCAAACATTTATGCTTTCCGCTTCAGAACTATTTAAATCATATTCATAAGTGGGTGAGTAACAAGAAAGCATCTTCTCCCAATCTGAAGCCATTGTTTTGATTCTGGAGCAAGGCACTTTGTGAAGGCTGGCGTGACATCACGAACAAGGGGGCGGGACTTTCTGAATCTGCCCACTTATGGGCTGATTTTGTGGCAGTTTTGAGACACTTGAAGTCATTTTGATTGGTGGTTTTGCATTTGACTAAAAATATCAGCTGGCGTGTTTTGGGTATTTTAGGTACTGTAAAATCGTTTTTCTGATGTCAGTTAGGAAACAAAAAAAGGGTGTCGGTTGTCCTTTAATGTCCGTCGGCAGGCTGCGTGCAGGACGGATGCCAGGACGGCCATCAAGACCTCCTCTCTGTTCAAACACAACCCAGACATCCCGGAAGTCCACAGGTAATCCTAGTCACTCATTGGTCAACCAGTTAGTTGCTTTCAGATCATTTTCATAATAATAATAATAATACATTTCATTTATAATGTCTTTGAAAACTCTTAAGGTCACAGAATACATTTTTCTGTGTGTGAGCAGCGGCAGCCACATGCGCCAGCGTTCACTCAACCGGGAATAACTCAAATATTATTAATACTCATAATAATAATAATAATAATAATAATAATAAATTTCATTTGTAAATAGATAAAAAGCTATCTCGCTAGCTAATAGATACATAGCTACATAGCTAGCTAGCTATTAGTTATCTATTAGCGTCCCACTACCAGTATGCTAAGACGACCATTGCTACGTGTGTTGTCTAAGCAACGGTCTCGGGCAACAGAAGAGGTTGAAAAACTTCTGTTGATTTAGATGAACGAAAAGCAGCTAGCAAGGGACAGTGTGAGTGAGGGTATTATTGCCGAGAAAGCACAGCAACTTCACTCGGATATCATCGAGAAGCAACTACATCAACGACCATCACAAAGGTCTATAAAATGACTTTATGATATAGTACAGTTTATTTCTTTTATTACAATACAATAACACATTTATTACACATAAAATAAGGTATACTTTGTTGTTTTCAGGCTTATTTAGTAGAAAATTATGTTGGACCTTGAAACGGATTGTTCTCATTTTTAATAGTTTCTTATGGAGCTGGCTATCTAGCTCGCGATCGAGCTGGCTACCTGGCTAGCTATTTGATTTCTATCTATTAGCTGGCTGGCTGGCTATCTAGCTAGCTATATATCTTTGCTATCTATAAGATGGCTGGATAGCTAGCTAGCTATCTATTAGTTATCTCTTAGCTAGCTAACTTTCTATCTATTTGAGTTATTCTAGTTAGTTATATCTAGTTGAGTGATTATTAGCCTACTCCTAGCTAGCTAGCTTTCGATCTATTTGAGTTACTTCCGGGTTAAGTGAACGCTGGCGCGTGTGGCTGCCGCTGCTCACCCACAGTAAAACTGATCCTGTAACTGTAAAGTGATCTTGAGAGTTTTGAAAGGCGCTTATTATTATTATTATTATTATTATTATTTTTAGCTAGCTGGCTTGAATCACAGTGTCAATTTCATCTTTTGTTCCATGTTAATTCAATTTAAATTCCCGATGCTTTGCTTGTTTGTCACCAAGGGCCGACGTTTCTCCGCTAACAGAGAAGATATTCACCTCGGATTCATTCTCAGACTTGGAACTTCACCCTCACCTGGTAACAGCGCAGACGCTTTCACGCATGTGCATATCCTGCCCTCTTGTCATGCTAAAATCTTTTTATCCACTAGGTGGCAACGCTGGAAAAAGTCCTCAATGTTTCCAAGCTAACCAGGTAGCATCCACGCTAGTGATTTAGCACGCTAAACCGTGAGTGACGCTTTGTTGTCGTTCAGCGTTCAGAAACAGAGCATCCCGGCGCTTCTATCGGGAAAAGACGCCATCGTCCGATCCCAGACTGGCTCAGGTGAGTACAATGATACCTCGGTTTACGAAGCCCTTGGCTTACGAACTCTTTGGTTTACGAACGTTACATTTATCAACATTTTACCTTGGCTTACGAACTATTTTTCGGGATACACACGGAGCTGCCACAATGAATGATGTGTCGTTGGCCAACGAGCCCGTTCTCCTAACAACAAAACGGCAGCCGACTGTTTTTGTCCTCTATTCTCCGCCCGCAGTCTTCAGTTAAAGCCACGTGATTGGTTAAGAACGCAGCATTAAAGAGACAGGCAGACGACAGAGAAAGTGATGGATAGAAAACGGTGACATTTGGACTTGTTTTAACTTTGATAGTTCAAAAGCAGAGTGTAGACAGATCACAATTGATGAGGAACAAGATAAAATTATCGCAGAAAAAGCACCTACGACTCATTCCTCAAAATGGTGCGAGAAGAAGGCTACGTTCCTCATCAAGTGTTTCATGCTGATGAAAGCGGTCACTCCATTCCATCAAGCCATCGACGACCATCACAAAGGTCAATAAAGCCACTTTATGATACTGTACAATTTATTTCTTTAATTATAATACAGTAACACATTTATTATACATAAAATAAGGTATATTTTGAGTCGTTTTAAGGCTTAGAAAAGTAGAAAATGATGTTTTATGGGGACCTGGGTACGGATTATTCTCATTTTAATGGTTTCCTATGGGAAATTAATTTTTGGGATACACACTTTTCACCTTACACACTGTCTGGGAACCAATTGAGTTCGTAAGCCAAGGTATCACTGTACGTGCGATCGCGCTGGCGCACTTCTCGCATGCTAACATGCCGCGTTGTCGTCACGTCAGGTAAGACGTTGTGTTACGCCGTCCCGTTGGTGCAAAACCTGCAAGGTCTCCAAAACAAAGTGCAACGTTGCGACGGTCCCCTGGCGCTCGTCATCGTCCCCACAAGGGAGGTTAGCAGATTTTGCGTTTGCCTCTCGGTCATGTGACCTCCCTCGCAGCCAATTGAAAGTGTTGTTAACTATTCCTGTTGTTCTTCCAGCTGGCCCAGCAGACCTTCGTCACCTTCCAGAAACTTCTCAAGGTAAGCTCCGCCCCCACCGGATGCCCTTTTTGTGGAAAAAGGACGAAAAAAAAGCGCTAACCATCCACCCGTAGCCGTTCACGTGGATCGTTCCTGGCGTTCTAATGGGTGGAGAGAAGAAGAAGTCGGAGAAGGCCAGGTGGGGACACAAACTGTATCCTACTACCAATAAGTTATCTGGCTAGCTATCTGCCGTGCTACCTAGCGGCACTTTAGCTATTTAGCTAGCTATTTGCTATCGAGCACTAAAGCTATCGATTTGCTGTCTACTAGCTAGCTATCTGGCTGGCTATCTGGGAACCAATTAAGTTTGTAAGCTGAGGTATCACTGTACTTTGTGTGTTTAGATTGCGCAAAGGCATTAACATCCTGGTCTCCACGCCGGGACGTCTGGTGGATCATATCCAACACACACTTTGCATCACTTTTGGCGGCTTACGCTGGCTCGTTCTGGACGAGGCTGACCGGTACTGCCCACAAACGCCACATTCGCATATTATTATCATTATGATTATTATTATTAGCTATCAGTTAGCTCGCTTCCTATCTATATGAGTTACTTCCGGGTTGATTTATTATTAGCTAACTCTTCGCTAGCTAGCTTTCGCTCTATTTGAGTTACTCCCGGGTTGAGTGATTATTAGCTAACTCTTAGCTAGCTAGCTTTCGCTCTATTTGACTTACTTCCGGGTTGAGTGATTATTAGTTGACTCTTAGCTACCTAGCTAGCTAGCTTTCTATCTATTTGAGTTACTTGGTAGTTAATTGAGACATTTTTTTTTTGATTGTGTCCGTGCGTAGGACGCTGGACTTGGGTTTCGAGAAGGACCTGACTGTCATCTTAAATTCTTTAAACTCGACTGGATCCGAGCGACAAAATGTCCTCTTATCGGCGACGCTCACACACGGTAAAAACACGCAGACGGCGTGTGCATACGCCAAGCGCTAACATGCTGTGTGTGTGCCCGTGCGTGTTTTAGGCGTGACGCGTTTGGCAGACATTTGTTTGAAGGACCCAATCAGCATCCAGGTGTCTGAGCCCGCCTCCATCGACCCCGTCAATCAAACAGAGGAAACCTTTGCGCTGCCGACGGGCCTTCGTCACTTTGTGGTCGTGGTGCCCAGTAAAGTTCGACTCGTTTGTCTCGCCACGTTCCTCCGCCACGCCTGTCAGGTGTGTGTTTGCGCCTGCGCCTGCGCACGCTAGCCCGCCCGGCGCCATACGTAATAACCGTACCTGCGTCCGTTAGGCCAAAAAGGTGATGGTATTCGTGTCGAGTTGCGAAGAGGTGGACTTCTTGCACTCCATCTTCTGCGGCGTTCTCGGGAAATCTCAGCTCGTCTTCATGCGTCTCCATGGCAACATGGGTCAGGAGGTGAGCCCAGGTCAAAGTTCGGGTTGAATCGAGGTGGCTTCCGCACTTCAGATGTTTTTTGTTTGTTCCCCAGGAGCGCACGGAGGTGTTCCAAACGTTCTCGACGTCTGACTGTGGAGTTTTGCTGTGTACGGTCAGTCACTCCGCGTAGTGGCCGCTAGGGGCGCACTTGCATGCTCAAGACATGGTTGTCATTGCAGGACGTCGCCGCTAGAGGGCTGCATCTACCTCAAGTCACGTGGATAATACAGGTGACAGATACATATTAAAATAATAATAATAATCCATTTCATTTCTAAGCGCCTTTCAAAACTCTCAAGGTCACTTTACAGCCACAGGATCAGTTTTTCTGCAACCCGGAAGTAACTCAAATAGGTAGAAAACTAGCAAGCTACCAGATAGCTAATAAGTGAAATGCTATTGACACGTGTGCGCAGTACACCCCCCCGTGCAGCGTGGCGGAGTACATCCACCGCGCCGGACGCACAGCACGGATAGGCCTGATGGGTAGTAGCCTGCTCTTCCTGACGCCCGGCGAATCGGCTTTCGTGGACGTACTGGCCAAGGGCAACATCGGGTGAGCCCACCCCCTTTGAAATTGCCGAGCTTCCTTTTCATCACTGCAATCTGCTCGCAGCCTATCGGAGATGAAGTTGCCCGACATCTTGGGTTATCTCATGAAGGACGACACCTACAAGGGGCGGGGCAAGTACCACAGCCAGGTATGGATTGGATTGGATGTACAGTGAGACCTCGGTTTACGAACCTCTTGGCTTACAAACTTTTCGGTTTACAAACATTAAATTGATGACAGTTTTACCTTGGCATACAAACTATTTTTCGGGATACACACGGAGCTGCCACAATGAGCGATGTGTCGTTCGCGAACGAGCCCGTTCTCCTAAAGGAAAATGGCAGCCAGCTTGTTTTGGTCCTCTATTCCCCGTTCCCAGTCTTCGGTTAAAGCCACGTGATTGGTCAAGAACGCAGCAGTGAGGGCTAGCTTAGTAGAAAATGATGTTTCATGGGGACCTGGGAATGGATTATTCTCGTTTCAATGGTTTCCTATGGGAAATTAATTTTTGGGATACACACTTTTCGCCTTACACACTGTCTGGGAACCAATTGAATTCGTAAACCAAGGTATCGCTGTTTTTGTGTAGTTTTACGGCTTATTTAGTAGAAAATCATGTTTTATGGGGACCTGGGAACGGATTATTCTCATTTTAGTGTTTTCCTATGGGAAATTAATTTTTGGGATACACACTTTTCGCCTTACACACTGTCTGGGAACCAATTAAGTTTGTAAACCAGGGTATTGCTGTATTTTGTGTAGTCTTAGGGCTTATTTCGGAGAAAATGATGTTTCATGGGGACCTGGGAACGGATTATTCTCATTTTAAGGGTTTCCAATGGGAAATAACATTTTGGGATACACACTTTTCGCCTTACACCCTGTCTAGGAACCAATTAAGTTCGGAAGCCAAGGTGTCACTGTAGCAAATAGATAGCCAGTCAGGTAGCTAGCAAATACTGTAAATAGCAAAGTTAAGTCTGAGATTTGTGATTGCTTCACGGCAGGCGAGTCGCGCCGCTCTGGAGCAGGAAGCCCGCGAACGCGCCACCGTCCTCCAGACGCATTTTGAGAATTTCGTGCACGCCGACGCCACGTCCCTGCGCAACGCCAAGAAAGGTAAAATGCCGTTCAAAACTCTCAAGGTCACTTTACAGTCACAGGATGAGGTTTTTTTTTCTGCGGTTGAGCAGTGGCAGCCACACGCGCCAGCGTTTACTCAACCCGGAATGTCTCAAATAAATAAAAATAAAAAGCTTAGCTAGCTAGCTATTAGATAGCCAGATAGCTATCTAGCTATCCAATGGATAGCTAGCTGGATAGACAGCTAACAGGTAGCCAGCCAGCTAGATAGATAGCTAATAATAATCATAATCCATTACATTTGTAAGTGCCTTTCAAAACTCTCAAGGTCACTTTACAGTCACAGGATCCGTTTTTCTGCAGGTGAGCAGTGGCAGCCACACGCGCCAGCCTTCTCTCAACCCGGAATAACTCAAATAAATAAAAATCTTAGCTAGCTAGCTATTAGATAGGCAGATAGCTAATGTTAATAATGGTACTAGTTGTCATTGATGTGGTTACGCCCAGCGTTGGGGTCCTACCTGAGGTCGTACGCCACCTACCCGGCGCACCTCAAGCACGCGTTCCACATCCGAGCCCTCCACTTGGGACACGCCGCCAAAAGTTTTGGCCTGAGGGACGCGCCGCGACAACTTTCCGGCGGACCCCAACGAAGTCGCAAACGAGGGGCCGGCCAACACGGAACCCAGAACGCCGCCAATCCACGCCCCAAGTAAGACCACGCCACGCCACGTCTTGCCTGACGTCGCTCGCAATCTGGTCACACTAACTCGCGCACACAACTACACACTTTACAATGGTGTACACAACACATTTGAAACACACAAACACGACATATATACGTGTACAGGTACTACTCGGAAAATTGGAATATCGTCAAAAAGTTCATTCATCAGAATCATCTTTATTGGCCAAGTACAGTGATAACTCCAACTTAATTGGTTCCCAGAAATTGCGTTTAAGGCAAAAAGTTTGCCTGACGAACATTTATTTCCCATAAGAAATCATTAAAAAGAGAATAATCCGTTCCCCATAAAACACAATTTTCTACTCAATAAGCCCAAAACGACACACCCACTTTCTTTGAGTGCTGACGTGGTTTGTTATCCAGTGGAGTACTTTTGTTATGGGACCGAAAAAAACCCCACCACAGGCTAGTGTGAAACCGAAGAGGACACAAAAGACAATTACCGTCGAGCAGAAGGAGATCAAAAAGCACGAACGAGGTGTGCATTTGTGTGACTTAGCGTCCCACTACCAGTATGCTAAGTCGACCATTGCTACGTGTGTGGCTAAGCATATTTCTGTGTTGTCTAAGCAACGCTCTGAGGCAATACAAAACTTCTGTTGATTTGGATTAACGAAAAGAGCAGCTAGCAGGGGACAGTGTGCCTGAGGGTATTATCGCCGAGAAAGCACGGCAACTTCACTCGGATCTCATCAAGAGGCAACGACATCAGCCACCGTCACAAAGGTCAATAAAACCACTTTATTATACAGCAGTTTATTTCTTTAATTACAAAACGAGAGCACATTTATTATACATGAAATAAGGTCTATTTTGTGTGGTATTAAAGGACAACCGACGTCACTTTTTTGTTTCTTAACTGACATCAGAAAAACGTTTTCTAGCATCTAAAATAGCCAAAACACGCATGCTGATAGTTTTAGTCAAATGTAAAACACCCATCCATCAAAATGACGCAAAGTGTCCAAAATCTGCAAAAAAATTGAACCCGGACGTGGCCAGTTTCAGAAGGTCCCGCCCCCTTGTTCGTGACATCACACCAAGACGTCTTGCCTTGCTGGAGAATCCAAACAATGGCTTCAGATTGGGAGAAGATGCTTTCTTGTTACTCATCCACTTATGAATAGGATTCAAATAGTTCTGAAGAGGAAAGCATACATGCTTGCTATCGATTAAATAATTTATTCCATGCCATTTTGAGGCAATAGGGGGGGGGGGAATGTAGCACCAAAAGAAAATGGCGACCAAGCTCCTGTGAGGAATTAATCAGCCCGTTTCCACAGGCTGATAAATTCCTTATATGGAGCTTGGACGCCCTCTTCTGGCGGCTTTTGGGTGCAACACGAGGTTGTCAGACCAAACAAGTACAGCAAAATGCATTGTCATGATGGAAGGACTGCTACAATGTGTCCTTTTCTCGGTCAGGGGCATTCCTTCAGTGACGTCACGTACGGACTCGTCACCAACTCAAAAGCAAGACTTCCAGTCTTAAAACATAAAATCTAGCTTTAATATGCGCTGGAATCTTTGTCAAATACGCTCAGTCGAAGTCATTTGAAGCCATTTTACAAATTATGGACGCAACTTGTCTGTACGGAGACGTCGGTTGTCCTTGAAGTCATTGTTATTGGTGTTTTGCATTTGACTAAAAATATTATCCTGCGTGTTTTGGCTATTTTAGATGCCATCAAACGTTTTTCTCACATCAGTTAGGAAACAAAAAAGTGGTGCCGGTTGTCTTTGAATACACGCCTTCCCGTCCTCAGGTGGCAGCAACGGAACAACGCCATGGAAAAGAACGCCCCCGCTTACGAGTTCTCCTCCGGTTTTCAATTCACCACAAAGAAGAAAAAGAAGAAAAATAAAGAGGAGGGGGCGGAGCTTCAGTAATCAAGGTTTTGTTGATCATGATTGACAGGAGGCGTTCACGGGATTTTTATTTCTTTGCAGTCAGACACAAAACATCATCACGTGACTCGATGATGTCATCGCAGGTCCGCCCGCTAGTCCACCGACTTGTTGACTTTTGCGTTTCCACGACGCTTCCTGCAGGTGTCCAAAGCGGGGCGCACCTGAACACGTATTTTGGATTTAGTTATCACTGTGTGTGTGTGTGTGTACAATGTATGCAGAAGTGTGTGTTACCTGTGCGTAACGAGAACATGTATGTGTGTTTGCGTTGTTGCGAGGAAGCGCGTTTTGGGTGCGCAGTAAAGAAGTGCGGGTGTGGGCAAAGGATAAACACTTTATCTGCAAAAACACCCCCAAAAATGCGGCATCATTAATAATAATAATAATAATTTCATTTCTAAGCACCTTTCAAGACTCTGAAGATTACTTTACAGTCACAACATAAATGATTCTGCGGTTGAGCAGCGGCAGCTACACGCGCCAGCGTTCACTCAACCAGAAAGTAACTCAAATAGATAGGAAGCTAGCTAGCTAATGGATAGCTATCATTGTGTGTGTGTGTGGGAGGGTAAGGGTGGGTGTAATGTGCAGACTGACCATAGGGCGGCGCTCCTGCTCACTGCGTTTTTTCATTTGGCTCTCGATCCATCTGCGAGCATACTCGTGAGACAAAACCTCGTACAATGGAGTTGGTGCCCTGAGGAACACCATCAGCAGTTTTTCATAACTCCTCATGTAGAAATACAGTGATACCTTGGCTTACGAACTTAATTGGTTCCCAGACACAGTGTCAGGCGAAAAATGTGTATCCCAAAAATTAATTTCCCATAGGAAAGCATTAAAATGAGAATAATCCGTTCCCATGTCCCCATGAAACATGATTTTCTACTAAGCGAGCCCTCACTGCTGCGTTCTTGACCAATCACGTGGCTTTAACCGAAGCCTGGGGGCGGACCAATAGAGGACCAAAACAGTAAGCTTCCATTTTGTTGTTAGAACGGGCTCGTTCGCGAATGAAACATCACTCATTGTGGCAGCTCTGTGTATCCCGAGAAAAAGTTCGTATGCCAAGGTCAAATTGTCATAAATTTAACGTTCTTAAACTGAAAAGTTCGTAAGCAAAAAAAAGTGACTATTGCGACCTGGATTTGACCCCATAGGTGACATCCGGGTCGGGCATCCGTTGTGATCTTTCCCGGTGTGTTTTGGGGGCGGGGCTGGGCTTGGCCACGCCCACCTGTGCTCTGTACTCCTTCAGTTGTTTGGTCGTCACATGACCGGCCTTGATGGCTTTCTGGTTCAAGGTCACAAAATTGGGGACGGGGGGGTGACCAGGGTTTGGGGGTGGCTGTCGGATCTGGACTCTCCATCGGGACAAGACTATACACGCAATTGGGGAAGAGTTGGTCAGTTTTCGGGCAAAAAAGCTTTCCGTTAGCTTCAAAGATTTTCTTCGTGTCGAACCAGTTTGTCATTTATTTGGATCACATTATAATATATGGGTTGTTTTTTTTTAATATTTAACGAATACACTGCCAGACAATGTGCAAAAATGTGTCTACTCCAGTGCCAGGGTTTTTGTCATTGTCATTCATCTTCCAGGACCCACAGATCTAGCTCGCTATCTTGCTAGTTAGCTATTTGCTATCTATTAGCTATCTAGCAGACTGGCTGGCTATCTCGCTGACTACCTATTAGCTAGCTAGCTTGCTGGCTTTCTATTTATTTGAGTTACTTCCGGGTTGAGGGAACGCTGGTGCATGTGGCTGCCGCTGCTCACCCACAGACAAATGTATCCTGTGACTGTAAAATGAGCTTGAGAGTTTTGAAAGGCGCTTATAAATTAAATGTATTATTGTTGTTGAGTTTTAGGACTACGTAAACATTCAATGCAGTGTTAGAAACCTCAGACTCTCTTCTTTCATCAGAAAAAAATGTTAATTCCTAAATGATATGGGTCTGGAGTTATGAGTTCGAAATGAGGGCGGCTGTCCAAAATACACGTCAATACATACATAATGGTTTATGTAGCGCTTGAACAACAGCTAAAGCTGGAACAAAGTGCTAACATGGGGAAAAAGTGAAAGAAAACATTGACACAGGCCATGGCCAGCGCTTTATCTGCACCCAAGTATGAAAAAAATGATCAAATTCGGAAATGGCGCTCCACGTCATATTTTAAATTCCCCCCAAAAAATACGTGAAGGGGAGCATATGCCTTTTGTACAGCTGCCCCCATTTCCAGCTCATAACTTTAGACCTGCATAATTTAGGAATGAACTGTTTTTCTGATTAACATTTTTCCGTGTTCGCACTTTGTTCCAGTTTTAGCTATTGTTAAAGCTATATATAGGCCAATATGTATGCGTTGCATTGTATTTTGGACAGCCACCCCCATTTCAAGATCATATAGCTCCAGATCCATACCCTTTAGGAATTATTTTTTTTCTGATGAAAGAAGAGTATGTTTTTAAAAGAGATTAGACAGAATAAGAAGTTATCATATTTAAACGTTTCATGCCGTGACAGGTTTGTAACGCTGTATATAATGTTTATGTAGTCCTAAAACTCAATATTCTGTGTGAAAATGACAAAAACCCTGGCAACTGGAGTAGCCACATGGTCTGGCAGTGAATGAATTATGAGTCCCAAACGTGTGCCGCCCACGTTACCTTCAGCCACACCTTCTCCCGCATGCAACTTAGTGCCCGCTCCCACTGGCGAGGGTGGACCCTTGGAACGTACGCAAAAACATGCACAATTGACAACAATCCATAATGATATCCCATATTTTCTTCCCACCAATAAATGTGTATTTTTTATTTTTTTTTTACCTTCCTTGGCAATGAATCTGTGGTGTCGCCCATCCCTGTAGACGTCATATGTTGATCTTCTGTGAGGAAAAAAAAAAGAACACAAACAAGCATTTTTATAGGTACGCTACACTTGGCTATATTCCCCCGCCATTGTTTCTGTCCAGTGAAGCGAGCGCACTCTGTACTCGCAGTCGTATAGCATTACTTTTTTGTGAAGTACGTCATGGTTTTTGGTGGGATTTTCCAAGCTCTGCAGTTTATGATGACGTATTAGACATTTCCCCTCCATGCTGCTTCTTGAAATTTCCCAATACGACAACGAGAAACGAGGGGAAACTTGATTGAAGTTTACACACTTTTTGCTAACACTGCAGTTTATAAAGGTGAGGAAGTTGTATTTTTTAGAACTCATAGAAGTGGCAGAATCTATATTTTTCTCCATAACTGCCAAGTTTCAAGCAAAAAGAAGCATTAGCATCTATATTTCTAGCGCTCGCAATTTTCTTTCCTAGTATTCAGTGGCAGCCATTTTGGATTTCTGATGAAAATCTGCCTGCATTCGATCGTTATTTGATCATTTATATTTTGAATATTTTCATGTTTTCTGTTCTTGTTTCCATTTTCAAAAGCTTCCCAATGGTACCTTACTCATTAGGATCGGCTAAAAATGAAGAAAGTTATGATCTATTTGCTAGCTAATGGTTTCACTAGCGATTAGCTATCTATTGGTTATCTATTCGCTAGATATTAGCTATCTAATTTTTACGTCTGTGCAAGCTCAGTCGTACAAGAGTGGTCCATCGATGAGAAGGTTTCTTCAGCCATCATCTACTATTTGAAAGGCAGAAAATCCCCTCATATTTTGAAAATTAAAAATGCCATTATTTCCTTATTTGTCATAGAACAATCGTCTATACATCATTTGAAAGCTATTTAAATGCACTTTAATATGCTATTAGAAAATGTGATGAATTATTATTGAAAAAAATGTCACATCCCTAATTTTTTTCTTTATTTTTGTTCCACTGAAGGTAAAAATAATTCAAACCCCGTCTGTGATTTTTTTGGTTTGGACTTTAGCTAGCACTTGACATACTAGATTTGTTTTCGCGGGCCGAATAAAATGATATGGCGAGCCACATTTGGCCCCAGAGCCTTGACGTTGACACCACAGTCGAGCTGGGGAAAAAAGGAAGACATCTAATTTTTATTTAAATATATAATTTACAAAACAATGGCGTTGTAATGGCAAAATGGGATGTCGAGAAAGAACATTTTGGGAATACAACATCATGCTATTCGTGTACTGTCCTCCCTTACTAAAAATATATATATATTCAATAATATTTTGATCCTTGGTTATGAAATTTTGCTTGAATAATTATTTCAATTGGAATAAAGGGTTGTTTCCTCCTATCGCGATTGAAGAAAACTAACCGCATCTTTTGACAAATACGTCAATGTAATCAAGAATCAACGAGAACACATTTTCCCCCCAGGATTTGTTCGTAGCAACTCACTTTGACGTTCGAACGTCGTGGCCCACTCGTGCTCGTTCGTGTCGTATGGCGCCTCGTTGCTATGGTTACCAGACGCCAAATGTATTTCTTTTTATCAGCGTAACTAGTCGACAGAAAGAACAGGCCAACTTCCTCCGGTGTGCTTCAAACGTCACTAAGTTCTTGATCAAGTGACAAACTCAGTGATGGCATTTCAAAAAGCTCTGTTTTAAACAACTCGCCTTTATTTCAATGACACGTTCATTTTAGATCTCGCGAGATCGTTCCTGTTGTTTCGCTTTTTCAACACGCTAACGTATCTTCCTTCATTCCGCTACAATATGGAAGCATTATTATTATAAGTGTTCTGAAAATGATTCATGCGGGAAATACAGGTGAAGAAATCCTGCTCCGCAACAGTTTTTATTGTTGTTTTGGGAAACACGTCACAACCTCTTGGGGGGGAGAGCTTCATTTTTCTAATGATGCTAGCTACCGTTGCCATGAAGTTTGTCCCTGCCGAGTGGCTTTCGTACTTAAAAAAATATTTTCTACTATTTTTGGATATACATTACTTCTATCCAAACAATACTAAAAATTAAAAGAAGATAAATGAACGATAAAAATAAGTCTGAGTCAATGAAACGAGTGAGGTCGTCTGTGGCAGAGTGGCCCTTACGGTGCCATCTCCTATTTCCGGTCAATGTAACGGGGCGTGGCCTTTTTTATATATTTTTGTACATACAGTACTTCTATCCAAACAATACTAAAAAATGAAAACAAAAAAGATAAATTAAATATAATAAGTCGGAGTCAATAAATCAAATTGGAAGGGGAAACGAGTTTGGTCGTCTGTTGCATAGAGTGGCTCTTACGGAGCCATCTCTCCTATTTCCGGTCTATGTAACGGGGGCGTGGCCAAAGGTGTCTCCGCTTCCGGTTCTCCATATGATGGAGTCCGCCGGCTTCATCGCATTTAGAAGTTTGATAATGCGATGCTCCTCTTCTCATCCCTTTTCGCGCTGTTGACGCGGAATGGCGACGGGGCGCTTACTCGGTTTGTGTTTGTGGGCGTCGTTACTGCGCGACGGCCAACAAGAGGGGGGCTCGGGCCGACTCTACTCCCCCTCGGACCCGCTGAGCGTCCTGAGCGGCTCCAGCTTGAAGCCAAGCGTCACCAACTCGTCTTGCGGCTGGCTGGTGCAGTTTATGTCGTCGTGGTGCGGCCATTGCGTCCAATTCTCGCCCACTTGGAAAGCTCTGGCCCGGGATGTCCAAGGTGCGCCAAACCCTCGATATTTGGGATGTTTTGTTCGAGATTTTGGCTTATTTGTGTCTTTTTAGGCGTTGTATATGACTACAGTGATACCTTGCCTTACGAACTTCATTGGTTCCCAGACAGAGTGTGTATCCAGGCGGAAAGTGTGTATCCCAAAAATTAATTTCCCGTAGGAAACCATTAAAATGAGAATAATCTGTTCCCAGGTACCCATAAAACATCATTTTCTACTAAATAAGCCTTAAAATTACACAAAATAGACCTTATTTTAATATAGAATACATGTGCTATAGTATTATAATGAAAGAAATACAGTGTACTGTATAATAACATCGTTTTATTGACCTTTGTGATGGTCGTTGATGGCTCGATGGAATGGAGTGGTCGCTTTCATCAGCATGAAACACTTGATGAGGAAAGTAGCCTTCTTCTTTCACCATCTTGAGGAATGATTCCTTGTAGGTGCTTTCTCTGCGATACTTTTATCTGGTTCCTCATCAATTGTGTTCTGTTTAGCTGGGTTGATAGCTTTTTGCATCAAGTGTACAAGATGGCTTGTGCGGGTTATTTGTGGAGCCTGGTTGATGGGAATTTTAACCTTGCAGTCTACACTCTGCCTTTGAACTATCAAAATTGAAACGAGTCCGAATGTCACTGTTTTCTATCCATGTTGTCACTCTCTCTCTGGTGTTTAAACCACCTCCTCTCACTGCCGCGTTCTTGACCAATCACGTGGTTTTAACCGAAGACTGGGCACTGGGAATAGAGGACCAAAACAAGCTGGCTGCCATTTTCTTTTAGGAGAACGGGCTCGTTGGCGAACGTGTGTATCCCAAAAAAATAGTTTGTATGCCAAGGTAAAATTTTCATCAATTTAACATTCGTAAACGGAAACGTTCGTAAACCGAGGTATCACTGTACGTGGTTTTCCCTTTGGGTTCACGTCATGGGAAAAGGCAGCTGGTGTCCAGCCGATTGGTCCCCCAGAGACAAAGACGGTGACAGATGGACACGAAATCCATCTTCTCGCTCACTTTATGCGTTTAGAGTGGCAACAGGCAGTAAAGCTGGCGGTGTTGGACTGCTCGCAGGAGATCAACTACGACGTGTGTCAAGAGTACAAGATCCAGTTGTATCCCACCTTTAAAGTTAGTACTACACGCTAACGTCGTCGTACATACGCAGTGGAACTTTGCTTAACGAATTGGATTTGCCTAACCAAACAGCGTCAAAGCCAGTCAGTCTTGTTTCCCACTAAATAATGTAAATAAGAATAAATTACATTTATGGTTTATAATGCGGCGCACCCTAAATATGAAAAGCGGGGTCAATCCACAAACTGACCAAAAGACACTTAATAACTTTAAAAAAATGATGCTGCCCCTGGGTTTCATTTTAGGGGTAACCGATAAACGCTCCTTGATCTGTATGAAGAGTGATGTACAGTAAAGTCTCGTTATATCGATATCTGATATATCGATAGTCCCGGTTATATCGATACTATTTCTATGCACGTACGGAGAAAATTACATGCAAACAGGGTCGGATATATCGATAGTCCCGGTTATATCGATATTTTTTTGGACTCCCTTGAATATCGATATAACGAGACTTTACTGTATTGATTAACTCATTCACTGCCATTCCCTCTCCACCACCCTGGTTTCCGATTGGTTCACAGAGTTGACGGCTGTCAATCAACAGATCGGTAACGCCTCCCTCCCCCTGACGCGCACGGCCGCATTCACATTTATACACATTCAGTGTATTAGCTAACTAGCTATGTCGCTAGCTTTCTTTTAATTATGTAGTTATCAAGTGGCTAGCTATCTGTTGGCTATCTACTAGCTGGCTAGCTAGCTTTCTATCTGTGTATTTAATAGTGACAATCAGTCTATTAGCTAACTGCCTAGGTATTAGCTATATAGCTATCTAGGTGGATAACTATCTAGCGAGCTATCTGTTGGCTATCTACTAGCTGGCTAGCTAGCTTTCTATCTGTGTATTTAATAGTGACAATCTGTCTATTAGCTAACTGGCTAGGTATTAGCTATATAGCTATCTAGGTGGCTAACTATCTAACGAGCTATCTGTTGGCTATCTACTAGCTGGCTCGCTAGCTTTCTATTTACTTCCGGGTTGAGTGAATGCTGGCGCGTGTGGCTGCCGCTGCTCACCCACAGAAAAACTTGTCCTGTGACTGCAAAGTGACCTTGAGAGTTTTGAAAGGCGCTTAGAAATGAAATGTATTATTATTATTATTATTTAGGAATTAACTATTTTTTTGTGATGAAAGAAGAGAGTCTAAGGTTTCTAACGCTGTATTGAATGTTTATGTAGTCCTAAAAGTCAATATTCTGTGGGTCTTGCAATTCGAGTGAAAATGACAATAACCCTGGCACTGGAAATGACACATTTTTGCACGTCGTCTGGCAGTGAATGAGTTAAATGTCATTCATTGGTTCCAGGCCATGAAGGAACTTTTGTTGACTTTTTTTTGTTGTTTACTTTGCGCCTGCGTCTGTAACAGCGTCAACTAACACGTCGGCTAATTCGCTAAGCGAGGTTCCACTACCCGCAAAAATCCCGAAAGTTGCTAATCTGAAATCTCTCCAAAGTATTTCCCCGCATATTCGCCACTCGCGGACAAAGGGACAACCTACACAGGTGACAGACTCACTTCCTTGTTTGTCTTTCTTGACTCAATGTCTTACTTATTTGGCCTTGTGTGTGTGTGTGTGTGTGTGTGTGTGTGTGTGTGTGTGTGTGTGTGTGTGTGTGTGTGTGTGTGTGTGTGTGTGTGTTAGTTGTTGACAGAGACGTCCAATCCGTGAGACGGTTGATGGTGGACATCCTTCAGAACCACAGCAGCCACACACCCGCACTTAAGCCGTATAGGTGACAACAGAATGACAACATGACAGAGTCTCTGTCAGCGATGTTCGGTCGGACACTGTGGACAAAGGCTGGAACACAGAACGATTGTCTTTTACTGCCGGCAGGAGATGCAGCCATTCACGACAGACAGCAAATTAAAGTGATACATTAGTAAAACATAGTTTTCTTGATTACAATACCACACCTCTTGAGCAAAAAGCTGTAAGCAATAAAACATTGTCTCTTCCATGAGCTCTTCCTGTGAAGGAGTTTCAAGTCGTAAATTACTTTGGTGATAAAGGAGTTTCCCAAGTCCTAAATTCTGTCCAAGGCCAGATCTATTGGATAAAGATGACGGGCTAAAAAATAATACGGTAAATAATGTGTTAAAAAAATAATTAACACGTCAACTCTATGTGTGTGTGTGTGTAGCTCTGCGCAGATCCTTCCTTTGCTAGGTCAAAGGTCAGATCACTACACCGCCATCATTATAGAAGATGACCACTCGTACGTGGGGCGAGAGGTAAGCCACGCCCACTTCCCCAGAGGACAGCAAGTCGCATGTTATTGAGCCGTCGCGTCCCTGTTCCAGGTGACCTTGGACATGTCGGCGTATTCGGGCGTAAGCGTGCGTCGGGCGTTGAGCTCCGACGCCGCCCTGCTGGACGCGCTGAACGTCACGTCTTTACCGCACTTCTCCCTCGTCAACCCCGACGGGACGCACGTCCACGTGGACACGTCGTCGTCCAGCGCCAAGCCCTTGAGGTTCTTTGTCACTTGGTGTTTGCGTTCGCTACCGGGCGTCCGGCGCAGGCTCGACGCACGCTTGGAAAACGTGCCCGCGCCGCCTCAAGTGACGCTTGTGCCGAGCGCCGCCTGGACCCACGTTGACAGGTTCTTGTCTTTCTTATCGAGATCGTCAGCAGTGGGTGTGTGCACGCGCGCGTTTTTTTTTGTATATATGCTTACACACACACACACACACACACACACAACTTACAGTTGTGTGTGTGTGTGTGTTTGTGTATAAGTGAATGAATGTTTGTGTGTATTTGAATGCGTGTGTTTGTGTGTAAGTGAATGTGTGTGCTTGTGTATATTTGAATGAATGTGTGTGTGCGCGCGTTTGTATAGATCAGAATCAGAATCATCTTTATTGCCAAGTATGTAGAACACACAAGGAATTTGTTTCCGGTAGAACACGCTGCACTAGTATCGTCGTCAAAAAAAAAAAAAAGTGGCACTATACGCTTCCATTTTGGCTACTGTTGAAAGAGTTCAAAGAGTTAATGGCTTGGGGGAAGAAGCTGTTGAAATGGCTGGATTTGGTGCGCATGGATCGGTAGCACCTGCCTGAGGGGAGTAGCTGGAAAAGGTGGTGGGCAGGGTGCGGAGGGTCCAGTAGGATTTTCCGCGCCCTTGTTTGGATTCTTGCAGTGTGCAAGTCCTCGAGAGTGGCTAGGGCGCTGACAATGATTTTTTTCCGCCGTCCTAACTGTCCGTTGAAAATAGATGAATGAATGTGTGTGTTTGTGTTTCTCTATGTGAGTATTGTGTGTGTTTGTGTATATGTGAATGAACGAACGTACGTGTATTTGTGTGTCTGTGTTGGTATATATGTGACTGAATGTGTGTGTCAATGTGTGTGTTTGTGTATAACTGAATGTGTGTGTTTGTATATATTTGAATGAATGTACATGTGTGTGTGGTGTGTGTTTGTGTCTATGTGAATGTGTGTGTGTTGTTGTTTCTTGTGTGTGTGTGTGTGTGTGTGTTTGAACATTTGTCTCCGCCCGCCATGCAGTTCAAAGGTGTACATGGCGGATTTGGAGTCAGCCCTTCACTACATTTTGAGGGTGGAGCTAGCCACTCACCCCACCATGGAGGGGGAGGAGCTTCAAGTCTTCAAGGATTTTGTAACCCTGATCGCCAAGGTAACGAACGTTAGCCGCCTAACCCACCCGTTGCCACGGTTACCGTGCTGATGACCATCTGGGAATTTGCGCGAGGAGCTGTTTCCCGGGGGCGGTCCGGCGGTGAAGTTGATGGAGAAGCTCTCTGATTGGCTGAACGACCTGCCACTCAAGCAGATTTCCTACCAGGCTGTCCTGGACCTTGCGGACAACAAAATGAGGGTGAGCGTCCGCCGTCCGCGTAACTGACCGTTGTCGCGTGGTGTGAATACCGCCCATTTCCTTGTTTCAGACGGCGGACGCCTTCTTGTCTTCGGGGCTCAACTGGGTGGGCTGCCGGGGCAGCCGAGAAGGCCTACGGGGGTACCCCTGCGCCTTCTGGACGCTCTTCCACGTTCTTACCGTGCAACATCACCACAAACCTCAAGCCTTGGCCAATACTGGTACACACACATACACACCGACATGGTTTTCTACCCCCGCAGTTCAGTTTCAAAAGCTCCAAGATGGCGCCACAGTACTGCTTTTTGTCTGTATGGAGCTCCTCAATTAATTGCAACATTTATCAACGCTTTGTGCCAACGATTTGATGTTAAAGGGCCTAAATAAACCCCGTTAAGTTGAGTCATTAAACTCTTAAATGTGTTTGAAAATATACTCTGACTTTACAGTTGTAAGTTGAAATGGTCGTAAGTCGAAATCCATTCAAAATGTTGAATAGAGACTCGGAGGCTAAATGACTCGCAAACTCCTCCCCCCTGTGGTGCCATCACACGGTCGATTGCTGTGCGAACGTGAGACGCTGGCTGGCTGGCTGGCCAAAATTGTCGTACGCGTCGCCGCCCTGCTAGCGCGTTGCGGTGCCACAAGTAGAATTAAAATGTTAAAAATAGGGTCTGAAGGTCGTGGTCGTAAGTACGGGTGGTCGTAAGTCGGATGTTCCCTGTATTTAGTTTGTCAGAGTGAATCTGCGCAACTGACATCAACATAGTTCAACGTCACCGAAATAATAATAATAATAATACATTCCATTTCTAATCGCCTTTCAAAACTCTCAAGGTCACTTTACAGTCACAGGATAAAATTTTTCTGTGGGTGAGCAGCGGCAGCCACATACGCCAGTGTTCACTCAACCCCGAAGTAACTGAAATCGATTGCAAGCATGCTAGCTAGCTAATGGATAGCAAATAAATAGCGAATAGATAGCCAACAGCTTACAGCCAGTCAGCTTGACAGCTAATAGCTAGCTAGCTAATGGATAGCCAGTAGCCAGCCAGCTAACAGCCAGTCAGCTAGACAGCAAATAAATAGCGAATAGATCGCCAGATAGCCAACAGCTAGACAGCTAATAGTTAGCTAGCTAGCTAATGCATAGCGAATAGATAGCCAGATAGCCAACTCTAGACAGCTTACAGTCAGCCAGCTAGAAAGCTAATAGCTAGCCAGCTGGCTAGTAGATAGCTAACAAATTGCTAATAGCTAGCCAGATATATAGCTAATAGTTAGCCAGCCAGATAGCTAAAAATATCTTTTTTTGGCACATCCTCACAAGTACTTTCTGACTAGTGTGACTACTAGTCCATATGCAGACCGTGAAAGAGCATCTTCAGTTTTTAGTTTCTGCGGCTCAAATGACTTTGAAAACTCCTCCATTCACTCCAACATAATACAAGATGCCCCAAACTGGCGCAGAATCTCTACATGATCGAACCTGAAGTCGTGCCCGTGTGGCGTAGGTCTGGCGGGCGCGCGCGGCGTGCTAACGGTGATGCGCGGCTACATGCGCCACTTCTTCGGCTGTCGCCAATGCGGCCGCCATTTTGACTCCGCCTCCGCCTCGTTGAACTCGGTGGGCAGTACCGGCGAGCAGCTGCTGTGGCTCTGGCACGTGCACAACCAAGTCAACCTCAGGCTAGCAGGTAACGCTAACGGCACCCACGGCACTCACCTGCCTACCTGGCTGATTTTAATGTTTCTTTTCTTTTTATTTCTCTTCTAACTTTTTTTAATGATTATGATGGTTATTATGATTACTACTCGCTGGCTATCTCGCGAGCTACCTAGCTGGCTATCTATTTTCTATCTATTAGGTATGTGGCTGACTCTGTAGCTATCTCGCGGGCTATCTATTAGTTATGCGGCTACCTAGCTAGCTGTCTATCTATTGGCTATCTATTAGCCATCTGGCTCGATAGCTATTTAACTGTATCTATTAATTCTACGGCTACCTAGCTAGCTGTCTGTCTATTAGCTATCTGTTGGCTATCTATTAGCTATCTGGCAGGCTCGCTAGCTTTCTAGCTGGTTATCTATTCGTTATACGGCTACCTACCTAGCTGTCTATCTATTGGCTATCTATTAGCGAGCGAGCTGTCTATCTATTTGAGTTACTTGTGGGTTGAGTGAATGCTGGCACGTGTGGCTGCCGCTGCTCACCCACAGAAAAACGTATCCTGTGACTGAAAAGTGACCTTGAGTGTTTTGAAAGGCGCTTAGAAATGAAATTGATTATGTTTACTATCTGTTAGCAATCTAGCTAGCTAGCTGGCCATCTAAGTGACTAGCTAGCTAGCTATTAGCCATATGACTGTCTAGCTCTCTATTTAGCTATCTATTAGCTATCTACGTATTAGCTAGCTTTCTATCTTTATCGGTTAATTCCGGGTTGAGTGAACGGTAGCGCGTGTGGCTGCCGCTGCTCACCCACAGAAAGATGTATTATTATTATTATTATTATAGTGATTAACTTCCTGTCCCGTCTCTTGCTTGCCCTCCTCCTTTTATTTTGGCGGAAGGCTCGCTGAGCGACGACCCGGGCTTCCCCAAGCGCCTGTGGCCGGACCCTTCGATGTGCCCGCAGTGTCACGAAGAACAGGCAGGTGCCGCCGTTTGGGTGCGTGACGAGGTGTCGCGCTTCTTACAGCGCCATTACGCCCATGACAACCTGTCATGGCGGACGTACGGCGGCACCTCTCGACGGTCGCCCGCCGACGACGACGACGGCGAAAAACTGCTGGATTTTAGCGGACTGGAAATGAGCCTGTGCGTCGTCCTCTCCATTTCATCCTGCGTCGCCCTTCTATTCTTCTTCTTCTTCTTCCGGGTTCGAGCCCGGAGGTGGAAAACCTCTACTTCCTCCTGTTCGTCCATCTTGTGCCGCCTCGTGTGACCCTTTCTTCTTGTTCAAAACTTTTTTGAAACTTGCCTCTGAAAAGGCTGAAAAAAAAGCATCCGAGTTATGACGAGAAAAATTCTAATGCCAAATGGCGCCCTCGTGTGTTTCTACCTTGCTACTACAATTTGAACCAACCGCGATGGCTCCATCTAGCGGTGAGGAGATGAATCGCACTCGTGTCGTTTTGCTTTCAATAATAATAATACATTTAATTTATAGCTCGATAGAGAGTTAGACAATCATATGGCTAATAGCTAGCTAGCCGGATAGCTAACAGATAATAACAATACATTTCATTTCTAAGCGCCTTTCAAAACTCAAGGTCACTTTACAGTCAGGATCATTTTTTTCTGTAGGTGAGCAGCGGCAGCCACATGCGCCAGTGTTCACTCAACCCGGAAGTAACTCAAATGGATAGCAAGCTAACTAGCTAACGAATAGATGGCTAATAACTAGCAAGTAGATAGCTAATAGACAGCGAATGCTAACAATGCTAAAAATGCTACCATACCAAAAGGGAGTCTGAAAATATTTATTCCATGTAAAAAAAAAATTTTTTTTTTGCCGTCCATGTTTGAATGTGAATTTCGATGGTTAATTTTTGTTTCTATTTTTGATCTTTCAATTTCATTGATTGTCATGCCCGAGAAAGCCAATTGGACGACACACAAAGCGTATGAAAATATTTCAATAACATGTAATTTTCAATTTCTGAAAGATATTTTTCTATTCTGAATTGAAGAATAAAATAAGATGCAAAAATTTGTTCGAAAGTTGGTTCTTTTGAAGCAAAATAAACCCACAAACCTCAGACACACTTAAAACACACATCAGCGAAAGAAACTGACGTCATTTGTCGCGGCTTGGAATTGAAGCGGATTTACAGGAGATGTGAGACAATCTCTTCGTCAATGGATGCTCCAGCTTCGTGTTTGCTTTCAACATTTAGCTTGGAGCAGACGTGCACATTTCACCATGACGTCCCTGATCCACTGTTGAAAAGGAGGCTACTATCCTCTCCTCTTTCATCTAGAACTGCGTCATACAACAAATAGGGTGCTAGAAGTGCTTAAGATTGAATGACTGTATGTGTTATTTTGTTAAAACAGGGTGAACTTTCAACATCCCAAACACAAGAACATGACTCGGCAGTTTTTTTTGGTCATCTTCTCTCTGAGCCTCACGACGACGTACGACAGCGCCGTCAAAAACAAAAATGTAAGTGATGTTTTGGCTCTTCCTCATCCCTAAAATCGACGCCTAGCCGCGGTGACCCCCTCCCCCCTCAAAGCACGGCTGTGTTATCCTCATGCGAGCTTACGCAGCCGGCATGCCGACCGCCGATACTGCAATGCAGTACCGTGGGTTTAGCCCAGTCATGCTAGCCGCCCGGGTACCACCCACCCACCCCCCCTCCCTTATTCTCTGCGGGGCAATGAGCTGAATTATTGGTTAGCTGCATTAGCTCCCTCACTGTCCTCAGATGACTCCCTCCCACCCCTACCTTCTTGTCTGTCTGCACCCCCCCGAGAACAACCCCCTACCTAGCCAGACGTTGCGTTAGAGTGTGTGTGTGTGTGTGTGAGAGAGAGACAGACTGCCTGCGCTGCTGCCATCAGAATCGGAGCAGAAAGGAGGTAACTGAACGAGCACAAAACCAAACTGGACGAAAAACTGGACTTTGTACTGGACTTGATAGCAGTCCTCCAAAGTGTACTGGACTCCCTTCTTTTGAAAAGGGTCGACATTGGCAGAACTGGACTGACGAAGCTGGACGAGCAACTGTGGTCGACTCTAGTGGACTGTCGCGGACTTGATACTGAGATGACCTTGACACGGCAGAAAGTGGACAGTAAACAATCGGCGTGTCGACGCGTGGGTTTTACAAAGTGACGTGTGATTCGTGGAGAACAAGGAAGTGAGGCATGGAGAGCCAGTTTCTTCTTCTCCCTAATGCTGGTAAATAGCACAGTTGTCTCTCTTCGAAATTGCCGTGTATAAGAAATGTGTAGCAGGACTCGCATGGACCCCGATCCGCAATTTGGACACCGTCAGGGATCCGACTTCTGGAGAAGAAGGGTTGCGGACAAACTCAGAAGGAAAAGTTCTGAATGGAAGAGCAGGTGAGTGGGTTGAGGATGTTGACCGTGAGATGATTCTGAGATGGCAGAACGCTCGTTTAGGTCTACCCCGGCTAGCGATGGCCCTTGCATCTTCTGTCCATCTCTGGACCATTTGACACGACCGTTCGCAAACGGTGTGGACAATCTGCCGAGTCACAGTCAACTGAAAGTATTGCATAAACTTGTAATGGTTCATTGTCCTGTCTGCAACCCAGTAGTGGACTGAGGACTTCTTGGAGGACCCAGCCATTCCAGATGGTCATCCACGAGGCCAGTTAGGGAAATAATTGCAGACTTAGATAGGAAGCGCCAATATTAAAGGATCAGGAAGTGACGCCATTCTGAACACCACCACAAGTCGTGGTTGCGTTGACAAGTGAAGAACCTCAAGAGATGGTGTGACTAGCACAAAGGTGTTGCGCATCTTTGTATGCTTCTTTCAGACTCTTCTGGACTCAGTTGACTCTACTACACTTGTAGACTGCTGGACTCGACTGAATCATACTGCACTCTGGTTGTCTTCAAATGCCTTTATTTCATTGGGTCCTCCCTCACCCCACTAGCGCGACATGGATGCCAGACCTTCAAGTGGCGACACCAGCATCAGGAGGAGCCCTCCATAATCCCGCCGCCATCATGCTGGAGTCAGCTCTTCAGGTTTCGGTCGGTGACTTCGGCAGCAGTGTTCTGAGCAGCCTGAACGAGCAAAGACTTCTAGGACTCCACTGCGACGTCTCCATCCTTGTCCAGGGTCAGCTCTTCAAAGCCCACCGGGCCGTCCTGGCCGCATCCTCTCTCTACTTCCGAGACCTGTTCAGCGTCGAGTCCTCTGACTCGCCCGAGTGGTCCCAGTCTACGTATGAGCTCCCGTCTTCGGTGACCCCCTCCTGTTTCCGTCAGATCCTGACCTTCTGCTACACGGGCCGTCTCAACGTGGCCGCCAGTGAGCAGTTGGTCCTTATGTACACGGCCGGGTACCTGCAGGTCCAGAACATTGTGGAGAGGAGCCTCGACATTATGAAGATGAAGACCGCATCTTCATCGCCGCACTGTTGTGACTCACAGGTGAGTTTAAGGTACGCGTCTGCCATGGCCCCGTAGACCACCACACCTACTTTTCTTCTTCGTCCATTTTTCCACGGTGAACTTACTCCATCGAGACCTGGAACCTTGAACCACTTTGTCCACTTATATAGGGCAGGAACCATAACTCTGAGTCTGGCTAGGACTGAAATCCTACCTCCCAAAATGCTTTCATTTGACGTAGCCGAGGATGAGGAACCCTGAACTAAAAGTGTGACCAGATTATCCAGGACACAAAGAACCAGTTTGTCTATTTTGGCCAGGAGATCTGTCCTCGGATATTTATTGTGTTATCTTTTATTTATGGTGGTGGTTCACAGACCACCTCAACAGAGGAGCTGAGAACTTTAGACCAGACGGTTGGCCACCTGCAGGAGTCCAGTCCAGACCCCTCGTCCATGACTCCAGAGGACCTCATCAAACAGGAAAGGCAAGACACCCCTCTTGCGGAACATGCAGGAACAACCCCAGAAGAACTGAATGCCAGGTCAGAAAGTCACACAAGTTGATCTGGGTTGATTTAGACAGTGATACCTTGGCTTACGAACTTAGTTGGTTCCCAGACAGAGTGTGTAAGGCGAAAAGTGTGTTTCCCAAAATGAGAATAATCCGTTCCCAGGTCCCCGTAAAACATAATTGTCTACTTTCTAAGCCTTAAAACTACACAAAATATACCTTATTTTATGTGCCTTATAAATGTGCTATGGTATTATAATTAAAGAAATAAAATGTACTGTATAATAAAGTCGTTTCATTGACCTTTTTGATGGTATTTGATGGCTTGATGGAATGGAGTCATCAGCATGAAACACTTGATGAGGAACGTAGCCTTCTTCTTTCACCATCTTGAGGAATGATCCCTTGGAGGTGCTTTCTCTGGAGCCTGATTGATGGGATATTTTAACCTTGCAGTCTACACTCTGCCTTTGAACTATCAATAAATTTGAAACAAGTCCAACTTTCACTGTTTTCTATCCATTTTCTCACTCTCTCTCTTTCATCTGAGCGTTTCATTCATGTTCAACCCCCCCCCCCCCCTCTCACTGCTGCGTTCTTGACCAATCACGTGGCTTTAACGAAAGACGGGGGGGGGGGGGGGGGGGGCGGGGAATAGAGGACAAAAATGAGTCGGCTGCCATTTTCTTGTTAGGAGAACGTGCTTGTTTGCGAACGACACATCACTCATTGTGGCAGCTCCGCGTTTGTCCCGAAAAATAGTTTGTATGCCAAGGTAAAATGTTCATAAATGTAACTAACGTTAAGTGTAACTGAAAAGTTTGTAAGCCAAGGGGTTCGTACACCGAGGTATCACTGTCCTCCTTATTTTTTGGTTTGGGATTATTTTGTTTGTCGTCTGCTTCGTCCTGTTCTGACTTGTGACCAGTCCTCTGTCTCTTCAGGGTGGACTTTGCAGGGGAGCTCCAGACCTCCAGAGGAGGTCCTATCTGTTACCTGGGTGGTGCCGGGAACCTGGTCCTGGGTCTGCAGTCCTACCTCTTGGCGGGCGGACGCCGCTCAGGTTCAGAAGCGTCCAGCCTGCCCACGGACTCACCGACCAAGGCGGAGCCAGAGGATGGTTACTACGGAAACGTCACACACTCTGGAATATACCAAAACGTGTTTGGACGCCAGAGTCGGTTTGGGCAAATGGTACAATTGGTCACGTGACACGCCCGAGTGTTTGAAAGACACGCCTCCTGTCCTGTCATTGGTCTAGGCCAGGAGAAAATGGAGATGCTACGCTTGCCATTGGCTAATGAGCGGCGCGCAGGCATTTTAGTGGGCGGAGACAACATGACGTTACCCGCCAGTCTGATCAGTCAGATTGGGTATCGATGCCACCCTGCGTTATACATCGAGGGAGAACCCGGTGAAAAGATGGAACTAGCGGCAGGTCGGTTAAGCTAGCTATTTATGTTATTCCCGGTTGAATGGGGTCGCCCTTGTTGGCTACCTAGCTAGCTAGCTATCTATTTGCTGTATAATTAGCTAAGTAGCTTGCTATCTATTAGTTATATATTAGCTAGCTGGCTAACTTGATCTATTTGAGTTTTCTATTTGAATTATTCCCGGTTGAATGGGGTCACCGTTGCTGGCTACCTAGCTAGCTATCTATTTGCTATCGATTAGCTGTCTAACTAGCTAGCTATCTATTAGTTATCTTTTAGCTAGCTAGCTAACTTGATCTATTTGAGTTATTCCCGGTTGAGTGAACGCTGGTGCATGTGGCTGCCGCTGCTCACCCACAGAAAAACTGATCCTGTGACTGTAACGTGACTTTGAGAGTTTTCAAAGGTGCTGATAAATGAAATGTATTATTATTATTTATTATTATTGTAAAGAAACCGATTCATGCTAATATGTGTGCGTTTTTGTGTGTGTGTGTGTGTGTGTGTGTGTGTGTATGTATGCGTAGGTTCAGGCGTGTTTATCACGCGGGGCCAGTTGATGAACTGTCACCTTTGCGCTGGGGTGAAACACAAAGTTCTGCTCAGGAGGCTGCTGGCGACCTTCTTTGACAGGTTAGCTTAGCATGTGTTTGATCAGTTTAGTATGCTAACAAACGTCTGTGTAAGCTCTCAGTCGTACAGGAGTGGTCCATCGATGAAAAGGTTTCTTCAGCTGTCATTCTGTACTTCTTTCAAGGTGTCGGACGTTTCGCTTCTTATCCAATCGGCGGTTTAAAAGGGGAGTAAAATAAGCTTTTTTTTTAATAAAACAGCAAAACACTTCACAAAATCGCCATGGTGGGGTGAGATTTAATTTGGGTCGTTCTTACAACAGACTTCTTAGACCACATAGGCTTAGTTATGCTGCTGAGTTGGTACCAGGGCAAATGGGGCAATCAGGCCAGCCGTAGACCCCATATTCAGGCAGGACAATAGAAGTAATCACTGTAGCCTCAGGGAATAGTCCTCTGCTCCCCCCCAACCTGAGAGCAGGGACCTATCATAGCGGAGGTCCGGCACACGTCACCTCTGGACAGTAGGGATATATATACAGTAAAGTCTCGTAATACCGATATCGGTTATATCGATAGTACTGCTTATTACGATACTATTTCTATGAACTCAAGGAGAAAATTACATGCCCGCAGGGTCGGATATATCGATAGTCCCGGTTATATCGATATTTTTTCCGACTCCTGAGAATATCGATATAACGAGACTTTACTGTATGTATGTATATATATATATATATATATATATATATATACTACCAGCAGATTTTAGTTTGCTGACGAAGCTTCTTGGATAAGAAGCGAAAGGTCCGACACCTTCAAAGAAGTACAGATGACGGCTAAAGAAACCTTTTCATCTATGCTAACAAACGTCAACATACATAACTGTTCTATTACATGTTGTGTGTGCGTGTATGGGCCTTGATTGACTTGTCATGCTATCAATAGAAACACCTTGGCCAATAGCTGCGGGACGGGCATCCGTTCCTCCACCAATGACCCGAGCCGAAAGCCGCTGGACAACCGGGTGTTAAACACCGTCAAACGTAAGCCACATCCGCTGTGTTCTCGATTACAGTGAGACCTCGGTTTATGAACCACTTGGCTTACGAACTTTTCGGTTTACAAAAGTTACATTGATGAAAATTTTACCTTGGCATACAAACTATTTTTCGGGATACACACATAGTTTAAAAGTCCTTTTAAAAAGGTTTTTTTTTAGATTTGAAATGGATTTAAAAAATTTACATAGATGATAATGGAAAATGATGTTTCGTTTCTGGAATGGATTATGGTCCAAAACCGAGGTATCACTGTACCTCAAAATATTTTTTTTTCATGTAGAAAAGTATAATTTATAATAATAATAGTAATAATAATACATTTGATTGATAAGCGCCTTTCAAAACTCTCAAGGTCACTTTACAGTCACAGGATCAGTTTTTCTGTGGTTGAGCAGCGGCAGCCACATGCGCCAGCGTTCACTCTACCGGGAATAACTCAAATAGATCAAGTTAGATAGCTAGCTAATAGATAACTAATAGCTAGCCAACTAGTTAGTTACACAGCTAATAGATAGCAGATAGATAGCAAATAGATTGCTAGCTAGGTAGCCAGCAACGGTGACCCCGTTCAACCGGGAATAACTCAAATAGATCAAGTTAGCTAGCTAGCTAATTGATAAGTAATAGCTAGCTAGTTATTTACACAGCTAATAGATAGCAGATAGATAGCAAATAGATTGCTAGCTAGGTAGCCAGCAACGGTGACCCCGTTCATCCGGGAATAACTCAAATAGATCAAGTTAGCTAGCTAGCTAATCGATAACTAATGGATATTTATAATGTTATACTTACTTTTCAGTGTCGTTTTTATTATTTTATATTTCATATTATCGATTAACCAAGCCTGTCCTGCTCAGTGTACTGTCAGAATTTTGCGCCGAGCTTCAAGGAGAGCGAGATGAACGTGATCGCCGCCGACATGTGCACCAACGCTCGCAGAGTTCGCAAACGATGGCTACCCAAGATACAATCCCTGCTGCCACGTAATGGCAGCGGGAGGAAGATCCGAAGGCTGGCGGTGGCGGCGGCGGTGGCGGTAGGAGGACGAGGGGACAGTTTGGAAGTGGATGCACGTCAGCTCAGCGTCGCCCCCTACTTGTGCCTGGAGGTGGCCGGCGATGGGACACAAAATCAGGAAGAGCATCAACGCCTCCTCCTCTGCGCCGCCTCTTCATCTTCGTCCTCCTCATCCTCACCGCACCACCCGGATGCTGACCGCAAGGGGGTGGAGCCTCCAGACAGCCAATAAGCATTGGACTACACCTATCCAATAGCCTGTTTTATAATCATAGTCATAATAATAATAATAATAATAATAATAATAATACATTTCATTTCTAAGCGCCTTTCAAAACTCTCAAGGTCAAAGTTTTTCTGTGGGTGAGCAGCGGCAGCCACACGCGCCAGCGTTCACTCAACCCGAAATAACTAAAATAGATACAAAGCTAAATAGATTGGATTTAGATTTACCTTTATTCATCTCACAGTGGAGAAATTTACATTTCACAGCAGCAAAGTTATGAAAGGAATAGCTATCGAGCTAGCTAGCTAATAGCTAGCTAGATATTACTATTATTTATAAATGATAAGATACATAATTGATAACGTTACATAAACCAACTCTCATTTCATCATCATCCTACCTCACTTCCTGTCTATTTGACCATCCCCTACCTCACTTCCTGCCTGTCCCCTACCTCACTTATTGCCTGTCCCTACCTCACTTCTGGTATGTCCCCACTGCCCCTACCTCACTTCTGTATGTCTCCTAACCTACTTCCTGTCTATAAATACCTCACTTCCTGTACTCCCGCTCAGCCGCTTTGCTGCATGTTACCAGCTTCCTGGCCACTTGCAATGGGACTGTAATACTGGTGATGGTGTTTATGTCAATAAAGTTTATCGAAAATCTCTTTTGGGCTTTGATATTTTATTTTTGGCCACATTACAATCCACTTTTATGTTGAATCTAACTTATTATCTCGTCATCACTGAATATATAAGCGGGTTAATATTAAAAATAATAATAAGAACATTTCATTTATAAGCACCTTTCAAAACTCTCAAGGTCACTTTACAGTTACAGGATCGCTTTTTCTTCAGGTGAGCAACCCGGAAGTAACTCAAATAGCCAGAAAGCTAGCTAGCTAACAAGTTTTATTGTCAAATATGGTCTGTGTGCAACACCTCTACTACAGTGCAAATACGCAGCGAATAAAAAACACAGGTAAAAGTAAGGGCAGTAAAACTGAATTACATATAAAGACGTATATAAATGCAAACAGTTAAATATGAAATATCTCAAATACACATTATATTTTACCACGATTGATTGATTGATATTTCACACCCTCATTCCACAACTTTATTAATGAAAATCCAATACTTTGATGGGTGTGGAGTTTAGAGCTTATCGACATTTCAACTTTTGACATTTTTTTCTCCCCGTTTTTGACAAATCAAACACGGTCGTCGTCGCTAGCTGACGTAGTAACGTGACACATTGCATCATGGGAAATGGAGTTCACCAGCCGAGCGCCAAACGAATATTCCGAACCAATCCCCATTAGCGCTGCCTTCCCTTCAACCAATCAGAGCACAGTACAATTTTCCCCTTCGCCTCCAATAAGAAATGTCAAAAACGAGAAGCCCACTATGACCAATCACGACGCAGTGACTGAGTTGCCAGCCAATCGGGACACAACAACAGCAATGACGCGTTTAGTCACTACGACTGCGCGTAGAACAGACAGCTGATAACTCATCTATTATGCTACTTGGCTAAATCCAAATCATCCGGGAAAGTGAGCGGAGGCCGCCATTGGACACACCGGAGGACCAAGCCCAAAGTAAACACGTCCGCGGGCACCGTGAAGGTGGGGGTTCGGGACCCCCTCGGGCTCGGCTCGGCCGCAAAGTGTCGCTGCTCGTCGGGAGGCTGCCTGGCCGCTCGGCGCCTTCAGACAAAGCTCAGCTAACATGCTAACGTGCTAATTATAACACTCCGGCGGCCATCCGGCCAGCCGCCGAGCTAGCTTCGTTGTTGTTTGTTGCTTTCACCGCCAACTCCTTTCGCGTGTTTTATTTCGTCCGCGGGGGGTGCGGGACGCCGTCGCCCGTTCTCGCTTCTCCGGGCGGCAGCGATATGACGAACGCTGCAGAGCTAGCTCGCGTAGCCGCTCTTGTGCGTCGGCTTGCCCGCCATCTTTTTGCACTAGCTAGCGAGCTAGCGAGCGTCGCGCTGCTCTTGTGAGAAAACGGGCAAGCCCCCGAGCGCCTTTCATCGCGAGGCCACGTTCGCGCCCACGTCGGCCGACAAAAAGGGCTTTCGTCCGCGCCGAGATGTGGTCGGCTGACGGCTGGGCTCCGTGCGTGAATCGGCCCAGCAGCCGCCACTGTTGGCCGTTAGCTTTGTGCGTTAGCCGCCGTCGTTAAGCAGCTGCAAGCCGCCAATCCAGGCGAGTTCACTTTTTCTTTGGCTTTTCACATGCTTGGATGCACTCGTTGTTGGACTTTTGAACACCTTGTTGCGCGTACTTTGCTTGCAAATGGTCGTCATGCTACCATCAAAGGAAACATTTGCTTTTTTTTTTTTTTTTTTTTTTTTTTTTTTTTTTTTTAGCTCACATCGGTTTTTTCAATCCTTTAAAAACCAAAAACGACAACACTTTACGTGTTAGTCAACCGAAACAAGTTTCAAAGGCTGCCTGGTATTATTTTCAAAGTTCGGAAAGCATACTTGGAAAAAAAATAGTTACTCATTTTAAGAAGAGAAATGTCACGTTATAACGGTGCCCAAAATTGTGACAAGATCTCACTCAACATGAACGGGAAGAAACGTTTCAAGCGGGCGACACTTGCCTCCCAAATCTTATCAATCAATTAATAAAATAGAGAGGGGTGCATGAAGTTTGAAAATAATATGTCATCTGTTTGTAACTACAGTGATACCTTGGCTTACGAACTTAATTGGTTCCCAGACAGACTGTGTCCCCCAAAAATTAATTTCCCATAGGAAACCATTAAAATGAGAATAATCCGTTCCCAGGTCCCCATAAAACACAATTTTCTACTTTGTAAGCCTTAAAACTACACAAAATATACCTTATTTTATGTATAATAAATGTGCTATGGTATTATCATTAAATAAATAAACTCCTGTATAATAAAGTCGCTTTGTGATGGTCCATCGATGAGAAGGTTTCTTCAGCCGTCATCTGTACAAAAGTGAAGGTTTCGGACGTTTCGCCTCCTATCCAAGAGACTTCGTCAGCGAACTAAAGTGTTTTTTTAGTTTTAGTTCGCTGACGAAGTCTCTTGGATAGGAGGCGAAACGTCCGAAACCTTCACTTTTGTACAGATGACGGCTGAAGAAACCTTCTCATCGATGGACCACTCCTGTACGACTGAGAGCTTACACAGACGCTTTGTGATGGTCGTTGATGGAATGGAGTGGCCGGTTTCCTCAGCGTTAAAACACTTGATGAGGAACGTAACCTTCTTCTTTTACCATCTTGAGGATTGATCACTTGTATGCGTTTTCTCTGCGATAATTTTACTTAGTTCCTCATCAATTGTATTCTGTTCAGCAGGGTTGATAACTTTTTGCATCAAGTGTACAGATGGCTTGTGCGGATTATTTGTGGAGCCTGATTGATGGGCTATTTTAACCTTGCAGTCTACACCTTGTCTTTGAACTATCAAACTCTCACTGTCGTCTGCCTGACTCTTTAATGTTTAAACCACCTCACCTCACTGCTGCGTTCTCGACCAATCACGTGGCTTTAACCGAAGACTGGGGCCGGGGAATAGAGGACCAAAACAAGCCGGCTGCCATTTTGTTGTTAGAAGAACGGGCTCGTTCGCGAACGACACATCAGTCATTGTGGCAGCTCCGTGTGTATCGTGAAAAATAGTTTGTCTGCCAAGGTAACATTTTCATCAATTTAACGTTGGTCAACCGAAAAGTTTGTAAGTTGGCAAAGCGAGGTATCACTGTACTTTTGAAATGGTTTTGAAATGGTCGTCCTGTCAAACAGGTTATACGATGGGAGTTTGTCTCCTGGAAGAAAACGTCCAGCTGAAGGAGCAACGCAAGTGACAACCGACGCTACGCAGGCAGGCAGGCAGGCAGGCACACCCCCCCGCCCCACCCACCCTACCCCCGCACGCTCGCACCCTCTCGGACCAACAGAGGGCCCTTTTCCCCATTTCCCTCCCGCGGTCAGACGCTGCATCCCCACGCCGCATTAGCGCGTCTCCGCCGTCCACCATGTCGGACGCCCCCGAGGCCGCCCCTCCGAGTCCCCCCGCCCTCACCAACCCGCCTCCGCCGGAGGTCACCAACCCCACCAAGCCCGGCAGGTGAGCTACCGCTAACTCTCGACATCAGCACGTCATCGATTTCAATGTAGCTTTTATTGCTAATGGAGGCTTAAAATAATAATCAGAATAATATTTCATTTCTAAGCGCCTTTCAAAACTCTCAAGGTCACTTTACCTGGAGATTTGAAAGGTGCTTAGAAATGAAATGTTATTATTATTATTATTATTATTATTATTATTATTATTATTATTATTAGTAAGAGATATCTAGGTGGTTATCTATCCAGCTAGCTATCTGTTGGCTATCTATTAGCTATGTACTAGCTGGCTAGCTTTCTATCTATTTGAGTTATTCGGGGTTGAGTGAACACTGGCGCGTGTGGCTGCCGCTGCTCACCCACAGAAAAATTTTATCTTGTGACTGTAAAGTGACCCTGAGAGTTTTGAAAAATCAAATGTATCATTATTATTATAAATGATACTTTTCTACATGAAAAAAACATATTTTGAGGTGTAGTGATCCCTCAGTTTTGGACCATAATCCGTTCCAGAAACGAAACATCATTTTTCATTATAATCAATGTACATTTTTTTAATCCGTTTCAAATCTAAAAAAAAACCAACTTTTTAAAGGGACTATTTTACCGATTGAAGCAGTTGTTCCGCGACGACGGCGGACGTGCTAGCACTGACCTAGCGGCGGCCACGGTGCTCTTAGCTTTGCGCGCCTTCTTCTGATTGGGCGCTTAGGGCTGCTGGGCGGCGGCCTTGGGCTTCTTCTCGTCGTCGGGTTTATTGGCCTTGGCGGCCGCCTTCTCGCCTTTATCCTTCTTTGAGAGTTTTGAAAGGCGCTTCTAAATGAAATGTGTTGTTGTTGTTATTATTGTACTAAATGCTAAGTGAGAGCACTTATGATGGGTGGTGTGTGTGCAGGAAAACCAACCAACTGCAGTACATGCAGAACGTGGTGGTGAAGACGTTGTGGAAGCATCAGTTTGCGTGGCCTTTCTACCAGCCCGTGGACGCCATCAAGCTGTGCCTGGCGGTGAGTCACGCCCGCCTGGCGCCTCACCGGGGTGGAACGTGACGGGGGCTAAACGTGTCGCTATGCGCTTATATGACCAGGATTACCACAAAGTGATCAAGAACCCGATGGACATGGGCACCATCAAAAAGCGTCTGGAGAACAACTACTACTGGAGCGCCAGTGAGGCCATGCAGGACTTTAACACCATGTTCACCAACTGCTACATCTACAACAAGGTGCGCCCCTTCTCCATTGCATTCTTTTCCAGTGTCCCGCCGATGCACTGCCATCCCATCATCAAAACCTCGCAATAAGCGCCCTTCTCGCCATTTTTTGGCGCTCATTTTGTCACACCGGCACCGCCATCTAATGCAATGCAAAATAATGCAATGTAGACGCTCCCCAACTTACAAACAAGATACGTTCCAAACGGTCGTTTGTAAGTAGAATTTGTTCGTAAGTTGCTTCAATGCTATATTTTGTATGGAATGTATGTTAAAGGCTTAGAAAGTATGTTTAAGATTTATATAAGTTTAAGGCTTGGATAAGTAACCTCTATTGGTTTGTGCTGAAAAATAAGCATTGAATAAAGTATATGCTCTGTAAAGATATGTCCATGTACAACTGGAAATAATAATAATACATTTCTAACTTAAAACAGATTCTTTTTTCTTACAGACAATGTATTTTACAACAACTAATAATACATTTCATTTATAAGTGGCTTTCAAAACTATACTACGAGTTTGAAAATGCGCTTATAAATTAAATGTATTATTATTATTACATGCATTACTACCAAAATGTTAATATGTACCGTTGTTCGTAACTCGAATGTTTGTAGGTAGGGGAGCGTCAGTACGACATAAATGACATGTATTATTATTATTATTATTATTATTATTATTATTATTGTCTTTTAATAATCTTCTTTTCCTTTCGGCTTGAAGGGAAAAGCCGAAAGGAAAAGAAGATTATTAAAAGACACATAGTCGTGCAATCTCGAACTTTTTCTGCACACGCTTTGTTGTTTGTAGATGAAATAGTAAAAAGACTCAAAGTGTCCTTTTCACCGGTGGATCAAAGTCGCCGTGCCGGAAACGTGCACACGTTAATACGGACAGTAAAAACTGAGACTTGCGAGGCTGAGCCGTACCATTAATAACAAATCCGGAAAAAACCCCACGGCAATCGAGATCACCGTTGTCCAAGTCAGGGCCCGGGGGCCAAATCTGGCCCGCTCCATGATTTTGTTCGGTCCGCGAAAGCAAATCAAACTTATGGAATTCCATGATGTTTGCGAAAGTCTGAACCAAAGTTTCACATGTTGTCAAATGTAAACCACAATAACATTCATTATTTTTTCATTTAAATTAGAAAAGTAGTTATTCATTAATTGATGATGTCCCTCTATATGTAATATGTGGAGGGCATGATACATTCTAATGTCTTCCCCAAATTCATAATGGCCGCCCGAGAGGAAACCGTAACGACAATGTGGCCGATGGCAAAATAGTCGTGATGGGATGCTTTGTTTACATTTTTTCACGACATGATTTTTTGATGACATTTTTATGTCTATGATGTGTGAGATCATATTTGTCAAGTTTGATTGGCACTTTCAAGTCTTGAAGACCCGTAAGTTGCCGGCTGACGGGCGTGCGTTTGCGCGTAGCCGACAGACGACATCGTGCTGATGGCGCAGGCGCTGGAGAAGATCTTCCTCCAGAAGGTGGCGCAGATGCCTCAGGAGGAAGTGGCGCTGCTGCCGCCTGCCCCCAAAGGCAAGAACAAGAGCAAACAGCTGCCCGCCGCCGCCAACACAGGTAACGCCAACAACCTTCAACAAAAAAAGGCGGTGATACCTTGGCTTACGAACTTAATTGGCTCCCAGACAGAGTGTGTCAGGCCAAAAGTGTGTATCCCAAAAAATAATTTCCCAGAGGAAACCATTCAAATGAGAATAATGTGTTCCCAGGTTCCCACAAAACATAATGTTCTAATTTTCTAAGCCTTAAAACTACACACAATATACCTTATTTTATGTGCCTTATAAATGTGCTCTGGTTTTATCATTAATGAAATAAACCGTACTGTATAATAAAGTCATTTTTATTGACCTTTGTGATGGTCGTTGATGGATTGATGGAATGGAGTGGCCGGTTTCCTCAGCATTAAACACGTGATGAGGAACGTCGCCTTCTTCTTTCAGCATCTTGAGGAATGATCCCTCATAGGTGCTTTCTCTGCCATCATTTTACCTTGTTCCTCATCAATTGTGTTCTGTCTAGCTGGGATGATAGCTTTTTGCATCAAGTGTACAGATGGCTTGTGCGGGTTATTTGATTGATTGATGGGATATTTTAACCTTGCAGTCTACACTGCCTTTGAACTATCAAAGTTGAAACCAGTCCAAATTTCACTGTTTTCTATCCATTTTCTCACACTCTCTGTTGTCTGCCTGTCTCTTTAATATTTAAACCACCCCCCCCCCTCCCTGCTGCTGGGTTCTTGTCCAATCATGTGGCTTTAACCGAAGACTGGGGGCGGGGGATAGAGGACTGAAAACAGTCGGCTGCCATTTTCTTGTTAGAACGGGCTCGTTCGCGAATGACACATCACTCATTGTGGCGCTCCGTGTGTATCCCGAAAAATAGTTTGTATGCCAAGGTAACATTTTCATCAATTTAACGTTCGTAAACCGAAAAGTTACAAGGGGTTTGTAAACCGAGGTATCGCTGTACATCAAAATCAAAAATGGGGGGGTGTGGGTGGAGGGTCTACGAGGCTTGATAACCATTGTCGTGTTTGCGCGTCAGTGAGTCAGCAGGCGGAGTCTTCGGCGTCGCCCCCCGCCTCCTATCCGTCGCCTTCGCAGACGGCCGTCATTTCGACCACGCCCACAAACGTCCAGGCCACGCCTCCCGCGCCCGCCCCAACTCAGCCGCCGGCCACCATGATGCCGTCGGCGCAGCCCGTCGTCAAGGTAAGCGCCGGGCGACCCCTCCCCCGCTCGCCGTCACGGCTAAGATACATTCCCGTTCTTTGCGGCGACAGAAAAAGGGCGTGAAGAGGAAAGCCGACACCACCACCCCCACCACGTCGGCCATCTCGGCGGGCCGCGCCGACTCGCCCACCGCGCAGGACGTCAAACCCGCCAAACTGGCCTCGGCCCGCCGGGAAGCCGCCGCCCGCCCCGCCAAAACCCGACGGGAGCCGGGCGAGGAACCGGCGGCGGGCGACGTGGGCGGCGGCGGGGGAGGAGGAGTCGGAGGCGTGGCCGTCGGCGGCGTCCGAAAGGGGGGGAAAGCGGGAGAGCAGATGAAACACTGCGACGCCATCTTGAAGGAGATGCTATCCAAAAAGCACGCCGCCTACGCGTGGCCTTTCTACAAACCCGTCGACGCCGAGGCCCTCGAGCTGCACGACTACCATGACATCATCAAGCATCCCATGGACCTCAGCACTGTCAGGGTAAGCCCACCCCTCACGTCCTTCCCTTGCTCGTCACAAGATGAAAATAGCCCATTTGGCCTTGTATCATCCAAAAAAAAGCTGTTTTGCACGTGGGAGGTTGCATTACCGTATTTCCAGTTCACAAGGCGCACCCAAAAGCCTGGATTTTCTTGAAAAGATGACCCTGCGCCTTGATCACTAATCATAATCATCATGGCTGCCGCTGCTCACCCACTGAAAACCGTATCCTGTGACTGTGAAGTGACCTTGAGAGTTTTGAAAGGCGCTTAGAAATGAAATGTATTATTATTATTATTACTACTACTACTACCTAGCTAGCTAACGATTTACTATCTGTTAGCTAAGTAGCTATTAGCTAGATAGTAAGTTAGCTACCTCAGAACTATCGCTATCTAGCTGACTGGCTATCTAGCTAGGTATCTGTGAGCTAATGATTGGCCAGCTAGCTAGATTTCATTCTATTTGAGTTACTTCCGGGTTGAGTGAACGCTGGCGCGTCTGGCTGCCGCTGCTCAACCACTGAAAAACTGATCCTGTGACTGTAAAGTGACCTTGAAAGTTTTGAAAGGCGCATATAAATGAAATGCATTATTATTTCGGTGACGTTGAACTGTGTTGCTATTAGTTGCGGAGATTCACTTAACAAACCAAATGTATATTTTCAAATACATTGAAGAGTTTAATGATTCAGGTTGACGGGGTTTGTTTAGACCCTTTAACATCAAATCATTGGCACGAAGCGTTGATCAGAATCAGAATACCTTTATTCGTCGTGCAATTAATTGAGGAGCTCCATATAGACAAAAAGCAGTACTTTGGCGACCGTGAGAGTTTTGAAACGTGCTTAGAAATTAAATGTATCATTATTATTATTATTAATTGCTAAGCTATATGGGTCTGGAGTTATCTGTGCTCTGTACAAAATACAATACGATACATTGATTTATATAGCGCTTTAACAACAGCTGAAACTTTAATAAAGCGCTAATGATGCCCCCTCGTGGAAGGGAAAAAAATTGCTAAAGGTCTGACCAGCGCTTTATCGGCACCCACAGCTAGAAAAAAAGAACCCAAAATAAATCTGGAATGGCACTTGTCACACTTTTCAATTAAATTCAAGAATGTGTAAAAAACATCATTTTATGATCCGGAAAATCTGTGATTGTCTTTATTTTAGTTGTAATTGTTGAGTATTTTGTTGTGTATGTTACAACGCCTCGTCACTTTGCTTGCAGAAAAAGATGGACAAAGGCGAATACTGCGACCCACAGAGCTTCGCCACCGACGTCAGGTTAATGTTCTCCAACTGCTACAAGTACAACCCCCCCGACCACGAGGTGGTGGCCATGGCGCGAAAGCTACAGGTAACCAAAAGACCAACAGCCGAGACTTTAGAAGCCGTTATGTCACTTTTTTGGGCTTATAATAATAATAATAATACATTTCATTTCCAAGCTCTCAAGGTCGCTTTACAGTCACAGGGTACTAGCTAATTAGCTAATGGATAGCTAATAAATTGCTAATAGCGAGATAGCCAGCCTGACAGACAGCTAATAGCTAGCCAGCCAGCTAATGGATAGCGAGTACATGTACATGGTTAATAGATAGCGACATTGCTAACAGCCAGCCAGCCAGCTAGACAGCTAGTAGCCAACAGCTAGACAGACAGTCAGCTAACAGCTCTGGATAGCTAACAGCTAGACAGCTAATATCTAGCGAGCTAGCTAATGGATAGCTAAAAGAATAATACATTTGATTCCTAAGCGCCTTTCAAAACTCAAGGTCACTTTACAGTCACTGGATAAGTTTTTCTGTGGGTGAGCAGAGGCAGCCACACGCGCCAGCCTTCACTCAACCCGGAAGTATCTCAAATAGATAGAAAGCTAGCTAGCTAGCCAATCGAAAGCCAACCTAGCTAGATAGCCAGCCAGCTAGCTACCTAATAGCTAGCTAGCCAGATAGCTAATAGATAGCAAATAGCTAGCAAATTATATTTTATATAATTAATCATAATAGTACATTTAACTTACAAGCGCGATCGTTATCACCCAACACCTCCATAGAGGCATCAAGACCTGAATGGGGTTATAGCTAGCGAGAGAGATATTTAATAGCTAGGTAGGTAGGTAGGTAGGTGGATAGATAGATATAGCTCATAGATAGCTAGCTCGATGTCCAGTGTTTGGGCCATTATTAATGAAGCGGGTAACAGCTAGCTACATAGTTAGCTAACAATTATTCATCCGAAAGGAAAGACGCTGGATGGCGATATTTGTTTGTTGTGTTGTTGTTGTTGTTTTTTTCCTTGTAGTTGAACACGACAATTGTTTTGTTCCGTTTTTTTTTCCGCACACCATTTCCTTTCCGTCTCCCGGCAGGATGTGTTTGAGATGCGCTTCGCCAAGATCCCGGACGAAGGCGTGGAGGCGTCGGCGCCGTCCACGACGCCATTGGTTAGTAAAAGCACGGCCTCGTCCGACAGCAGCAACAACTCCTCCTCAGACGAGTCGTCCGACTCAGAGGAGGAGCGCGCCACGCGATTGGCTGAGCTACAGGAGCAGGTTGGTGCTGCCGGCCAATCCCAGGTCAAGAACGTTCTACTTATCTCCTCCCTTCGAGCCGGCGCGCCTTCCCGGTCCGCTTCGCCGCGGACGCTAACGAGCTTTTCCCTCCAGCTGAAGGCTGTGCACGAGCAGCTGGCCGTCCTGTCGCAGGCGCCCGTCAGCAAGCCCAAGAAAAAGAAGGAGAAGAAGGACAAGGACAAGAAGAAGGACAAAGGCGAGAAGGCGGCCGCCAAGGCCAATAAAGCCGACGACGAGAAGAAGCCCAAGGCCGCCGCCCAGCAGCCCAAAGCGCCCAATCAGAAGAAGGCGCCGGCGCGCAAAGCCAACAGCACCGTGGCCGCCGCCAGGTGAGTGCTAGCGCTAGCGCGGCCGCCGTCGTCGCCCAACGACTGCTTCGATCGGTCAAATAGTCCCTTTAAAAAGTTGATGGGTTTTTTTACATTTGAAACGGATTAAAAAATGTTACATTGAACATAATGGAAAATGATGTTTGGTTTCTGGAACGGATTATGGTCCAAAACTGAGGTTCCTCCAAATATTTTTTTCATGTAGAAAGGTATAATTAATAATAATAATAATAATAATAATACATCTGATTCATGAGCGCCTTTCAAAAGGATCGGTTTTTCTGTGGGTGAGCAGTGGCAGCCACACTCGCCAGCATTCACTCAACCCACAAGTAACTCAAATAGGTAGAAAGCTAGCTAGCCGATCGATAGCCAACAGATAGCTAATAGATAGCAAATAGCGAGCAAATGATAATAATACTAATAATAATAATACATTGTCGTGCGGCGACACAGCAAGCAGGAGGAAAGTTGATGAAAGTTCACTCAGCCCGATGCAGGAAGGGTATTGTGAGTTTTCTTTATTTGAAGTCGCAACGGATGTCGGTTTTGGGCAGACCGCAGATAACACGGCTCTCCAGGCCGTCCTTTGTCCATCTTCCTCCTCCTCCAAGTGACTCGCTCAGTCTGGCTTTAAAGGTGCACCACCTGAGCTTCTGGCCAATCGGGTCCCAGCGGCAATTGGCCATTCCCAGGTGGTTGCAATCACCTTCTCAAAGTCAATTAGTGGTCGCCCAACTCGACTGTTTTGGATGCCTTTCTCCCATCCAAAATACACAAAACACTCTTGGCATCATGACATACATTACATTATTTATCAGCGCTTTTCAAAACTCTCAAGGTTACTTTACAGTCACAGGATCAGTTTTTCTGTGGGTGAGCAGTGGCAGCCACACTCGCCAGCGTTCACTCAACCCACAAGTAACTCAAATAGGTAGAAAGTTAGCTAGCTAGCAATTTACCTTCGTATAATTAAAAAATAATCACAATGAAATCACCCTCAAATGTGAACGCCGGCCTGTGTAGCTGCCGCTGCTCACCCATAGATTTTTTTTTTCCTGTGACTGTAAAGTGACCTTGAGAGTTTTGAACGGCACTTAGAAATGAAATGTATTATTATTATTATTATTGTCAACTATTTATTAGCTATCCATTAGCTAGCTTGCTAGATGTTAGATGGCTGGCTGGATGTTGGCTATCTGGCTGTTTATTAGCTATCGATTAGCTGTTAGCTGGCTAGTTGATGGCGATGTCGCTATCTTTTAACCATGTACATGTATTAGCTATCCATTAGCTGTCTGGCTAGCTTTCCATGTGTTTTGAGTTATTCGGGGTTGAGTGAACGCTGGCGTATATGGCCGCCGCTGCTCACCCACACAAAAACGTATCTCGTGACTGTAAAGTGACCTCGAGAGTTTTGAAAGGCGCTTAGAAATGAAATGTATACTTGTTAATGTTATATCCGCGACCCCCGTAGACAAGCCAAAAAAGGCGCCAAGGCGGCGGGGGGAGGCTCGGCCAATGGCGACGACGGGGGCGGAGCCGGCGAGGAGTCTTCTTCTCTGCCGATGTCGTACGACGAGAAACGCCAGCTGAGTCTGGACATCAACCGCCTGCCCGGAGAGAAGCTGGGCCGCGTGGTGCACATCATCCAGTCCAGGGAACCTTCCCTGAGGGACTCCAACCCGGACGAGATCGAGATCGACTTTGAGACCCTCAAGCCGTCCACGCTCCGAGAACTCGAGCGCTACGTCAAATCGTGCCTGCAGAAGAAGCAGAGGAAGCTCTTGCGTGAGTCGCACAGACACATGGACCCAAACGCTACGTGGTAACCCAGTTACATTCAGTTCCATTTAGCCTGAACGTATTGCCTAATGCTAACTCCAAAGCATCCAACATATTTTTTTTTTTTCTTCTTCTTCTTTACTTCACTGCCAGACGATGTGCAAAAGTGTGTCCGTTCAGCAGGAAGAAAAAGGTCCAAAGTAGCAAACAAAACAATGAGTAAAACAAAATAAATAGATAGCTAGAAAGCTATCTAGATAATACTGTAAAACTGCTGTATTAAAGAAAGTCAATAGGAACAAAATCTCAAAGAAAAAAAGTCATTCCAACAAAAAGGTCCAAAGTAGCTAACAAAACCAAGAGTAAACCATGATAAGACATAACAAAGCTGATAGGGTGAAGCAAACAATGACCCGACACTGAATGGTTGTGCCGGCAGTCCTTTTAACCGCTACTGGTTAACTGATTCATTGCCAGACGAAATGCATAAATATGTCTACTCCAGTTCCAGGGTTATCGTCATTTTCACTCAAATTCCAGGACCCACAGAATATTGGCTTTTAGGACGACATAAACATTCAATGCAGCGTTAGAAACCTTCGACTCTCTTCTTTCATCAGAAAAGAAAGTGAATTCCTAACAAAAGGCAATCGCCGCCCCCTCATGGAAGGAAAAAAAAACATTGCCAGAGGTCTGACCGGCGCTTTATCAGCACCCACCGCAAAAAAAAACAAAAAACACTTTGGAATTGACGCTTTTCAATACCCGAATAAATTTGTCAATGTTTGTTCTTTCCTTTTTTCTAGAGAAACAAGCTGGAGGCGGAGCCTCGGGAGGCGGGGCTAGTCGTTTGAGTGGCAGTTCGTCTTCCTCATCTGACGACAGCTCCTCGACAGGAACGTCCTCTTCCTCAGACACAGACTGAACACACACACACACACACACATACATGCACACACCCGATGGACTTGTTACACACAAATACACACATACGCGTACGTATATAAATATATAAATATATACATTCAAATACACACACACACACCCTGATGTATGTACATAAACTCATCTGTTTTTTTAGCATCTTAGTCTTTTATTTTATTTTTTTAATTTTTGTTCTTTGTGGAGGAAAAGAAAAACTCGACACGCTTCCGTAAAAAAAAAAAAAATCTGACAAATATGTCAGGGGTCACGGGGAGGGTCACGAGGGGTCATGGGGGGAGGAGTCACTGCTTTTATGGACGCCGCCGCAGTGTTTCTTTACCAGACGTTTCTAGCCAATGAAAAGATTTCACGGCCTTGCCGCCAACACTACAATGTCTGACTTCCTGTCAGGAAGACCCGCCTCCCGCCCAATAATAGTTTAGGGTGGGCGGGGGTAGAAACAAGTTTTTAATATTTGAAACGTTTACGACAAATAAATCAGGGGTGTCAAACTCCGGTCCCGGAGGGCCGCAATCCTCCATGTTTTTCAGGTCTCCCTGTTGCGACACAGCCTCTGTCGGGTGCGTTGCAACAGGGAGACTTGGAAAACATGGAGCATTGCGGGCTTCCGGGACCGGAGTTTGACACCCTTGGTTTACGTTTTTTAATCTGTCTTGTTTGGCTTTCCCCCTCCGCCGCCCCCTTGTGGTGACATCGTGGACGTCATCGGTCATCCGCTAATCCGACTCCGTGCGATGGACATGCGGGCAAGTTTTTTTTTTTTTTTTTTTTAGTTTCTCTACTAGTTCATTTTTATTTTTATTCTTTTTTTTATTTACTAAGAAAAAGGAAAAAAAGAGTGATTTGATGTGTTTTGCATGCACTCCGTCGGGCCGTACGTCAGCACTGTATAGTAGCTTCCTGTATAGTAGCCTTCTCGTCAAACAAAAGTAGCTTCTTGTGTAGTCGTCACGCTACACGCGTGTGCTACGATGCCCAACGCACGAGAAGCCACAAGAAAACAAAAAACAAACAAACAACGTCATTTTGGTGTAATTACTGATATGGGATTCTTATTTTCTGACTTCCTTTCTTTTCATAAATAAAAAGATCAAGTGACCTTGGCCACGCCCCTTTTTTGCCGAAGCGTGTCTACCTTCCCCAAAAATGGCAAACAGAGTGTTACGGATGTTAAGTAAATTAGCTTTGAATTTCAGTCTGTGTAAGCTCTCAGTCGTACAGGAGGGGTCCATCGATGAAAAGGTTTCTTCAGCCGTCATCCGTACAAATTTGAAGGTGTCGGACGTTTCGCTTCTTAACCAAGAAGCTTCGTCAGTAAACTAAAGTCTTTTGCTGGTAGTTTCGGCCCTCTACATATACAGTAAAGTCTGGTTATATCGATAGTACTGCTTATTACGATACTATTTCTATGAACGCAAGGAGAAAATGTACATGCCGCGGGATCGGATATATCGATAGTCCGGTTATATCGATATTTTTTCCAACTCCCGAGAATATCGATATAACGACACTTTACTGTATATCCCTACTGTCCAGACATGGCGGTGCCGCACTCTGCTATAATAGGTCCCTGCTCTCAGGTTGGGGGGAGCAGAGGACCACTCCCTGCGGCTCCACTGATTGTTCCTATTGTCCTGACTAACAACTGGCCTGTGATAGTGTTTTTATACCCAACACCTGATTGCCCCACTTGCTCCAGTATCACCTCATCAGCATTACTACATTATACTATATTATGTGTACATTATATAAGATGTTTACGGAACAAGAAAAAGGGTGAAAAAAATGTTGACATTTTTAATGGTGAGTCAAAAGCGAAAGTAACATCGAGGAGCTCTGAGTAAAATATCTATGTGGAACTGTCGCGGCTTGGAATTGAAGCAGATTTACGTGGGAAAAGGACACGTGAGACGTGAGAGTCTTTTTTGTCAATGGATGCTATAGCTTCGTGTTTGCTTTTTAACATTTAGCTTGTAGCAAACGTGCACATTCCACGATGACGTCCTTGATCCACTGGCGAAAAGGACGCGTTGATCCTCTTTCATCAAGAACTACTTCATGTAACAAAGAGGGTGCAGAAAGTACTCAAGATTGAATGACTGCGTCTTTTATTATTTGTTATTTCGTTTTTTGTTGTTGTTGTTGTTTTGACTTTAAAATGGCACCGCGAGAGTGGCTACCTTGAAGGCAGCTCATGTATTTTGTTTTTCTACTTCTTCCTTTCCTTTCCTCTTACTTTCATCACTTTGCTGCTGTGAAGTGTGCATTTCTCCACTGGGATATGAATAAAGTTGTACTACTGAGCGTATTTGACAAAGATTCCAGCGCATAGAGCTCGATTTGACCTTTTAAGACTCGCACTGAATATTCAGTAAGTCTTGTTTTTGAGTTAGTGACGTGACGTCACGTCAGGAAGGCCCCTGACTGAGAAAGCAACACCCAATGCATTTTGGGTACTTTTTTTGTTCATCTGAAAACACTGTGTTGATGGCGAAATGAGAAGGAAAACACATAAATAACACCATGCTGTATGGTTGTGTGTTGCACCAAGACTACTATTTGATACTAGTTGACACAAATTCCCAACGTCACAAAGAGGGTGGGACCTTCTGAAACTCGACATTTCCGGGGTCATTTTGAAGTCGTTTTGGGACACTTGAAGTATTTTGATTGGTGTTTTGCATGTAACTAAAATATCAGCCTGCATGTTTTGGGTATGTTTGACGCTATAAGACGTTTTTCTGATGTCAGTTAGGAAACAAAACAATGGTGTCGGTTGTCCATTAAGCCTTAAAAAAAGATTTTGCGTGCTATTCTAGTAATTATCGGAGTTCCAGAATCATCCGAGTCCAGTTCGCCCTAGTTCCAGAATCGAGTCTTGGGTTGGAATTATTGAGCACTTCCAGCACTCCCCTTCCATCTCCAGGGATTGTCCAGGTGATTTCCGAGTTGGTTGTAGCGTTCGTTACATAAGCGCGCAGATCCTGGATCGTCCCTGGTCCTCTTCCAGGCGGCTTTTGTCGGCTACAACCACGGCGCTGTTACCGTAGCGACTGTACCAGGCCGACTGACTGCGGCTGAGGTAGGATGGCGGATGTTGGGGAAACGCCGCCTGCTGCTGCCGCCACACCAGCAACGACGTGTCCGTGTAGCGCAGGCGGGCGTACGAGTCGGAGAAGGCCTTGGAGGCCAAGGGGGGCAACGCAGCCGGGGGACCTCCGCCGCCAGCGGCGCCTTCAAGTGCCGCAACGGGGGCGGAGTCCTCTAGCCCACCTGAAGACGACATGCGGAGGACATCCCGAGAAAAAGAACGGCGGCTTCCACGATGCCGAGAGCTTCGACTCAAGTCCACGTGACGCCCCGAAGGGTTGGAGGACACGCCACAGCCCACGTTGACATGGAGACGCACTCGACACGGACCCCCCCCCCCCCCCCCCCCCGGTACACTCGGACGACTTTTCAGAGTTGCGAAATTTCCCGAAGTCAGTGAACGTAGTCAACAACAAAATTGGTACGCGAACTTGGCTAACGGCTAATGCTAACTCTGCTGACCAATCTTTTCAAGAACACGCTCGTTAGCGTTAGCGAGGCTACGTGCGGCGGAATTCGCTTATCCGAATGGGACAAAATATGTGACTGCATTTACGGTCAATGTCACAGTTAAGCCTCTTTGTTTATTAGCCGGACAGTACGTCTTTACTTTCAGGTTCGGGTAGAAACAAAAGACGTGTTCGTCAAATGTTCCGAAGATTGACGTTTGGCCGCACGACGTTCTCCGTGGTTTCAACTTTCAAGGTAACGTAAATGAATTTTAAATTGTTCGTTTCAGTGATTTTTGAACACATCTGCATTACTTTTAGCTCGTTTGTCTCCCCGAGCTGTTGACAATTTATGGGAGATCGGATACGTTACAAATTTAAAGTGGGGGAAATGTTTGTTGATAATTATTATTTGAAATTTGTGTAGCGCATGATCCTGAATAGTCGATTTAATATGACGTCACAATGTGATTGTTTTTCAGTGAATTAAAATTCTAGTTTTTGACCCTTTATTAAAAACACGAAACGTGCAATCCTAATCAACTCTTTTATTTAGCAACGGGCAACTACTGTAGGTATCAGTTGCCCCACATAGTTGAAGCCACAAGGCAGCCATCTTGGGTCTTACCACTACATTGATAACTTCTGTTATTGTTGTTTTTTTGTTGTTGCTGAAAACACTGCCGTAGGCGTGTGTGTTTTTGCTAAGATGGCGCAATGAGAGCCTCTCAAAATTGGACGTCAGTGTTTGCATTGACCATTTAGAGTCTTTTATCTAAACGTCGCACAATTTTATTGATACATTGATCATTGATGTGCTTGGATTTCATTTCATTGTTGACGCTTTTGACAACTCAATGGAAACGAATATTTAACTGTAACCTCGGAAAAACTTTCAAAACGACAATTGAAAATGATGATTAAGATGGTGATAAAGGTGAGAATGAGAGCAAAGATGGTGAAAATTGGATTGGATTGGATTTGCCTTTATTAGTCTCACAGTGGAGAAATTTACATTACAAAATGATGATGAATGTGATGACAATTTTGATGATGATGATGAACTTAATAATCATAATAATATTAATGATAATATTAATAACGATAATAATAAGCTAATGGATAGCAAATAAATAGCTAATAGATAGCCAACTGCCAGCCAGAGAGACAGCTAACATCTAGCCAGCTAGCTAATGGATAGCGAATAAATAGCTAATAACAACAATAATAATAATAATACATTTCATTTATAAGCGCCTTTCAAAACTCTCAAGGTCACTTTACAGTCACAGGATAAGAAAGCTAGCTAGGTAGCCAATGGATAGCCAACAGACACCTAGCTAGATAGTGAATATATAGCTAGCTAAATAGCTAGCTAGCCAGCCAGATAATAAAAATAATAATAATAATACATTTTATTCTTAAGCGATTATGATTAAGTTAATGGTGGCAATAATAATAATAATCCATTTCATTTATAAGCACTTATATATATACAGTAAAGTCTCATTATATCGATATCGGATATATCGATAGTCCCGGTTATATCGATATTTTTTCCGACTCCCGAGAATATCGATATAACGAGACTTTATATATATATATATATATATATATATATATATATATATATATATATATATATATAAAAACACTTTACAGTTACAGGATATTTTTTGTGTGGGTGAGCAGCGGCAGCCACACGCAAGTAAAAAAAAAAAACATTGAACTGATGTACAGTGATACCTCGGTTTTTAACCATAATCCACTCCAGAAATATGTTCGAAAACCGATAGTTCATGATAATCAATGTAAAAAAAAAAAAAAGCTAGCTAGCTAGCTAGCCAGATGGCTAATAGATAGCAAATAGCTTGCAGATGAGTTAACTCCCTCACTTGTGTCCCACTTTGTGGCTTTATCTCCACGCGGCGCCCGCTTGCGCACAAAAGGGACTGTGCGGAGTTGGAGCCTGCGGGCATCTCAGCTGCGCGCGTGTCGCCTGTGACATCATAGGCACGGGCCACGCCCACCCGCAGGCCCTTCGGACTTCCCACGTCAGGTCATAGGGCAACCGTTAGCGCGGAGGGGGAAACCATAAAGGCCGTTTAGGTCCCGGCGTCGCGATCTCCATGACTCATTTTTGACTTGTTGAAAAGATCTTTTTTTAATTTTAAAATCTATATTTTTTATTGACATTACAGTATTTCATCCAAAAGAAGCTAGTACAAAATCATTACTAGCACATAGGAAAAAATTGCAATATTAGTCAAATTATGTTTAAATTAGTCAAATATTAGTCAAATGCTGCGTGTTCACTCCTATGCATGATGTGTATATATACATACTTACTTTTGCTCCCCGTTATGAATCGTTGCAATTCCTGAAGCGATGAGAACAAACCTTACAAACATCATTATTTACTTACTCACACACACACAAAAAAATCACATACACACACTCAACACACTCACTCTCTAATGGTTGGCCGACTCATGACAAAGATATTGTATTGTCAATCTCGGCCACGGGAAGGTGCCGCAACTCAAAAAGAACACAACTAAAAAGCAAGGCTTTTATTTTGACATTGTTCATGACATGTGCACGATTATTTGGACGACTTCAAGGCACACGATGTCGAAGTTCAACAATCTAGTCCAACTACAGAGGGTGGCGTGAGCAGAAGTGGACATCAGGAAGGACACAAAGCTGATGGTGAACTCCGTTTTCCCGTCCAGCCTTCACATCAGCTGGACGCTCGTCAGCAGCACGTACCAGATCTCCAGCCACTTGATACTTTGCAAGTCTTCAACTTGATACTTGTGATCCAGCCGCTGCACCTCGTTCAAGGTCAGGCGGAAAGCGTCAGCGTCACACGAGATGACAATCTGCTCGCAAACAAGACCAAACAGGAGCAACCAGATTGGTCGCCCGTCAGTCTTCCACCGAGGACAGTTCAAAACACAGAAAGCTGCAGGCCCATTCACGCTTTGCAGATATGATGCTAGGTGCTAGTTGACACCGGTGACAGAAAAGGCTCCCCAAATAGAAAGAGGCAGAACGTGGCCATACCTTGAAATCCCGTCCGAGTTCGACGGGACGCTGTTGGGCAAATTCCTCCGTCCGCTTTTCTCCCCACGAGTTGTCCAATTTGGAATTGAGCACGAGACTTTTTGTTCCAAAGAAGAGCGCCAGGCGCAGCGCCGTCGTCACATCGTCGCTGTCTCCATCGTCGCGGTCGTCCACCATCAAGTTGACGATGAGCCTGCCGCAGAAAGGTGTTGCCGTGGTCACGGGGCTTTGTTGAAGGGATGGAGGAGGAACAGCCTATTACCTGGTTGCGTTGGCATTGACTCGTCCTCTGATGACAATGCTGCGGTTGACGCTCAGGCCGTAGTCCAGCACACCTTTGAATCCGCCCTTCTGCTCACACGTTGGAGAAAAAGGACAATCATACAACAGGTCGTCTTGAATGAGGTCAACCGAAGACGCATCGCTGATGGATGGATGGATTGCCCCATCTGCTGAATTTTATCGATATAGCGTAACAACTGAAGACTAAGCTTCGACACATAAATGAGATTTAAGTTTAATCAACATTGGATGTTTAAGAATGTGCATCTATAAAATAGTCCAATCAAATTGACGGCAAGAACTATGGATTTACCGGGTTGGCAAACATGGTGAGCAGGCACGAACAGGAGATGTTATCCGAGGAACAGGAAGACTGACTGAGGTTGCTCGCGCAGACGGGTGTCTCCAGATTGGTCGGCGGACTGGTAACAGTAGGACAGCTACAGTTGCAAAAATAAGGAGTGGAGTAAGAGTATGGCAGAAGACACACTTCATTGCAAGATTGACATGAAAAATCCAAAGAACACGGCCGAGGCTTCACCGGGTCAAATCATACATTCAAATTGGATAGCGGAGCCAATGGACTGTCATCTCAGAGAAGATCAGGCCGAGACCAAAAATACAAAGAGCAAACATGAAAGTCACCGCTTAGGCAGGTGCAGCCATACCAATGAAAGGAAAATGCATTGTGAATGTGTGTGCAGGGAATCCTCGGATTGTCGGCATGTGAGACTCCACCGAGTGAAGAGCGTTTTTGTCGTGGACTGACAAAAAGAGACAGTATTTGATCGACTGATGGAGCAGTACAAAGACTTGTTTCAAGGGTTAGGCTGCCTACCAAGACAACACACAATCAGAGCGGGCAAAAGTGTGCCACCAGTCATACTTCCATGCAGGAAAGTCCCAGTTGCTCTACAAAAGCAGCTCAAGTCAGATGAGAGCCTACGAGAGGCACGCATGTCAATTGCCTTCTCCCTCCAACCAAGACGGCAGTCCTGAGAAAGAACCTCAACTCTATCCACAAGTTGTATCATTTACCCAAACCGCTTACACAAAGCAAGGCATGGTGTCAGAAGTGGGATTCTGGCCATCTGTCCCTCCCAGTTGTGGACCAGTCTTTTGTCCGAGGAACGTCGACGGCAGACTTGCTGCAAACCAAACGCAGATTGTAGCCACATGTATGCGCAACAACGATGGAAAGGTCGCATCGTACCACTTCGCTTGCAGATGTACCCTCTCTCGTTAGCGCAGTTATCGTTATTCCACTGGCCGTTGTTAATGGCCACGGAAAGACAGTTGTCTCGCTTGTAGCCGTTTGGGTTCCCTGTAAGGAAAAAAAAATAAAGATCTCCAAGCGCTGCGTTTCGCAACATTGTCGGTTGAAAACCATGACAGCGCTTTGAAATGCACCTGCACTCCAGTGTTGGTATCCGAAGGGGGAGCCGTCTGACCACGCCCAGGCACCTTCACGGCGGCCGCCCGCCCACAGGGAGATCCCGGTTGGGCTGGCCTTAATCGCACCTAACAGGGGACAGACAGTCCTTTAGGATTCCGCCGGGATACGAAAACATGCAAACCAGCAAGCGAGCGAGTTGAGAATTGAACCCAGAACTTTCTCGTTTGTTGTACCTTGAATGAAAGTCTGTGCGTAGGAGTCGGTGATGCTGAGCAAGTCTGCACCCTGTTCGAGGCAGTCTTTTCGCGCATCATCCCAGGGCCTCGCCGCCAGGTAATGGATCAGGTAGCAAAAGTCACCAAAGGGATCCTCCACCCACCAGCCGCATTTTTCAGTCCAGCCTGCAAGGAAGGAAAAGGCTTCTTGACAACCAATTGCTTGGTTGTTGTAAGGACGAGCAGTGTTTGCGAAATCCACCTGGTCCCGATGGCATCTGGAGAGGTTGCCCCTGAGCCTTGGCTGCAACAATGGCACAATTGGAAAATATCAGCGAGCGTATTAGAAGACGTGCAAAGAAAGGATGAAGACGTTTTGGACCTTTTTTGCAGATGAAACCATATCCGTCTGTGCAGTCGAGGCCAACCATTTCACCGGAACGCTTCATGCCAACGCAGTTCTCGGCCTTGGGGTCTTCTTCCCACGGAAACAAATGCTGTGCATCACAGTTGTCACGTCGTTTACTTGGAATTGTGTGATTAGTTGATGCTGATGATGAGTTTTCTGAAATTCTTACAAAACTAACTGGAGGCGTTTCACTTACTGCAACTGTTCCGTTAGTCAACCCAGAGTTGAGTCCCACCCACATCGGTGACGCCTCGCTTACTTTGTCTTCAGGAAGGAGAAAAAAAAGCATGTTACATTTTCTTCTTGCACTTTTTCTTCCTATGACAACTTTGCTGCTGTGAATTGTGAATTTCTGCGTTGGGAGACGAATAAAGGTTGCTCTAATGCAGGGGTGTCAAACGCCGGTCCTCCATGTTTTCCAAGTCTCCCTGTTGCAAGGCACCTGATTCAAGGACTCAATGGACACACCTGATTCTCACGATCAGATCATCAGCAAGCTCTGCGGAAGCCTGACGTGAGCCCGTTCCCCTGAATCAGGTGCGTTGCAATGGGGAGACTTGGAAAACCGGTAGCTTGATACCCCTGCTCATCCAACGATGTACGGCGAGATGATCCTGACGTTGCAACCAATCCCTGAGTGACAGTCTCGATGCTCACCCTTCAAGAAGTCCACCTCGCTCTGCGAGTGAAAGCTGACAAGGTGACCTTGATCTGCCTCGCAATAAGCCTCTGCATCCTGCCATGATTGTGTCCAACCAGCTTGGAATTGGTAGCAAAAATCGCCATGCGGAAGATAGTCGGGGTCGCAGTGGGAAGCTAAGTGGAGAAATATTGATCAGAAAATCTTGAAGGGATTGAAGATTGTTGTGGGAGGAGCATCTGTGAGACTCACTTGGCGCTGGAGTCGCTTGGCGGTTTTGACTTCCTGTCTTCTCACAAATGTAACCGAGAAACCTGCCAATTTTCCTGGTTTCCCATTTTCCTTCACTATCTCCTTTTGGGGTCAACAACAGAGACGTGTTGGCTTTTGTGATGGAATTTGCTCAGCGTTTGATGAACGCGAACGTTACCTGTGAAGATGACTCCGCAGTCCTTTTCATTTGCAATGTTTTTGGGCCATCCGGTTCTGTAGTTTCTGTAGTCAAGGGGGGTTTTGTCCACCCACTGGAATGTCCCATCTTGGTCCTTGTCTGGAACACCAATGATGGTGAAAAGTTCAGTACGCGTGATTCATTGACAAAGCCAATATGTCCAAAACATGAAAATACAACTTATTCCGAAAACTGAATGGAGCCCATTTTGCTCGGCATATGAAATAGCTTACGGCTCTGATAAGTCAGCCAAAACCTATTTTGGCTACGACTTTTAGAGCCGTATGCAAGCTATTGTCCAAAAATGGACAGATGGGGAAAGCAAATAGTGTACCTGATAAACCAATCCAAAACTCCGAGACATAATCCTGTTTAAAGTCAGGAAGTATGCCATTGATGAAGGATTGTTCATAATGGCTGCAGGAAAAATAAATAGGTTGAAATCAGAACAACGTGAGGAAGCACAAAATCCATTCATTCATTCATTCATTCATTTTCCAGACCGATTTAACCACACAAGAGTCGCAGGGGTTGCCGGAGCCCATCCCAGCCGTCTCTGGGCACGAGGCGGGGCACACCCTGAATTGGTCGCCAGCCAATCGCAGGGCACACCGAGACAAACGCTCATTCGCTCTCGCACTCGCACCCGCGAATCATTTCGAGCGTTCAATCAGGCTGCCGTGCCTGTTTTTGGAGTGTGGGAGGAAGCCGCAGCGCCCGGAGAGGACCCACGCGGGCCCTCGGGGAACGGAGTGGGATTTGAACTCGCGGCCTCGCACTGCGAAGCGGCGAACCCCTGGCATGTGTTTTAAAAGGTTAAATATAGCTATATGCGGTGGAATCTTTGTGAAATACGCTCGGTAGAAGTCATTTCAAGTGATTACGCAAATTATGGACACAACTTGTCCGGCGGTGTCGGTTGTCCTTTAAGAGGATGAAGCCATCTTACCCCAAAAGCACCCAGAGTGTACCTGTTGATGACGAGCAGGTGAGCCCCCTTGTCGGAGCATGTGCGTGAAGCATAGTTCCATGTTTGGAGCCGGTAGGTTTGGCTTGTCAGCAAGTAGCAGCTTCCGGAGAATCCCAGCCATCCGTCAGGGCAGATGGCTGAGGAGGGACATGGTCAGTGTGCCTTTCTCGGTTTTTACTGGTGTGTTCACATTTGTCCTTGAAAATCAGTCATGCTCATCAAAGGAAGGTTTCGCAGTGAAAAGCAGACTCGGGAGAGGCCCGTCCTCTGAGTAGTTGCTGAGTTTTGTCACGCCGCAGATGGATTGCAACAAAAAACAGAACAATGGCGGAAGGACTCACGTTTGGTGCGTTCACAGATGAATTTATACTGCTTGTAGCACCACGAAAGACCCATGCCGTGGACGGACGCCAAACCACAATTCATATCGGGCGTCTTGCTCGGCTCACCTTCCTGCCATTTCCTGGTGCAAAACAAAACCACTTGTCAAATCTGATGGTATTTCTCATTGACTGTTGGAATAGCCTGCTGTGAAGAAGCGCTTGGCAAGCCATCGCCTCCTCATGGCACCTGCTACCCAATCACCGGTCCACCCGACTTCCGCGGTTTTGGACTGTTGCGGGTGGTCCCGGTCCCCATGAGCCACTCAGTTCACCCAGGCAGACATGGCAAGCTTGCAATGACATTAGTGAAAGAAAGGACATACATTCCTTGGATGTCGACAGGACTGCCATCCAGCCAAAGCCACACGCCGTCGGTGATGGCATCCGTCATGCCAATCCAGTAGTTGGCTCCCCAATTGAGTGTCTGTGGACACTTCAGCCAATACTACAAGATATGAGACGTGAAAATTAATACACAACATACGACTGCGCGGCAGAGGTGATGAACACACTCGCAATTTGTCAACAATGTGTGCTCGAATCAACGTTTTTGGGGGGAAAAAATCTGGTGAAATGACAAGCGGACACGACCAAGATCTGTGTCCGCTCAGTCGTACGGGAGTGGTCCATCCATGAAAAGGGATCTGTGTAGGCTCTCAGTCGTACAGGAATGGTCCAACGATGAAAAGGATGACGGCTGAAGAAACCTTTTCATTCATCCATGAAAAGGTTTCTTGGGTAGTCATCTGTGCTTCTCCCAAGGTTGCGGGGAGCAGTGGACGACTCCCTGAAGCTAATCTGATGACATCCTTTGTCCGGTCTGATTCTGTTCTACGACTGGCACTGATTGCCCCCCCCCCCCCCCAATCGTCAGATTAGCTTCAGGGAGTCGTCCACACCTGTCCATTAGGGATAGGGATTTATCAGAGCGGAGGTATATATACCGCCACCTGTCCAGAGAGAGAGAGAGAGAGAAGAGAGAGAGAGAGAGAGAGAGAGAGAGAGAGAGAGAGAGAGAAGAGAGAGAGATGAGAGAGAACTGGCCAGAGCGACTAGCAGAACTTTAGTTCGCTGAAGAACCTTTTTTTTTTTTCATCGACAAGACAGTCCGCAAACGGTTGCCAGGTTGACACTTGGCTAATATGGCGCCTCACCAGTTCGTCCAGGTCCTGAATGATAATCAAGTTGCTGTTTAATGATAAACAGAAGGCGTGAGCGTTGTACCACGAGCGTCGCCCCACGGAGTAGAAGTAACATTTGTTCTTGTACTCTTCCCAGCCTTCTTGGCACTGACATTGTCCTGGAAATAATCATCATAATAATTAATAATAATAATAATACATTACAATCATACATTTTGATTGCCTTTCAAAGCTCTCAATGACACTAGAATCACAGACAAGGATAGCTACTAGAATCAATAAAATACAATCACAAATAGAATGCAATCAATAAAATACAAATGATCAATAGAAACTAGAGAGCTACATTGGGACCTTGGTTTACAAACACCTTGCCATACAAACTTTTCGGTTGAAGAACGATGAAGTTGATGAAAATGAAACCTCGGCATACGCACTACTTTTCGGGATACACACGGAGCGCCGCCCCACCGCGGCTGGCGGAGTAATCTTCGGCGGAAGAACAACAAATCACACGACCGAAAAGCGTCTCAGCCGGCCTACCTTTCCACACCCCCTTTCTCGAAGTGCACACGTCGTTCTTCAAGGATTTATCACGGATATTTTTGCTGTTATGGGACCGAAAAAGACCCCACCAAAGGCTCGTGTTCAGCCGAAGAAGACCAAAAAACACCAACAAGGTTTGGGCTCTCTGTGTCATTGTTTCAGATTAAAGAAAGGTTTTAAATTGACCTCCCCTCGCCCTCCCTGCTTGTCGTCAAGGCGACGTTCCTCAGCAAGTTTTTCATGCAGTTGAGACCGGCCTTTTTTGGAAAAAGATGGCTAACCGGACCTTCATCACACAGGAAGAGAAGTCTGAACCATCAAGCCATCAACGACCATCACAAAGGTCAATAAAACCAGTGCAGTGTTATTTCTTTCATCACAATACAATAGCACATTTATTATACATCGAATAAGGTATGTTGATGTACACCTTACATGACCTGTACGTTTCCTATGGGAAATTACTTTTTGGGATACACACTTTGCGCCTTAAACAGTGTCTGGGAACCAATTAAGTGCGTAAGCCAAGGTCCCATTGCCATTTTAAAGACACAAATCCAGGTGGTTAGGGTCTTTGGAAACGTGGCCAAAGATGCCGATGATCACATGACTTGATTTTCATGAGGTGTGAAGGGGGAAAAAAAAGCCACGTTGGGGCAATTGCAGTACCTCCGGCGACCGCCAGGGCGAGCGCCCAACCTGGCAGTACCACTGGTGGCCGCCAGGGAGAGCTGTTGAATTTGTGACTGAAGAGTACACAGTAAGTAAGGTGAGGTTTCACATTGTCCTTGAAATCGAAATACATCCGCTGATTGGAACGCCTCACAATTCATTCCAGTTCCTCTTCGACATTTGAATATGGATGATGTCCTCACTAAGGACCCTGAACGTGTTTTTGAGGCGGTCAGGGAGGGGGGGGGGGCTCAATTTAAAACGTTTCTTTCATCTTAAACGACAGACAGCCCATGAAATGATGAACTCCTCAAAAGAAAACAAAAGACAGACCCGACAAAAGAATGTTGCTTCAATGACACAAACCCAAAACGTTTTTGTCAATTTTTAGGAAAACATTTTCACTTTTTAGGCAAACCAGCGGAGGGCTACGTTTGCCGCGGCGGCGGAAAAGATTTGCCGGTCACGTTTGCCAAGAACGGAGGCAACAGTGTGTCGTTCGCGAACGAAGCGGCTCGTTGAGGTGATCGACTGGAACCGGCTCTTATTTAGGAGCCGCCGAGAGGAGCCGGGAGGCTTCCCTTCACTTCAGTCGCGCGTCATAATAAGAATAAGAATTATAAAAATACGAATACGAATAAGAAGACAAAATAATTTCATTTTAATTGCCTTCCAAAGCTCTCAAGGACACCTTTGAGTCACAGACAAGCATAGGTACCATAATCAATAAAATACAATCAGAAATAGAATACAATCAATAATATACAAATAGAAACAAGAGAAAGAGCTACACAGAAAATGCCATTTGAAATGTGTGGCTTTTGAGCTGGGATTTGAAGGAGGGAAGAGAATCCATGTTAGCAATGTTGGGAGGAAGTGAGTTCCAGAGTTTGGGGGGCAGCGCATTTCAAAATAAAAAAAAGACAGGTCGTATATACACGTATGTTTCTTTTAATTGCATTCGTAAGTGGTTGGACATATCACGGTATACATTATTTTTGGAACTAAAGATACGTCGTATAGATATATATATATATATATATATATATATATATATATATATATATATATATATATATATATATATATATTTGCATTCCTAAGTGGTTGTACATGACTGTATTGGCACTAAATTCATTTGGACTGGATTGATCTTCATGACCTATGATTATTTTTAAGCCTTTTTAGATCTTTCACCTCGCTCCTCCTTTCACAACAACTCACCAATTGCAAGCAGAGACGCGAAGGCAAGCAGAAAAAGCAATTGACGGCTTGTTTTCTTCATCTTTGACCTGAAGGGGAAAAAAAGGCTTCTTCGTCTGCAATTGTGGGACGAAAACAAACGTGGGAGAGTGAAGTGGCTCCGGTAAGTCGCCGCTTTTCTACCCGCACGTTGGAGGAGCTCCACACCTCTGTCATCCAATTAGCTTTGTCAGAGAGGGCGTGTCTTTATGACGACACCCGACGCGTCGTGACGACTCGTGAGTCGCTCGGTCCTCTCCGATGATGATGTTGACAAGGGGAAAAAAGACAAAAAAGATCCTCCTAGCTCCTCATCTCTTGCGTTGCATCGGAAGATAAAGTGAAAAGTCCGGCGTCTCAACAAACATTTGTTTTCCTTAATTCCTTCAAAAGCCTTCTTGGCATCTCCTCCTTTCCCCCCCAAGCAAATACAAATGACTTTGATCCCTCATGTTGGCCCCCAAAGTGATGTGAAGATGCGCCAACTCTGCTCAAGGCGAGCTCATATCACAAATACTGTCACGGTCATCGTTCCGAAATGGTCTCGTGGTGATCCTCGCGAGACATTTTTGTCCTTGGTCGGCGCCTTAATTGCAAAAGTCTTTTTTTCTTCCATGCACGCAGTGAAGGCCTCGCGGGAGACCTTTTTTCTTGTCGGGTTGTTTTCAAACGAGGCCTCGCGCGTGCTTCGTCGGACTCTGCGCGTCAACGTGAAGCCACGACACCAATCGACAAATATTCGCTCGGCCTTTTATGCCCCCACACACAAAACAAAAAAATAAAAATAAAATCTTTATTCATGAAAGGGTTCATAAATATGGCTTTTTATTTCTTCGCAAAAAAAAAAGATTTATTTTCATATGACTGAGAAATGATGACAAGCCGTTACTTTTTTGTCCTCTTCCTTTGGTTTAGAGAAGGTCAACAACCTTCTCAAAATAAGAACCTGGTTGCATTGGTGTGTGTGTGTGTGTGTGTGTGTGTGTGTGTGTGTGTGCGTGCGTGTGTGTGCGTGCGTGTGTGTGTGTGTGTGCGTGTGTGTGTGTGTGTGCGTGTGCGTGTGTGGCAAAGTCATGTTTGTGTGACACAGATGTGAAATGACACAAATTGTGTCATGTTCACATCTCGACGTCGCCTGCGAACGAGCTGACGATGCGAGACCCGGATGTCGTCGTCGCTTTTGTGAGAAGCCCAAAATGGAATGTCTGTTGAGTTGCCAGAGCGATGATTGACATGCATGCTCGGCTGCGCGCGTGTCGTTATTCGCCATCGTTCCGGTCGCCGACGATCTTGGCGACTGTTTCAAAGGCTAGAAGTGCTGCCGGAATGTCTAGCCGCTAGCCGCTAGCGTCACGCGCATGTGGGGTATCGAGAGTCAGAATGTTCTGGAAAATAATGAAGACGTGACGACAAGCCGCTGGTGCCACCGCTTTGACCCACGAGCAACTTTCTCCAATATCTTCTCCGTGCAATACTGTCCGTTGTTTTTCTTCCATGATGAGCAGAATGATCTCATGAGGGAGTGCAGATTGAATTTGCTTTCAAAGGTGGCCACGCATTCCAATCAAGGCGCAAAAGGTTGCCCGTCCGTTTTGCCCACAATTGGAGTGCATGTTGCGGTCGGTCCGCCCCCCACCACCACGTTCGTTCATTTGGTCCGGGGAGAAACCAACAATTTCCCACTTGGAGGGTTTTGAAAAATGGACGCAAAATACCGTATACCACCAACCGGTTGACCGTAAGGCTTTTATTTCAAAATACAAGATCCGATCTGAACCGTGCAGAGTGGCCTGCGTGCTTGGAGAGCTGCATGCATGGGGTGCTCCACTTCGATTTGTCCATTTGGTACACGGAATACAAAGAATTTCCACTTCCAAAGTTTTGTTGTTTTTTTTCTAAGATATTAGATATGTGGACGATACTTTGGTCATAATTAAGAAACAAGAAATTCAATCCTTCTCAGATCACCTCAACTCTGTAGACTTCAACATTAAATTTACTCGTGAGGACATTCAAGAGAACCAACTAGCCTTCTTGGATTGTAAAGTAATTATAAAAGAGGACAGAGCGCTAAAAACAGAAGTCTTTAGGAAGGCTACGCACACTGACCAATACTTACTTTTTGACTCTAACCACCCTTTACAACATAATCTAGGAGTTATCAGAAACCTCCAGCATAGGGCTAAGCTAATACCACAGGGAGGTGTCCCCTGCCCCCCCCCCCCCCAACCTGAGAGTAGGGACCTATCATAGCTGTGTCCGGCGCCACCAGGTCTGGACATTAGGGATATATAAATGGGGCCGATACGACCAGTCAGACTTTAGTTCGCTGACGAAGCCTCTTGGATAGGAGGCGAAACGTCCGAAACCTTCACTTTTGTACAGATGACGGCTGAAGAAACCTTCTCATCGATGGACCACTACTGTACGACTGAGAGCTTACGCAGACGTATTATATAAGATGTTTACTGAACAAGAAAAAGGGTGAAAAAAATGTTGACATTTTTAATGGTGAGTCAAAAGCGAAAGTAACATCGAGGAGCTCTGAGTAAAATATCTATGTGGAACTGTCGCGGCTTGGAATTGAAGCGGATTTACGTGGGAAAAGGACACGTGAGAGTCTTTTTTGTCAATGGATGCTATAGCTTCGTGTTTGCTTTTAACATTTAGCTTGTAGCAAACGTGCACATTCCACGATGACGTCCTTGATCCACTGGCGAAAAGGACGCGTTGATCCTCTTTCATCAAGAACTACTTCATGTAACAAAGAGGGTGCAGAAAGTACTCAAGATTGAATGACTGCGTCTTTTATTATTTGTTATTTCGTTTTTTGTTGTTGTTTTGACTTTAAAATGGCACCGCGAGAGTGGCTACCTTGAAGGCAGCTCGTGTATTTTGTTTTTCTACTTCTTCCTTTCCTTTCCTCTTACTTTCATCACTTTGCTGCTGTGAAGTGTGCATTTCTCCACTGGGATATGAATAAAGTTGTGTCCATCATTTGTAAAATGACTTCTACTGAGCGTATTTGACAAAGATTCCAGCGCATAGAGCTCGATTTGACCTTTTAAGACTCGCACTGAATATTCAGTAAGTCTTGTTTTTGAGTTAGTGACGTGACGTCACGTCAGGAAGGCCCCTGACTGAGAAAGCAACACCCAATGCATTTTGGGTACTTTTTTTGTTCATCTGAAAACACTGTGTTGATGGCGAAATGAGAAGGAAAACACATACTAAATAACACCATGCTGTATGGTTGTGTGTTGCACCAAGACTACTATTTGATAGTTGACACAAATTCCCAACGTCACAAAGGGGGTGGGACCTTCTGAAACTCGACATTTCCGGGGTCATTTTGAAGTCGTTTTGGGACACTTGAAGTATTTTGATTGGTGTTTTGCATGTAACTAAAAATATCAGCCTGCATGTTTTGGGTATGTTTGACGCTATAAGACGTTTTTCTGATGTCAGTTAGGAAACAAAACAATGGTGTCGGTTGTCCATTAAGCCTTAAAAAAAGATTTTGCGTGCTATTCCAGTGATTTGGGAGGTAGTAATTGTCGGAGTTCCAGAATCATCCGAGTCCAGTTCGCCCTAGTTCCAGAATCGAATCTTGGGTTGGAATGATTGAGCACTTCCAGCACTCCCCTTCCATCTTTGAGTTGCGAAATTTCCCGAAGTCCGTGAACGTAGTCAACAACAAAATTGGTACACGAACTTGGCTAACGGCTAATGCTAACTCTGCTGACCAATCTTTTCAAGAACACGCTCGTTAGCGTTAGCGAGGCTACGTGCGGCGGAATTCGCTGATCCGAATGGGACAAAATATGTGACTGCATTTACGGTCAATGTCACAGTTAAGCCTCTTTGTTTATTAGCCGGACAGTACGTCTTTACTTTCAGGTTCGGGTAGAAACAAATTCTAAAAACTAGAAACGTGTTCGTCAAATGTTCCGAAGATTGACGTTTGGCCGCACGACGTTCTCCGTGGTTTCAACTTTCAAGGTAACGTAAATGAATTTTAAATTGTTCGTTTCAGTGATTATTGAACACATCTGCATTACTTTTAGCTCGTTTGTCTCCCCGAGCTGTTGACAATTTATGGGAGATCGGATACGTTACAAATTTAAAGTGGGGGAAATGTTTGTTGATAATTATTATTTGAAATTTGTGTAGCGCATGATCCTGAATAGTCGATTTAATATGACGTCACAATGTGATTGTTTTTCAGTGAATTAAAATTCTAGTTTTTGACCCTTTATTAAAAACATGAAACGTGCAATCCTAATCAACTCTTTTATTTAGCAACGGGCAAGTACTGTAGGTATCAGTTGCCCCACATAGTTGAAACCACAAGGCAGCCATCTTGGGTCTTACCACTACATTGATAACTTCTGTTATTGTTGTTTTTTTTGTTGTTGCTGAAAACACTGCCGTAGGCGTGTGTGTTTTTGCTAAGATGGCGCAATGAGAGCCTCTCAAATTTGGACGTCAGTGTTTGCATTGACCATTTAGAGTCTTTTATCTAAACCTCGCACAATTTTATTGATACATTGATCATTGATGTGCTTGGATTTCATTTCATTGTTGACGCTTTTGACAACTCAATGGAAACGAATATTTAACTGTAACCTCGGAAAAACTTTCAAAACGACAATTGAAAATGATGATTAAGATGGTGATAAAGGTGAGAATGAGAGCAAAGATGGTGAAAATGATGATGAATGTGATGACAATTTTGATGATGATGATGATGAACTTAATAATCATAATAATGATAATAATAAGCTAATGGATAGCAAATAAATAGCTAATAGATAGCCAACTGCCAGCCAGAGAGACAGCTAACATCTAGCCAGCTAGCTAATGGATAGCTAATAAATAGCTAATAACAACAATAATAATAATAATACATTTCATTTATAAGCGCCTTTCAAAACTCTCAAGGTCACTTTACAGTCACAGGATAAGTTTTTAAGAAAGCTAGCTAGGTAGCCAATGGATAGCCAACAGACACCTAGCTAGATAGTGAATATATAGCTAGCTAAATAGCTAGCTAGCCAGCCAGATAATAAAAATAATAATAATAATAATAATAATAATAATAATAATAATAATAATAATAAATAATAATACATTTTATTCTTAAGCGATTATGATGAAGTTAATGGTGACAATAATAATAATAATCCATTTCATTTATAAGCACTTATATACAGTAAAGTCTCGTTATATCGATATCGGATATATCGATAGTCCCGGTTATATCGATATTTTTTCCGACTCCCGAGAATATCGATATAACGAGACTATATATATATATATATATAAAACACTTTACAGTTACAGGATATTCTTTGTGTGGGTGAGCAGCGGCAGCCACACGCAAGTAAAAAAAAAAAAACATTGAACTGATGTACAGTGATACCTCGGTTTTTAACCATAATCCACTCCAGAAATATGTTCGAAAACCGATAGTTCATGATAATCAATGTAAAAAAAATAAAATAGCTAGCTAGCTAGCTAGCCAAATGGCTAATAGATAGCAAATAGCTTGCAGATGAGTTAACTCCCTCACTTGTGTCCCACTTTGTGGCTTTATCTCCACGCGGCGCCCGCTTGCGCACAAAAGAGACTGTGCGGAGTTGGAGCCTGCGGGCATCTCAGCTGCGCGCGTGTCGCCTGTGACATCATAGGCACGGGCCACGCCCACCCGCAGGCCCTTCGGACTTCCCACGTCAGGTCATAGGGCAACCGTTAGCGGGGAGGGGGAAACCATAAAGGCCGTTTAGGTCCCGGCGTCGCGATCTCCGTGACTCATTTTTGACTTGTTGAAAAGATCTTTTTTTAATTTTAAAATCTATATTTTTTATGACAGTACAGTATTTCATCCAAAAGAAGCTAGTACAAAATCATTACTAGCACATAGGAAAAAATTGCAATATTAGTCAGTTTAAATTATGCTGCGTGTTCACTCCTATGCATGATGTATATATATATATATATATATATATATATATATATATATATATATATATATATATATATATATATATATATATATATGTATGTATATATGTATATGTATGTATATATATATTTTTATATGTATATATAGATATGTATATATAGATGTGTATATGTATGTATATATGTATAGATGTGTATATGTATGTATGTATATGTATATGTATGTATATGTATGTATATAGTATATATATACATATGTGTGTGTGTGTGTATTTATGTTCCTCCAATATTTTGATTTATTTGTCTGTTTTGTGTGTGCGTGTGCGCGCGTGTGTGTGTCTCCGAGTGTTTGTATACGTGCGTGTGTGCGCGCGCGCGCGCAGGCGCACGCTTGATTAAACCCCAACATGGAACGCGGCGAGGTTGGGCGCGCGGGCGCGTGCTCGCTGCTGACGGGGCCGCGCGCCTCCATCCCGCCTTCGTCGTTGCCGCCGTTTGGGGACGGCGCGCGCGCGCGAGCATCAAGGGCAAGAGACGCGAGCATCCCGTTCCTCCTCTTCTTCATCTTCATCATCGTCATTCGTCATTTTCACCTTCTGGTGTCGTTTTTATAGCGAGGAAAAGGTGCGCGTGCGTGAAGTGACGTCTGGCGCGTGTTCGTGCGCGGGAATCAACAGGACTGAGCGTGAGCGAGCCGCATAAAAGAATAACGCAAGAGAAGGAGAAAGCAACGCGTCGACATTGGTGAAAAGGAAGCGAACCGTGAACCGAGCCACAAGCCGGACCTGTAGCTGCCTCGACGGACGGACGGACGGACGGACGGACGGACGCGCCAAGGAGACCGGAAGCAGCTGGACTCATTGAGCCAAAGGGGGGGAATCGACGCATGCTTTTATTCTGAAAACAAAAAACCAAAACAAATAAACAGTAAGTGCTTTTATTTTTTAACCCTTGCTTTTGCTTCCTTCTGAACTTGATGACGTCATCGTTCCAATGACTACCGTGTGTAAGCCTTCATCCAAGTGTGTGTGTGTGTGTGTGTGTGTGTGTGTATTGCGGTGTGCTGTATTGTCATTGTAAATCGTGTACTGTACAGTACTTCCACCCGGAAGAAAAAAATATGCATAAAAATGATTTTACATTAACTCATTCACTGCCAGATGATATGCAAACAATGTGTCCACTTCAGTGCCAGGGTTTTTTTGTCATTCTCACTCAAATTGCAGGACCCACAAAATATTGTGTTTTAGGACGACATAAACATTCGATGCAGCGTTAGAAACCTTCGACTCTTCTTTCATGGAAAAAAGAGTTAATTCCTAAATGATATGGGTCTGGAGTTATATGAGATTGAAATGGGGGCGTCTGTACAAAATACAGGTAACATCCGACTTACGACCGAGTTCCGTTCCGAACAAACGGTTGTAGGTCAAAATGGTCGTAAGTCGAAATTCATTCAAAATGTTGAATAGAGACTCGGAGGCTAAGTGATTCGCAACCTACCGCTCTTAAAATGTTAGAAATAGGGTCTGGAGGTCGTGGTCGTAAGTATGGGTGGTGGTAAGTCGGACTGGTCGTAAGTCGGATGTTACCTGTTCAAAATACAATGCAATTAGTTTATATAGCGCTTTCACAACAGCCGCAACTGGAATAAAGCGTTAACATGGAAAAAGGGATGAGCCATTTTCAATGCTAGGCTAACGTGCTAATGTTCAAAACGTCATGTGCGAAGATGCTAATATCCATACCATCTAAAGAAAAAGAATTAATTCCTAAATTGGATGGGTCTGGAGTTATCTGAGATTGAAATGGGGGTGGCTGTGCAAAATACAATGCAATACATGCATATTAGTTTACATAGCGCTAACTCAAATAGAATGAAAGCTAGCTAGCTAGCTAATAACTCTAATAGATAGAAAGCTAGCTAGTGAGCTGATAACTCAAATAGATCAAAAGCTAGCTAGCTAATAACACAGATAGATAGAAAGCTAGCTAGCTAATGACTCAAATAGATATAAAGCTAGCTAGCTAATAACTCAAATAGGTAAAAAGCTATCTAGCTAATAACTTAAATAGATCGAGAGCTAGCTTGCTAATAACGCAAATAGATCGAAAGCTAGCTAGCTAATAACTCAAATAGATAGAAAGCCTGCCATGCATGTGCCCTAAGGACCCATTGTTGACATTTGATTTGCGACCCGGCGACTAAACGCTACTCAACGGCGCTCTTCTACCCCCTCTAGTGGAAGTACGTGCGTCGCTGCTACTGCTAGCGCTGCACTGCGGCGCGGTGGCGCTGTGCGGCTGCGAGCCTCGGGTGGTCAACGTGGGCGCCGTGTTGAGCCAGAAGCGCTACGAGCAGGTGTTCCGCGACGCGGTGGCCCACGCCAACGCCGCGTACGGACGCGACCGCTTCAAGATGAACGCCATCGCCGTCACGCACAAAGCTAACGCTATCCAGATGGCGCTCTCCGTTTGCGAGGACCTCATCTCCAACCAGGTCAGACCGTCAATTCGCCGGTCCAAAATTGTGTCCATGTGCTTTGTATGCAAATCCCAAGTGACCCAACAATTGCGGAATAATTATTCCGCAATTGTTGGGTCACACACGCACGCACGCACGCACGCACGCACGCACGCACACCCACTTCACGAGGTCACTCGCGGCTCAAACGAGGTCAACGCGCCGAGATGGACGTCAGATTAACGGCGTCACGCGCTCATCTGCACGCACGGATTACACTCACGCGCGCGCACACATGGCAAATAACACACACCTCATAATAATAATATAATAATAATATAATAATAATAATAAATAGCCAATATGGTCAATAAATAGCTAGCTCAATAGCTTGCTAGATAGCTATGTAGCTAATTAGCTAGCTTGCTAGATAGCTATGGAGGTAATAGCTAGCTAGTTAAAGAGCTATGTAGCTAATAGCTAGCTAGATAGCTATGTAGCTAATATATAGCTAGCTATGTAGCTAATAGCTAGCTATATAGCTATATAGCGAATAACTAGCTAGCAAAATAGCTGCATAGCTAATAGCTAGATAGCTAGCTAAATAGCTACCTAGATAGCTATATAGCTAATAGATAGATAGATAGCCAGCTAAATAGCGAATAGATAGTAAATAGATAGCTCGCTAGATAGCTCATAGCTTGCTAGATAGCTAATAGCTAGCTTGAAAGGCGCTTGGAAATGAAATGGATTATTATTAGATAACTATATAAATAATAGCTAGCTCGATAGTAATGATGGGAAAACAAAGCTTCATGAAGCACTTGTCATATTCTTCGACTCCTCTAGATGGTGCCCTTGCTTTGAATATGAACGGTAGCGGAAAGGAAATGACTGCATCTTCAAACCAAGATTGCCATCTAGAGGAGTCGAAAAAGTGTTCCATGAAGCTTTACTGGCCCAGCACTCGTAGATATCTATATAGCTAATACATAGATAGCTAAATAGCTAATAGATAGCAAATAGATAGCTTGCTAGATAGCTAATAGCTATTAGATGGCGATATAGGTAATAGCTAGTTAGATAACCATATAGCTAGATAGCTATATAGCTAATAGCTAGCTAGCCAGCTAAATAGCAAATAGATAGCTAGCTAGCTAGCCGGATAGCTCGATAAATAAAAAGAAGTGAAGAGAAAAGACAAAAACAAGTCGGGCCTTTGCTCCCGTTTCAGGTGTACGCCATCTTGGTCAGCCACCCGCCTCAGTCCAACGACCACCTGACCCCGACGCCCGTGTCCTACACGGCGGGCTTCTACCGCATCCCCGTGGTGGGCCTGACCACGCGCATGTCCATCTACTCCGACAAGGTGAGCGCTTGGGCCCATTTCCATTTCCCCATTGAATAATAAAGGTATTCTGATTCTGATTGGGCCCGTTTCTTAACCCGCCCCGCCCCCTTTGCAGAGCATCCACCTGTCCTTCCTGCGTACGGTGCCGCCGTACTCCCACCAGGCCAGCGTTTGGTTCGATTTGATGCGAGAGTTCCGCTGGAATCACATCATCCTCATCGTCAGTGACGACCACGAAGGGCGAGCCGCTCAAAAGAGACTCGAAACGCTCCTGGAGGAGAAGGAGACCAAGGTGATGTCATCGCCCTTCATCCCCCCCCACCCCCTCCCACATACACGGAAAGTCATGCAGACTGGACATTACATTACACATGGACAAATGGACACGCGTGTACACACACAAAAATGGACACAATAACACAAAACATTGTGGGTAGGCAAATGGACAACACACACATACACGTTTTTGCTACGTGCTGGGGACGAGGTGTGTGAAGGATTAAGACCCGTGGGGACCCAATTTTAAACATGAAAAAAAATATTGATTAAAATCCCCAAAAAAAAATTCTATCTCGATAGCTATCGAGCTAGCTATCTGCTCACTCAGGAATAACTTTCAAATGGCCTTTTAGATGGCTAGCTGTGTGGCTATTTAGCTGGCTGGCTGGATGGATAGCTCGCTATCTATTAGCTATTTATTAGCTAGCGAGCTATTTGGCTGGCTGGATAGCTGCCTATCTATTAGTTAGTTAGCTAGGTTTCCATCTATTTGAGTTACTTGCGGGTTGAGTGAACGCTGGCGCGTGTGGCTGTCGCTACTCACCCACAGAAAAAGTCATCCGGTGACTGTAAAGTGACCTTGAGAGTTTTGAAAGGCGCTTAGAAATGAAATGTATTATTATTATTATTTCTTGTTTTAATTTTTGCTGATTTTTTGCACCTCGTGGGGACTTCACAAATCTCTCACACACATGCATACACTATGGATACAGACATAGACAGATTGACACATACACACGCACACATATGGCTACACACACACACACACACGTATTGTACACACACACAGCTTCCTGTTTTAATGGTTTTGTGAGGTCCGGATAACTCCAGATAAGGAGTGAGGACCACACTCATGCACGTCATGGATACACACGGACAAACACACACATGTAACATATACCAAAGACACGAATATACTGTATACACACACTCACACACACACATGTTCTTTCCGGTGTGTCTTTGTGAGGACGTTACCATGGTGACAAGTTGATCCCCCCCCCCCACAAGTCAAATTGTGACGCTCTTCCCGCAGCAACTCTTCGCCGGCTATCGGCATCATCCTCCTCATCGTCATCCTCTTGCTGCTTCTTCTTCTTCTACTTCTTCCTGTTCTTCTTCCTCCTGCTCCTCTTCATAGGTCATGTGACTGGTGACTAAGGCCCAGTATGTTGGCCGCCGGCCGCTAGCCACATGCTAACAGGAAGATTTAATTGAACCAGATGCTTGTTTTTTTATTATTTTTGGTCACTTGTTAGCGCTTTAGCCTCTGATAGCGCTGCTCTGCTTTGTGATAATGAATAGAGTTGCACAAGTCTACACACCCTCGTACGACTAGTTGTTCAAAACGAACTGTCCCATTCTGAACTTTCATATGCTCGCATGGTCGTCTCCCAATCTTAGGGTTGTGCGTTCGATCCTCAAGGCGAGTGAGCATGTGGACTTTCACACTTCCTTTTCTCAGAATTTTGTGTGTAACTGTCGGGCTTGATTCTTGTTGACGCGCCTGGTGAAAATCTTTTGAAAAATGAGAAACTTTTGACCTGCTTTTCATGTTGACCCATTCCTTGTGATGAGAACGTTGCCCCTACCAACATGGCCGCCACATAGGTTACATAGGCTGCTGGTCCGGCTAATCCCGTCGCCATTGTATTAGCTATCGCTACAGATGGGTTTGGCGAATTTTGATTGACTCAGCGAGTTGAGGTTTGTGCTTAGCTAAGCTAACAGTTTCGATCTGGGAGCAACAAAAGTTAATGTTTGTTGCTTTTGTGTCAATATGGCGCAGCGAGTTTGACCCTCTTTGTTGGGCGCCTGTAAAAATAACTCCAGGTTTAAATTTGTCTCCTTATTGTCAGCTCATTTGCATATCAAACAAATGAAAGCACACATTGCGCACGAGCCATCGACACTAAAAACCAAACTAAGCGGAAAAAAATAATAATAGGAATCACACCAACTCATGCTAATGAAATCACACCTGGGCGTGCAATCACGTCGGCAGGTATCATGTGTCAGTTGTGTGTGTGTTTGTGTGTGTGTGTGTGTGTGTGTGTGTGCGTGTGTGCGCCCACACCCATGTTTTATCAGTGTGTCGATAGTGATACCTCGGTGTACGAACCCCTTGGCTTACGAACTTTTCGGTTTATGAACGTTACATTTATGAAAATTTTACCTTGGCATACGAACTATATTTCGCGATACACACGGAGCGCCACAATGAGTGATGTGTCGTTTGCGAACGAGCCCGTTCTCCTAACAAGAAAATGGCAGCCGGCTTGTTTTGGTCTTCTATTCCCCACCCCCAGTCTTCGGTTAAAGCCACGTGATTGGTCAAGAACGCCGCAGTGAGGGGAGGTGGTTTAAACATTAAAGAGACTGGCGGACGACAGAGGGGGAGAAAATGGATAGAAAACAGTGAAATTTGTACACGTTTCAACTTTGATACTTCAAAGGCAGAGTGTAGACTGCAAGGTTAAAATATCCCATCAATCAGGCTCCACAAATAACCCGCACAAACCATCTGTACACCCAGCTAAACAGAACACAATTGATGAGGAACAAGGTAAAATGATGGCAGAGAAAGCACTTGCAAGGGATCATTCCTCAAGATGCTGAAAGAAGAAGGCTGCGTTCCTCATCAAGTGTTTCATGCAAAGCGGCCACTCCATTCCATCAAGCCATCGACGACCATCACAAAGGTCAATAAAACCACTTTATTATGCAGTACAGTTTATTTCTTTAATTATAATACCACAGCACATTTATCATACGTAAAATATGGTATATTTTGTGTAGTTTTAAGGCGTATTTAGTAGAAAATGAGGTTTTATGGGGTCCTGGGAACGGATGATTCTCATTTTGATGGTTTCCTATGGGAAATTATTTTTTGGGAGACACACCGTTCGCCTTACCCACTCTATCTGGGAACCAATGAAGTTGGTAAGCCAAGGTCTCACTGTATTTGGGTGTATAGCTGTGTGTTTCATTCCCGTTGTGCCGAGTGCGTGTTTTGCGGCGCGACGAATGTGTGTGACGTTCTTTCTGTGTCGCACGGCCATCAGACTAAAATCAGGAACAATGAAAACATGGAGCAACACGGCTTTGACTTCCGGAGAACACCTAAGGTAGACGATTGTCGAAGGTAGAAACGCTTGCATGGTCCAAACGCTGCACGCCGCCCGCCGTCCAATCTCGTCCACCGGCCGAAGCCCCCCCGCAACACCCGATCCCCAGGGATAGCCCTTATCCTGGAGGCAGCCATCTTTCTTTTGGTTTGTCATGGAGAATGCAGGAGAGACACGCCCGCCCGAGCCACCTCCCTAAACCCCACCCACCCACCCACCCACCCCATGTAAGGGATGCATGGCAGACAGCACCCACCGGACAGGATGTCCCACACTACAAACGAGTCCCCAACCCCTTCTCGAATCTTTGGTTTTATTTGCGCTCGCTAACATGCTAACATGCACGTCCCCGATTGGTTGGTTGGAGCCTTGCATGTCCACCAGCTTTCACTTCCACTTCCCTTCACTTCTTATTACTACGGGGCAAGTGGGAGCATGGTCGGGGAGGGTGCGGCTAATGCGCTAACGTAGCGTTGCGCTATGATGTGCGGTGACGTCTCCGTGTGGATTTCAGGCCGAGAAGGTTCTGCTGTTTGGTCCGGACACTAATCTGACGGCCCTGCTCCTGGATGCAAAAGACCTGGAGGCCCGCGTCATCATACTCTCCGCCAGGTCAGTGAGTTGACCCCTCACTGCTAAGGCGCTAACGGCTAACTGGCTTTTTTTTCTTTCGGTTCCGTGATGTTGAACGGTTGCTATGGACTCCGCTAACTGACCCTAGTCTGTGAATCACTTGGTCACCGAGGACCATCGACGTGACGGCCATCTTTAGTTGACGTCTATCTAAACAGGCAGCTAGCTGCTCGCTAACCACTAAATAGCAACTTGCCACGCTAACAAGGATCCCGTTTGCTCTGTTTGTGTTGTGCGTCCATCTGCGGCAGCGAGGACGAAGCGGCGGGCGTCTACAAGGCGGCCCGTCATCTAAACATGACCGGTTCTGGTTACGTCTGGATCGTCGGGGAAAGAGAAATGAGCGGAAAAGCTTTGACCGAGGCGCCGGACGGTACGGAGCATGTGGGAATTATCTTACCCGTGTCTGTTCTGCTTCCATTCAACTTGTTTTTGTTTTTATCTGTACGCGTCCACGCATACTTGCCGACTTAGCATCGAGGTGTTAACGTGCTGCTCAGCTAACATCTAGCTACAGCGGTAAATGTTTCGGAAAGGGGAACTGATAGAAATTCCCAAGTGGTGACTAAAACTGGCGCGTCACGGTTCACTCACGATTAGCCACGTCCACGCACCTGTGAAACGACAACACTACACAACATCGAAACAATCGTCGTGGAATTGGTTAAGCTAACAATGTAGCCACCTTAGCTAGTGGATGTACCCTCAAGTTGATCGCGCTTAACATAGCTTGTAGCTTCAATAGCAGGTGGTTAGGGGTTAGCATGTAGTTTCAGTACAAGTGGTTAGCTTCTCGGCTACGATGTAGCTTCACTCCTCCGTGGCCCTTGAATCACCCGACGTCAAGAAAAACGTTGATGCTAATGAGTTTAGCAGACAGTTGCTCCGAGTTACCGCCACTTAGATGGGAACATGGCAGCTGTGATGCAGGAAGCTAATGGCTAATTAGCTTCCGTTTGGCGCTACGTGGTCTTTCTGCTTTGATGTCTTTTTGCCGGTTGAAGGTTCAAACATGCCAATCATGTTTGAACGCGTCAATCCTTGTTGCGCGTGCGTGCGTGCGTGTCACTGTTTCTAACACCTTTTGTTTTGTGTCATCTTCTTTAGCTTCTTTCTCCACGCCGCCGCCTCGCTGCCTTTTGTCGTGTTACGCCGGCGAGGGCAGGGCTTGAATACAGTGACCCCTCCCCCTCCTTACTTCCATTTCTGCCGTGGGATTTGGAGCACTGAAAATTGGCAACGCAAACATAAAAATAGTTATTTATTCTTTTCGCTTTGAGTAATAATCAAAGATTGGTGATTGACGGGCTGTACCGTGGCTACAAATGGATCTATTAACACAGTCACGGATGGCTCCACCATTTTCTAGGTTTGGTCACATTGGTAACCGTAGCCCACACTTTACTAGTGATGTCATCTTTAGTCGACAGCAAGTAGCAAAATGGCCGCCCACTTTCACTATACTTGCTAAGGGGTAAAGCGTGCTTACTTCACACCGCTCATGTGTGACCCCTAGTTCAAATTTATAATAATAATAATAATAATAATAATAATAATAATAATAATAATAATAATAATAACATTCATTTATAAGCACCTTTCAAAACTCTGAAGGTCACTTTACAGTCACTGGATAAGTTTTTCTGTGGGTGAGCAGCGGCAGCCAGACGCGCCAGCGTTCACTCAACCCGGAATGACAAAAAATAAATAAAAAGCTAGCTAGCAAGCTAGCTATTAGATAGCTTATAGATAGATAGCCAGCTAGCTAGCTAGATAGCTAATTTACACCAAAACAAACACACAAAAAAGAGACAACCCTTTTTTTAAATAAAAAATATTGGCCGGAAACACAATTTAGTTCAAGCTAAGTGCGTTAGCTTCATGATAACACCATAGATAGGCACATTAGCATAGTTACATTGGGGGGTTCACTGTAAAAAAAAAAAAAAAGTTAGCTAAGGGTGGGCGGGGCAGACTTCTTGTGTCGCCACGGTAACTGTGATGATGTCATTGTCTGAACAAACGCCGGTAAGACAACGCCGACGCTTCTCACGCTGCCATTGGTCAGCACCTCGGCCACGCCCACTAGGACGTGGTCACAAGTTGGTAACGCACACGCACACCCACACGTCCACGAGTTGACAGCACGTGACAAGGACGTCATTGTCAGCCTGTCGTCAAGCCATTGACGCGTGACCATCACGTGACAAGTCATCACGTGTGACAGCAAGTCACGTGAGGGCTCGGTGGCACGCGTGATAAGGCGTCACGTGTCAGCGGGTCGTCATTTGACAGCTTTTTGACATGATGACGTTTTGAACGTGTTGTCACGTGTTAGCAAGTTAGCTCGCCTTACGTGTCGATGAGTCGTCACGTGTTAAAAAAAGTTGACACGTGACGAAAGTCGCGTGTAACAGGATGTCACGTTACAACTCCTGGCCACGTATGAAGGAGTTGACATGTTAGCCATTTGTGTCAAATCAAAAATGATGCCTTCACGGGTCAACGCGTCACAGGTCAAAATGGCGTCATGTGTCAAAAAATCGTCACGTGTACCTGAGTTGTCACGTGTTATCACATCAACACGTACCCGCGGGTCATCGCGTGTCAACGCGTTATTTTGCGTTTTCACGTGACGAGTCGTTACTTGGCAGCGTGTTGTAACGTCCCGACATGCTAGCGTGTGCCAGTCATCATGAGTTTTCACACGCGTGGTGAGTGGCCATTTGCTAACGCGTCGTTACGTCACGACGTGTTACCCAGTGACGGCGAGTCATCACGTGTCGACGAGTGATGGCGCGTTTTCACGTGGTGAACCGTCACACGCTAACGCGTCAGCTCATGTCAGTAAACTGTCGCGTGTCCGTGAGTTGTCATGTCACGCATCACCATGGAGATGCGACGTATGAAGGAGGGTCAGCCGTTAGCGTGTGCTGAAAGCTTCTTGACAAGGAAGTCATTTCATATTCCAAATTTCGTCAATAGTCTCCCGATTGTTGTTCGAGGTCACATGACCATCCAACATGCTAACCCGAGGAGGTGGACGCACCTCCTGTCAATCACAACGAAGATCATGTGATCAAATACCGATTGGAGGCCATTCCTTGATCAGAGGCCTTCAGTGTACTTGACACACGTGACCTTTTTCACCAGACACATGGACCATAATCAAGTTAGCTTAGCTCTGCTTAGTTAGCATTACGATCATTTGCTTCCAGAATAAAATCTTCAAAACGACATAGTCTTCAGTGTTTGTTATTTTAATTTTATTGTATCTTTTTTTTCCATTATGCTCATACTGTTAGCCACTTTTTGGCGATCAAGTCAAATTAGCTTAGCTCTACTTAGCTACCATTTCCATCATCATTTTATTCCTAAATGAAATCTTCAGACCGACATAGTCCTCATTGTTTGTTATTTTAATTTAATGTATCTTTTTTTGCATTATGCTAATACTGTTAGCCACTTTTGTGCGATCAAGTCAAATTAGCTTAGCTCTTCTCAGTTAGCATTTTGATCATCATTTCCCTTTGAAATGAAATCTTCAGACCGACATAGTCCTCAGTGTTTGTTATTTTAATGTTATTGTATGCTAACTAAACAGAGCTAAGCTAATTTGACTTTATCGCCAAAAAGTAGCTAACATAATGCAAAAAAATATGCAATAAAATAAAAATAACAAACACTGAGGATGATGTCGTTTTGAAGATTTCATTTGAAAAGGAAATGATGGAAATGCTAGCTAAGCATAGCTAAGCTAATTTGACTTGATCGGCAAAATCTCACTGATTGTGAGTGAAAAAAAAAACCCGATAATGTCAGTTGGCCGGCTTTGGTAGCATTTAGCAATGCTAATGGCGCGTGTAACGCTAACACCTTGCGCTAATTTCAACATCTCTTATTTCATCAAGCAACGCGAACGGCGCCGATGGAGTTTGCAGTCGCCTGCGTCACTGCTGAAAACAATTTTTCAGCTTTTTAATTAACAAGCGGCTGTGAACTCCCAGCATGCATTTTGGTGCCTGGAGTGTCTGGCAAAATGTAATTAAGGACATGAGTGTAATTAGCATGAGCGGGCATGCGTGTGGAACTTTTGAGGACACACTTAGCGCTGTGTGTGTGTGTGCGTGTAACCTGTGTGCATGTGTGTGTGTGTGTGTGTGTATATGGGTTAGGCCTGCTGGGTCTGCAGCTGATAAACGGTAAGAACGAGTCGGCTCACATCATGGACGCCGTGGGAGTGGTGGCGCAGTCGCTTCAGGAGCTTCTGGACAAAGAGAACATCACGGAACCTCCGCGAGGGTGCGTTGGGAACACCAACATATGGAGGACCGGACCCCTTTTCAAAAGGTGCGCCAGTACACGGACGGGTTCATAACATAACATAACATAACATAACATAACATAACATAACATAACATAACATAACATAGTTGTTGGACCCAAAATAAATGACGTTTCGTCTTACGAACGTTAAATTGATGAAAAATTTACCTTAGCTTACAAACTATGTTTCGGGATACACACGGAGCGCCACAATGAGTGACGTGTCGTTGCCGAATGAGCCCGTTCTCCTACCAAGGAAATGGTAGCCGACTTTTTTTTTTCCTCTATTCCCCGCCCCCAGTCTTCGGTTGAAGCCGCACGTGATTGGTCAAGAACACAGCAGTGACGGGGGGGGGGGGGGGGGGGGGGTGGTTTACAGAAACACAGAGCCGCAATTTTAAATAGATAGGCAGACGACAGAAAGAGAGTGAGAAAATTGATAGAAAACACAGTGAAATTAATAATAATAATAATAATAAGAATCATCTTCATCATCATCATCATTATAATACATTTACACCCGAAAATAAATACAGTACAAAAACATTGTGAGCAATATAAAATAGTACTAATAATAGTCATACTACTACTAAAAATATCATAATGATAATGATAATAATAATAGTAAAATTACTATTATTACTACTACTACGAGTACCCTATTCCTACTATTACTACTACTACTACTACTACTACTACTACTAATAATAATAATAATAATAATGATTCTTCAGCCGTCATCTGTACTTCTTTGAAATAATAATCATCATAATAATAATACATTTACACCCAACCCACGACCCCACCTCCATATTTTGTTGACTCTCGGTTCCGGTCATTCTGGTGACGTTGGACCTTGGTCGTCAGGGTGCTGATGTCATCAAAGTACGCCGAGGGACTGACCGGTCGCATCGAGTTCAATGACGACGGCGACCGGCGCTTCGCCACTTACAATATCCTCAACTACCAGCAGAAGTCCGGAAGAATTGTACAAGTCGGAATATTCAACGGGTCACAGGTGGGGGACAATCCGCGCACCCGCACGATAACCCGCGAAAAGATGGGAGTTCTTGTATGTTTATGTGTGTGTCAGGTGGTGATGAACCCGCAAAGGAAGATCATCTGGCCCGGCGGGGAAACCGAAAAGCCAGTCGGCTACCAGATGTCAACCAAACTCAAGGTCTGCTAAACGTGACAAAAGGCTCATTTGCTAATATGCTAATGTTGGAAAATGCCGATGTGGTAATATGCTAATGTTTTCATAAGAAAACATGGACTAACATGCTAATGTCTCGATTTGCTGACATGCCAATGTACTTGCGCTGATTCAACGGTAGGCTAACATGCTAATGTTCAAAATGTCATGTGCCAAGATGCTAGTATCCAAACGCATTGTTTCAATGTGCAAATTTCTTAAATGTGTGCTCATATGCAAACAGGCTAATATGTGGGCCAACTAATGTGCTAACGTACTCGTGTGCTGATGTTTTCCTGTGCAAATTTTATAATGCGCTCATTTGCTCAAGGGGGGAATACACGAACGTTTTAATGCGCTAATAATATGCTAATTCCCGCATGCTTGCAGATCGTGACCATTCACCAGGAGCCGTTTGTGTACGTGAAGCCTACCAAAGCGGACGGAACGTGTAAGGAGGAATACACGGTCAACGGAGTCCTCATCAAGAAGGTTATCTGTACTGGACCCAACGGAACCATACCAGGTCTCTCTCCCTCTCTCTATGGCTCTCTGGCTCTCTCTTGCTCTCTCTCGCTCTCTCTTGGTCTCTCACTTTCTCTGGCTCTCTCCTCTCTCCGGCTCTCTGGCTCTGTAGTTCTCTGACTTTCCCTGGCTATCTCTGGCTCTCTCTTGATCTCTCTGGCTCTGTCTGGCTCTCGCTTTGTCGCTCTTCGCTCTCTGGCTCAATCTGGCTCAATAGCTCTTTACTTATCTGGCTCTCTCTGGCTCTCTCTGGGCTCTCTCTTGGTCTCTCTTGGTCTCTCTGGCTCTCCCTCTGACTCTCTGTCTGACTCTCCTTGATTCTCTCTGGCTCTCTCTGGCTCTCTCTTGTTCTCGCTGGCTCTCTCTCTGGCTCTCTCTGGCTCAATCTGGCTCTCTGGCTCTTTAGTTATCTGGCTTTCCCTGGATCTCTCTGGCTCTCTCTGGGGTCTCTCTTGGTCTCTCTAGCACTCTCTTGGTCTCTCTGGCTCTCTCTCTCTCTGGCTCTCTTTTTGGCTCTCGCTCTGGCTCTCTCTTAGTCTCTCTCGGTCTCTCTGAATCTCTCTGCTTTTCTCTGGCTCACCCTGGCTGGCTCTCTTTGGCTCACTCTGGCTCTCTGGCTCTGTAGTTCTCTGGCTCTTTCTCTTTCTATTTCTCTCTCTCTCTCTCTGGCTCTTTCTCACACACCCGCACAAGAAAAATGGTGCCCATATAAAGTATAACGTCTTCACAGAGCGCACTCTGTATACGTTTCAGGTCAGCCGACGGTTCCTCAGTGTTGTTACGGCTTCTGCATCGACCTCCTCATCAAGTTAGCCATGAGCATGAACTTCACTTATGAGGTTCACTTGGTTGCCGACGGCAAGTTTGGAACACAAGAGAGGGTAGGAATCGGCTCCACCATCAACATACATTGCAACACGCATAAAAAAAAAATACATACATATATATATGCAGTATACAGGCACATATACGGTTTGACATTCATATTTCATGCATACATCCTGCATCATCCGTCATCTAACAGAGTCTCTGATGTACATGTATCATTGATATCATGTATAATGCATCTTGACGAACATAGCGCGTGCTAACATGTATTATGCATGTTTATACAAGATACATGATTTTCTTGCGTGTGTGTGTGTGTGTGTGTGTGTGTGTGTGTGTGTGTGTCACACTTTGCAAGGTGGTGGTGAACCCCAAAGAAGCAGGCAGGAGGGAGGAGTAGGGTGTATTTTACGAATTATATATCATAAACAACAAATTAATCAGAAGAAAAAAGGTCCAAAGTAGCAAACAAAACATTGAGTAAAGCTTGAGCAAACGAAACAAACCTGACAGGGTGAAACAAACAATGTGTGTGTAACTTTGCAGCCGTGTCTCAGCGCGGTTATTAAACGCGCGTTGCCGTCCGCCGCGAGTTTAGGTGAACAACAGCAACAAGAAAGAATGGAACGGCATGATGGGCGAGCTCCTGGGGGGTCTGGCCGACATGATCGTAGCCCCCCTCACCATCAACAACGAGCGCGCCCAGTATATCGAGTTCTCCAAGCCTTTCAAGTACCAGGGCCTCACCATCCTTGTCAAGAAGGTAAGAAGACTTGCGTGGGGGAGGAGGGAGGGTAGTGGCAAAACCATGACGCTGATTTTGCACCTTTTTTTTGGTGTGTGCAGGAAATCCCTCGCAGCACACTGGACTCGTTTATGCAACCTTTCCAGAGCACCTTGTGGCTCCTTGTCGGCCTGTCGGTCCACGTGGTGGCAGTGATGCTCTACCTATTAGACCGTTTCAGGTAGGAACACCAAAAAAATGTGTGGTACGCCCCGGGTTAAATGTATGCCACAAAAAAAAAAAAAGTAAGCTAGCTTGCTAGCTGTCATGACACATGACTTAATTTTGAGATTTTTTTTTAATTAACATTTTATTTAATGGATATGGCCATCTATTGGCTAGCTAGCTATCGAGCTGGCTAGCTGGCTCTCTATTTGCTATCTAGATGGCTAGCTATCTAGCTATTAGCCATTGAGCTAGCGAGCTGGCTCTCTATTTGCTGTCTACTTGGCTAGCTATCGAGCTAGCTAGCTGGCTATCTGGTTGGCTGGCTATCTATCTAGCTATTAGCTCTCTATTCGCTGGCTAGCTAGCTTTCTATATATATGAGTTACTACCGGGTTAAGTGAACGCTGGCGTGTGTGGCTGCTGCTGCTCACCCATAGATTTGCCAGATTTGCTCTGGTATCACCTCATCAGGTCAATCAGGCCAGTCGCTAGTCAGGACTATAGGAACAATCAGTGGAGCTGCGGGAGTAGTCCTCTGCTCCCCCCAACCTGAGAGCGGGGTCCTATCATTGCAGAGTCCGGCACCGCCATGTCTGGACAGTAGGGATATATATATATATATATAGGGCCGAAACTACCAGTAAGACTTTAGTTTGCTGACGAAGCTTCTTGGATAAGAAGCGAAACGTCCGACACCTTCAAAATTGTACTGATGACGGCTGAAGAAACCTTTTCACCGATGGACCACTCCTGTACGACTGAGAGCTTCCACAGACAATCTTGCTGTGTTCGAGCCTTTGTTCACAGTGTCCGAACAAACATCTCTGACCCCCCCACCCCCACCCCTCATCAGATGACATAATGTGTAAAAATGCTAGCAGCTAGCAACATGTCCATCTTCCATGCAGCCCATTCGGAAGGTTCAAAGTAAACAGTGAAGAAGAAGAAGAAGACGCCCTCACCTTGTCCTCGGCTATGTGGTTCTCCTGGGGAGTCCTTCTCAATTCCGGGATCGGAGAAGGTAAGTGGTCCTCAAATGTGTCAGAAGCGTGTCTGAACCGTCTCCCCCAATCAGGAGCCCCGAGGAGTTTTTCGGCCAGGATTCTCGGAATGGTGTGGGCGGGCTTCGCCATGATCATCGTAGCATCGTACACGGCCAACCTGGCCGCCTTCCTGGTGCTGGACCGGCCTGAGGAGCGCATCACTGGCATCAACGACCCCAGGGTTAGCCCCTCCCCCCTCCGTGTCCGCCGCCATGTTTGCGATGAACGCCGAGGCGTCGCCATGGTCGTCCTCCACTTTCCCGATGTCGTCCGCTTGCAGTCGTCACGCTACCGAGCCTTCATCGTCATCGTCATCGTCATCATCGTCATCCACGTCATCGTCCATCCGTGTTCATCATCGTGTCTCCTCCCCGTCATGGTCACGCCAGGGTAATGTTGAACGTTTTCAACGATGGTCTGAAGGTTTTTTTTACTGTACTTCTAGCTAATTAACTAGCTAGCTAGTCAGATAGCTAGCTTGCTAGTGACAGAGATAGATAGTCAGCTAGATAGATACTGTAGCTATCTAGCTAGATAGATATTGTAGATAGCTAGCTATCTAGCTAGATAGATACTGTAGCTGGATGGATGGGTGGGTAGCTAGGTAGCTAGCTAGGTAGATAGATAGATAGATAGATAGATAGATAGATAGATAGATAGATAGATAGATAGATAGATAGATAGATAGATACTCTAGCTAGTTAGCTAGAGAGATAGGTACTGTAGCTAGCTAGCTACTTAGCTAGATAGATACTAAAGCTATCTAGCTAGCTAGCTAGATACTGTAGCTAGCTATCTTGCTAGATAGATACTGTAGCTCGCTAGCTAGCTAGATATATACTGTTGCTATCTATCTATCTATCTAGATACATGGCTAGTTTTCTGTCTGACACCGGCGTGTTGAATGTGTCTTTTGTCCGTCCGTCCGTCCGTCCGTCAGCTGAGAAACCCGTCGGACAAGTTCATCTACGCGACGGTGAAACAGAGTTCAGTGGACATTTACTTCCGGCGTCAAGTGGAGTTGCTAGTGACAGAGATAGATAGTCAGCTAGATAGATACTGTAGCTATCTAGCTAGATAGATATTGTAGATAGCTAGCTATCTAGCTAGATAGATACTGTAGCTGGATGGATGGGTGGGTAGCTAGGTAGCTAGCTAGGTAGATAGATAGATAGATAGATAGATAGATAGATAGATAGATAGATAGATAGATAGATAGATAGATAGATAGATAGATAGATAGATACTCTAGCTAGTTAGCTAGAGAGATAGGTACTGTAGCTAGCTAGCTACTTAGCTAGATAGATACTAAAGCTATCTAGCTAGCTAGCTAGATACTGTAGCTAGCTATCTTGCTAGATAGATACTGTAGCTCGCTAGCTAGCTAGATATATATACTGTTGCTATCTATCTATCTATCTAGATACATGGCTAGTTTTCTGTCTGACACCGGCGTGTTGAATGTGTCTTTTGTCCGTCCGTCCGTCCGTCCGTCAGCTGAGAAACCCGTCGGACAAGTTCATCTACGCGACGGTGAAACAGAGTTCAGTGGACATTTACTTCCGGCGTCAAGTGGAGTTGAGCACCATGTACCGACACATGGAGAAGCACAACTACGAGAGCGCCGCCGAGGCCATCCAGGCTGTCAGAGACAAGTGAGAAAGAACTCCACGGCACGTTCTCCGGCGTCCTTTTCGAGGAAACACCAAAATGGAGCATTGCAAAGACAATTAGAAGACGACATGCCTCTCTTTCTCTGTCTCCATCACTCTCTCTACTCTCTCTCTCTCTCTCTCTCTCTCTCTCTCTCTCTCTCTCTCTCTCTATCTCTCTCTATCTTTCTCTATCTTTCTCTATCTCTATCGCTCTCTCTGTCTCTCTCCCTCTCTATCTAGCCAACTAGCTAGCTATAAAAAAAAAAAAAAGATAAATAGCTTGCTAGCTTATCTACAATTTATTTAGTTAATATATTTATGTATGTTTCTATGTATTTATTTGTTCATGTATTAGTTGATTGATTTATTGCTTGATGCTATTCCGTATCTATTGATTACGTGGAAGCGAAAGTTGAGGCGGCTTTGTTGAGTTTTGTGGTTGTCGTCGTCGTCAGCAAGCTGCACGCCTTCATCTGGGACAGCGCCGTCCTGGAGTTCGAAGCGTCGCAGAAATGCGACCTGGTGACCACGGGGGAACTTTTCTTCCGCTCGGGCTTCGGCATCGGGATGAGGAAGGACAGCCCCTGGAAGCAGAACGTGTCGCTGGCCATTCTCAGGTGAGCCCCCCCGCCGCCACCTTTAACCCCCCCCACCCCAGCGACCTTTACCGGAACCGGCCGGCTTTGCGTCGCAGTTCCCACGAGAACGGCTTCATGGAGGATCTGGACAAGACGTGGGTTCGCTACCAGGAGTGCGACTCCAGGAGCAACGCGCCCGCCACTCTTACCTTTGAGAACATGGCAGGTGAGCAACCGGCGGCACGGAATGGAATCGCTGCATCCTTCCTCGTTCTTCTCGCTACCGTTCACATCATCATCATCATCATCATCATCATCCATTTCATTTCCAAGCGCCTTTCAAAACTCTCAAGGTCACTTTACAGGCACAGGATCAGTTTTTCTGTGGGTGCCAGCTAGCGAGCTCGATAGCTAGCCAACTAGACAGCAAATTGAGACCCGGCTAGCTAGCTCAATGGCTAATAGCTAGATAACTAGCCAGCTAGATAGCAAATAGAGAGCCAGCTAGCCAGCTCGATAGCTAATAGCTAGACAGATAGATAGCCAGTGAGCTAGCTTGATAGCTAGCCAGTTAGATCGCAAATAGAGAGCCAGCTAACCAGCTCAATAGCTAATAGCTAGATAGCTAGCCAGCTGGATAGAAAATAGAGAGCTAGATAACTAGCTCGATAGCTAATAACAATAATAGTACATTTACTTTATAAGCGCCTTTCTAATAGATAGATAGCTAGCCAACTAGAGAGCGAGCTAGCTCGATAGCAAATAAAGAGCTAGCTAGCTAGCTCAATAGCTAATAGCGTAAGTAAGTCAATGTGTGTTTTCAACCTCATTCGGAGTTTCCCATTGAGTGTTTATTTTTTTTTCTTTTTATTTCAGAAGGAGAAGAGACTTAAACAGCTTGATTAAAAATAATCATAAGAATACATTTCATTTCTAAGCGCCTTTCAAAACTCTCAAGGTCACTTTACAGTCACAGGATCAGTTTTTCTGTGGGTGAGCAGCGGCAGCCACACGCGCCAGTTTTCACTCAACCCGGAAATAACTCAAATAGATAGAAAGCTAGCTAGCTAAGAGCTAGAGCTAGCTAGCAACAGCTGAAGCTGTAACAAAGCGCTAACATGGACAAAAGGCAAATGCTGCCCCTTCTTGAAAGGGGATTTTTTTTGCCAGAAGTCTGACCAGCGCTATCTATCAGCGAGATAGCTAGCTAGCTAGCTAGCTAGCTAGATACAATGAAGCCTCAAGTTTGTCGTCACTTGTGCCAAACTCTTCAGGCGTGTTCATGCTGGTGGCGGGAGGCATCGTGGCGGGCATCTTCCTCATCTTCATCGAAATCGCCTACAAGCGCCACAAGGACGCCCGCAGGAAGCAGATGCAGTTGGCGTTCGCCGCCGTCAACGTCTGGAGGAAGAACCTGCAGGTGACCCCCGCGTGACCTGACACCGGCTAGCATAAACGTGATGACGAGGCGCTAACGCGCGTGTACCTTTTCTTTCGCCGTTTGTGTAGCCGTACCCGACCGACATCACCGGACAGATCAACCTATCAGATCCCTCCGTCAGCACCGTGGTCTGAAGGCTTAGGCCACGCCCACCGCCGCACGCAACCCGCCAACACATACGTACACTAAACACGCGAGCGCGTACCAGTGAGTCATTTTTATTTTGCTAATGTTCTTGTATTTTCTGGTCATTGTGGGCGGAGCCAGTGGACCCCATAAAACCCACATTCAAATTTTTATGAATAATAATCATCGTCATATGAATGAGTTTGTAATAATTTCTCATAATTCCCAGCAATATAGCAAAAAGATCAACGCCACTTGCTGGGATGTTAGCTGTTAGACCCCTCACGCCCCTGAGGTCCCCCCCCCCCCTAATACTCCCACGGCATGCTGGGATTGATGATGTCATCAGACTTTTAATTATGATGTCACTCTGCCTACCTCCACCGGCCAATCAACATAAAGCAACAAAGTTGGCGTGTCATCAAATGTTGCTTTTTAACGGCTTCACGTGGCTTTTTTTTGACATTTATTTTTATGCGCAATCAAGAAATTAGCCACATGTAGCATTTTAACATAGTTAGCATGTTTTGCTGAGAATACTGATGGAGATTCGGGGCACTATGTACTTGGCTATCTGTTAGCTATCTATCCAGATAGCTAGCTATCTATTAGCTAGCTAGCTAGTTAGCAGGCTATCCAGCCTGCTAGCTATCTAACTAGCTAGCTAACTGGTTAGCTGGCTATCTAGTAGCTGTCTATTATCTAGCTAACTACCTGGCTATCTATTAGCTATCTAATAGCTAGCTAGCTAGCTTTTTATTTATTTGAGTTATTCCGGGTTGAGTGAACGCTGGAGCTTGTGGCTGCCGCTGCTCACCCACAGAAAGACTTATCCTGTGACTGTCAAGTGACCTTGAGAGTTTTGAAAGGCGCTTAGAAATTAAGTGTATTATTATTATTATTAAGTTGATGGGTTTTATTTTGCGTCCCCAAATCATTGTTTTTTTTTTTTGGGGGGGGGGGTCGCCAAACTTCAACAACCAAAAAAGTATCTTGCAGTTCATTAGTCAACAAAAATACACGTTCAAAGGAAAATAACAATTAGCGCAAACAAATGCAACGTGTTTTTGCCGACCAACCATGTCATAAAAATGTATTATTATTATTATTATTATTATTATTATTATTATTATTATTATTATTATTATTATTATTATCATTATTATTTGCTAGCTATTTTTTATCTATTAGTTATCTGGATGGCCAGCTAGCTATCTGGCTGGCTATCTAGCTATCTATCTATTCACTATCTAGCTGGCTGGCTATCTATCTAGGTATCTGTTAGCTAACGATTGGCTAGCTAGCTAGCTTTCTATCTATTTGAGTTACTTCTGGGTTGAGTGAACGCTGACGGGTGTGGCTACCGCTGCTCACCCGTACAAAGACTTATCCTGTGACTGTAAAGTGACCATGAGATTTTTGAAAGGCACTTATTAATAAAATGTATTATTATTATTATTATTAGCCAATGTGGCTAATGTTGTTACATTATCATTTAGACAGTCTATTTTTGTTGACCAATGTGAGAATGGAAATTGTGACTTTTTTTCCCTGATGCTAATTGTGCTAATGAAGCATATCTGGCTAATTTATTGTGATGCTATCAAAAATGTTCAAGGTCAAACTATTGCTTCGTTCATTGATGGTGATGTCGACGTCACGCAGGCGTCAATACTTTTGTTTTCCGCTGAAGTTAATGTCGCACTTCCACTTTTAGCTAGCTCAAAAGTTAAATTGCTCTTTGAATTTGTATATATTTTCCAAGAAGATGTTTAGGGACACTCAAGTCCAATATAAGGCAAAACACTATTTAGTTGTGGTCAACAAAAGACGGGCAGAAATCTTATCGCGGTATAAATCTTCAAATTATGAATATTTTTAACACATCAACGCAGCAACATACTGTTAGCCTCGTAGCATCATTGCCCGAGTGACATCAATTTAATCTTTCATCTCCAGGACTGAGACTCTATTCACACAACTCATATTATTTCCCGCAAAACTGTTTTATTTTTATTTTTTTATCTTGTGGTGACTTGTTTTTCAATCATGTTGTCATGCGAACAACATACAGAGAAAAAAAATCATTGGCATGATAACAATACACGCGTTTTTTTAACACATACTCTGTAAAAAAAAAAAACAAGCAAGAATAATAGTGTAGGTTTGCGTTTACATTCTTCCTTGTATTTTTTTGTTGTCCAATGCTCACCTGCATGAGTATTTCACACTGCCCCCTGGTGGCCAAAGTCAGCGCAAGAGAATTCACATTGAGCACGGCAGAACATTCCAGACTTTTTGTGACGATTCCACACAATGCAATATATATTTGTTTCTTTTATTTTGAAAACTTTTTTTTTAACAATGCGACAAAGTCAATAGCGATATATTTTCCGACTGTTGCCAACATTTTTTTTCTTGAAATCAACTTTTGCCAATTAAAAGTACAGTGATACCTCGGTTTACAAACCCCTTGGCTTACGAACTTTTCGATTAACGAACGTTAAATTTATGAACATTTTACCTTGGCTTACAAACTATTTTTCGGGATACACATGGAGATGCCACAATGAGTGATGTGTCGTTCACGAACGAGCCCTTTCTCCAAACAAGAAACTGGCATCCGACTGTTTTTGTCCTCTATTCCCCGCCCCAATCCTCCCTTAAAGCCACATGATTGGTCAAGAACGCAGCAGTGAGGGGAGGTGGTTTAAACATTAAAGAGACAGGCAGACGACAGTGAGAGAGTTCTAACTTTGATAGTTCAAAGGCAGAGTGTAGTCTGTAAGGTTAAAGTATCCCATCAATCAGGCTCCACAAATGACCCGCACAAGCCATCTTTACACTTGATGCAAAAAGCTATCAAGCCAGCTAAACAGAACATAATTGATGAAGAACTAGGTAAAATGATCGCAGAGAAAGCACCTACAAGGATCATTCCTCAAGATGGTGAAAGAAGGTTGCGTTTGTAAACAAGTGTTTAATGCTGAGGAAACCGGCATTCCATCAAGCCATCAACGACCATCACAAAGGTCAATAAAAGGACTTTATTATACCGTGCAGTTTATTTCTTTAATTGTAATACCATATCACATTTATTATACATAAAATAAGGTATATTGTGTGTAATTTTAAGGCTTGTTTAGTAGAAAATTATGTTTTATGGGGACCTGGGAACGGATTATTCTCATTTTAATGGTTTCCTATGGGAAATTAGTTTTTGGGATACACACTTTTCGTCTTACACACTGTCTGGGAACCAATTAAGTTCGTAAGCCAAGGTATCATTGTAACTCCAAATAAACTAGCTTTTTTTTTCAATTTTATCTTCAAACCGACTCAAATTTCCTGATTCCAAAATATAAAAAGAGCGTTGATATCAGACCAAACTTTTTATCATACTAAGTTGTTTTTTTTTTAAATGCATTGAAACATCAATGTAAACAAAGCTTTTTGATCAAGTGTTTCATACATCTGAACGTTATTCAACATTTCCATTTGTGGAACATAACAAAAAAAAACGGAAAGACATGTTTTCAACTTGGCAATTTTTCACATGAAATGAACCTGCGACTGTGATTGTTCTATCGAAAGAACAACTGCATGTAACCCGAAACAATTTTGCCAAAGGCTCATCATTCATGTTGCGTGCTTGATGTCAGTTCCTGGCGCGGCGGACCGGTGATTAAAAAGAGCTAAAAAAACAAAACGAAAGTACTGTACTTGATTTGTTGCCCATTTCCAAAAATAGATGCAGCTGAGGAAAAAGTACAAAACAGGAGAGAAAAATTAGACTGTTAACAACGCTGCTAAATTCTTATCATTTGAAAAAGAAATGGCTGAAAATGAGCGTTTTGAAGTAGTGCAAAATGGAGCCTTTCTTCCCGCTCACAAACAAAATGGCCGCATCCCTGCCTAAACAAACTCCTTTGGAACTGTCAATTAAATGTCAGCAAAAGTAACTGCAACTGGAATAGGTACAAAACAGGAGATAAAAAATTCTCACCGCAGCGTAAACTGTTAACAACTCTGCCAAATTCGAATTTTTGGAAAAAGAATTTGCTAAAAATGAGAGTTTTGAAGCAGTGCAAAATGTAGCCTTTCTTCCCGCTCACAAACAAAATGGCCGCATCCCTGCCAAAACAAACTCCTGTTTAACTGTCAATCAAATGTCAGCAAAAATAACCGCAATTGGACAAAGTACAAAACAGGATTAAAAAAAAATATCTCTGCAGCGTAAACTGTTAACAACCTGTCAATTTTGATTTTTTTTAAAAAGAAATTGCTAAAAATGAGAGTTTTGAAGCAGTAGAAAATGTAGCCTTTCTTCCCGCTCCCAAACAAAATGGCCGCATCCCTGCCAAAACAAACTCCTGTTTAACTGTCAATCAAATGTCATTATAACAACCTGGAAATCAAAACAAAGGCATATTTGAGTTGCCAAGCTATATCTGCTTGAAGCCCATAAATATAAATGGTGACAACGAGGCACTCTAAAGTACAAGTACAAAGCCCTTGAGCTAAAAAAAATGGTATTGGTACATTCGTAGTCCTTCGACTTGGACCAACTTCACCCCTGCTGGTCCAACTTAAGACAAGAACCAACTTTGGACCTGCTCTAGCGGCTCTGTCAGTTATGAGGGCTCTCTTCTCATCTTTTCAAATTGAAAACATGAAAGCATTTATGGGAAATTTGCAAGATGTCTTCATGTGATGATGCGTTAGCTCCATATGTTAGCGTTTTTTTTTTCACCTTGTGAAAAGATGTCTTTCCCATCTTGCTAATAAGCTATGCTTGCTAACTTTCTTCGAAGCGCATTTATTTTGTCGATACTAATTAATGTAGCAACGCGTTAGCCTTTGGCGCTAGCGGCATTGCCGCAATTGACATTGATCTGCAGCAAATGTTAGCACTAACACACGAATGCTATGTGCCGTCTTTGCGTGATGTCATATGCCGTGAAAGAGGCGGAGCTAAACTTTGTCGAGTTTTTTTCTACTTCCTGTCTTGAAAAGTGTGCACAGTAACTAAATTTATGATGTTCATGTGAAAAATCTAATGTTTATGACTGTATGCAATCATGTTCATGTCAAAATAAAAGTTTGTGACTGTAAAAAAAAAATGTGTCAAAATGACCATTTATTGTGTCAACTGTAGAGCTAATTTGCTATCTATCAGCACATGTAGCTATGTAGCTGGCTATTTATTAGCTGTCTGGCTGGTTGGCTAACTGTCTAGCTGGGTATCTATTTGCTCTCTGTCTGGCTAGCTAGCTGGCTATTTATTAGCTATATGGCTATCTGGCTAGTTGGCTAACTGTCCAGCTGCCTATCTATTAGCTATCTGTTAGCTATCTGGCTTGCTTTTTATCTATTTGAGTTACTTCCGGGTTGAGTGAACGTTGGCGCGTGTGGCTGCCGCTTCTCACCCGCAGAAAAAAACGATCCTGTGACTGTAGAGGAACCTTGAGAGTTTTGAAAGGTGCTTAGAAATGAAATGTATGATTATTAATACAAGTTTTTGACTATAGGAAAATTAAATGGACATCAGTTTGGCATATCGGTCAAAAAAAGGCAGTTTTATTTTGAAAGCAAGATTTTTTTAATGACAGAATCATTGCACATCCTGTGAAATTGGAGGATGTAGTTACGTATTCTTCACACAAGTAGATGGGCGAGTTTTATTTCAAAACATTTTCATGGTCAACTTCTTTCAATATGCTTAGAACTCGAATTTCAAGATTTTTGACAGGACAGCCCCCCAGTAATGTAGAGACGCCTACTGTTTGACTGGCCCCCAAAGAGACTACTTGCTTTTATTTTGAAAGTTGCGCTTTTATTTTACGAGAGACACACACCGAGAGAGAAAGAGAGACTCACGTAACTTGTATCGTTCTTAAAACAGAAAAACGTGAAAAAAAATCCTGTGACTGTAAAGTGACCTTGAGAGTTTTGAAAGGCACTTATAAATGCAAAGTATTATTATTATTAAATATTGAATTCCTGGTTCACCATTCTGTGACATCTGTCGTAGTGACGTCCTGCCTTCATGCGGGTGTCCCTATGCGTTTGCGCCCCCTTTTGGTCAAAAACGTGTCTGGTCATTTCCATGGAGACAGTAAAAACAAATCCATACTCGGGCAGTGCGCGAGTGAGGTCGTTCATGGAGAAAGTTCTGTTTTAGTTGGTGAAAAATAATAATTAAAAACAATTAAGATGACATCAGTCGAGCGCCAACGTTTACAGCAGGCTAGCATTAGCATGTCGGAGACCCGTGTGGTTCCGAGTGGCGAAGTTTACCACCAGCTCTTCGCAGATCAGGTGCGTCCAACTCATTCAAATGCTAACCCTGCTCATCCAAACCATAACAGTGCATTCACCTTTTGATACAACATAGATACAGTCAAATCATATTATCGCTCATTAGCGATCAATATCGTCGAAATTCATTATTATGACGACGACCGATATAAGCGAACAAATGCCAATGCTAATCTCATGCTAAAAAAAAAAAGCTATTGCTAATGTTGCAAATGTCGGTACAGAATTCATAAACAATTTCTGTTAAAAATTATTTTAAAGAACACGCTAATATTGTTGGTGATAATGATAAGAAAAATATGTCGCCCATAATAAGTCATTGTTGAACACTTTTTGTACATAAGAGTACAAAAAGGAGGCATGTGACGAAAGTTTTCAATAATAATTCATCACACATTTTCTAATATCATATTAAAGTTCATTTAAATAGCTTTCAAATGATGTATAGACGATTGTTCTATGACAAATAATAAGGAAATAATGGCATTTTTAATTTTCGAAATATGAGGGATTTTCTGCCTGTAATTAGACAATTAAAACAATGGAAATCTATGACAGAGTTCTTTATTACAGTTTAAACTATCATAACTTTCTGAATTTTTGGCAGATCTTAACGGGTCAGGTACCATTGGAAAGTCTTTGAAGTTCTAAACAAGAACAGAAAACACAAGAGAAGATTCAAAATATAAATGAACAAATATCAACCGTCGAATGAAGGCAGATTTTCGTAAATAAATCCAAAATGGCTGTCACTGAATACTAGGAAAGAACATACAAAATATAGACGCTAATGCTTCTTTTTGATTGAGACTTGGAAGTTATGGAGAAAAATGTATATTCTACCACTTCTATGAGTTATAAAAATACAACTTCCTCACCTTTATAAACTATAGTGTTAGCAAAAAGAGCGTCAACTTCAATCATTTTTTTCCCCGTTTCTCATTGTCGTATTGGGAAATTTCAAGAACCAGCATGGAAAGAAACGTGTAATACGTCATCATAAACTGCATAGCTTGGAAAATCCCACGAAAAAAACCATGACGTACTTCACAAAAATGCAATGATATACGACTGCGAGTACAGAGTGCGCTCGCTTCACTGGACAGAAACAATTGCGGTGGAATGTAGCGAACTGTAGCATACCTACAACAAATCCCAAAGCTTTAACTAAAATTGGCGAGATGATAAAATTCACATCAAGTCATTTTTGACATTATTGGAAAGTGTTAAAATACAATCATATACAATATAATTTAAAGTGATAACACATTATTACTAATATTGACATTGCTAAAAATGATAATGATGCAATTCTCATTTCTAAGGTACGACGTGCTAATGCTAATATTGAGAATGATATTAAATCAATGCTAATGCTAACGTTGCTAGCAAGGATAATAATAAAACGTGATCTGTTTGGTGTGCTTTATAGGTTCGACTGTCCAGAAGTTTGTTGGCTGCACGCAAACGCTCAGCAAAAAAACACGTGCGTGTTGCCGATTGTGACATACCGCGCGGCGCCAAAAGCAGGTAGACAATGAAACACAAACATATACTGTATGTGTGTGTGTGTGTATCTATACCACACAACTTTACATACACACACTTATTCACCATCGCTTCCGATGCAGGGATCATTCCCTCGCCGAGGGCGACGACGTCGGCGAAGATGACGACGGCGAAGGTGACGCAGATGCGGAGGAGGTGGTCAGACTTCCGGATACCATCGGTCAGTACGACATCATCGTCACGACACGCCGAAACCAACCAATCAAATGCGTGCTGTCTTCAGAGGTCCGTCACGAGTCGTGCGATATCCTACAACGCGTCTACCAAAACAAGAAAATCCAACACCAGGAAGCCGTGCGGCATGTGCACACGCAACTCACAAACCTCGCTCAGGTAACCCCCCCCCCCCACAATCTCCCCACAAACACACAAATACAGTGATACCTCGGTTTACGAACCGATTGGCTTGCGAACTTTTCGGTTTACGAACGTTACATTTATGAAAATGTTACCTTGGCATACAAACTTTTTCAGGATACACATGGAGCGCCAAATGAGTGATGTGTCGTTCGCGAACAAGGCCGTTCTCCTAACAAGAAAATGGCAGCTGGCTTGTTTTTGTCCTCTATTCCCCGCCCCCAGTCTTTCGTTAAAGCCACGTGATTGGTCAAGAACGCAGCAGTGAGGGGAGGTGGTTCACACATTAAAGAGAGAGTGACAAAATGGATAGAAAACAGTGACACTTGGACTCGTTTCAACTTTGATAGTTCAAAGGCACAGTGTAGACTGCAAGGTCAATAAAACCACTTTATTATATAGTACAGTTTATTTCTTTCATTATAATACCATAGCACATTTGTTATACATAAAATAAGGTATATTTTACGTAGTTTTAAGGCTTAGAAAGTAGTTTTCTGGTGACCTGGGAACGGATTATTCTCATTTGAATGGTTTCCTATGGGAAAATAATTTTTGGGATACACACTTTTCGCCTTACACACTCTGTCTGTGAACCAATTAAGTTCATAAGCCAAGGTATCGCTGTACATAAATGCCGCCCGCGTATGTGTGCAGGAATGTGAAGCGCAAGTGAGGGAACACAGCGTGGAACTGAAGACCAAACTGCAACAGCTCGACGCCTCTTTGCACGAGCTGGCGCGCGACATGACGCACGTGGAACAACGCAGCCTGCAGGTACGCAACGTGTACACAACGTGTACAACGTGTACACAAAATGTCTACACGACATCCACAAAAGTCGCGCAACATCTGCACAAACTCTATACGACCTCTAACCAAACGTCCATGCGTTCTTTATATAACCGCTGTCACTCCATAACTGTGTGTGTGTGTGTGTGTGTGTGTGTGTGTGTGTGTGTGTGTGTGTGTGTGTGTGTGTGTGTGTGTGTGTGTGTACAGGAAGTGTTGTGCGTTTGGAGCTCCGTCGAGGCTCACATGAAGGAGAAAAAGTCCAGCGTGTTGACCTTTGAACTTCAAGTTAGTGAATGTGAGCGACAGAGAGTCAATAAGGTAATGATGTCTCCTACTTGTCTCGACGCAGGATGACTTATCTGGTTTCCATGGCGACCAATGTGTCCATTTTGTGTACGTGTGTAGATCAGACCAGTACTGAGGAAGTACTGCCACCTGCTGGAGAAGATCAACTTCATGCCTTGCACAAACACACACATGCATATTCACAGCCAGGCTACGGTAACCGATGAACCGACTTCTCAAATCTGACCTTTGACCTTATCCTCATCACACGGGTGTGTGTGTGTGTGTGTTTGCGCGTCCTGTGTCAGATGCTCAATCAGTGCCTGTTAGCGAACCGTCGCTGCGCGGCGGGCCTCCTTCTCCAGTTGCACGAGGAGGCCCTACAGCAGGAGGCGCTACTGCGCTTGCAGTGGGAGGAGTCTGTCAGCCTGTGGAGGCGGAGTCAAGCCAGCCACGTGGTCCAGGAGTTCAGGTGGGCGGAGTCACTGGGATGTTCAATCTGTGTTTTGTTTCAAGTCATCGGCCATGTTTTTTATTTAGCCAGCATGGCCGGCGACAGCACGTGCATCCTATTTTGACATCTGGAGACAGCTAGCGTGGCGTTATTTTGGCGTCACGTGACATGTCCCCGTTGACAGGTTGTCAGTGGCGAGCGTGGACGTGTGGCGTCTCATGTCGGACGAGCAGACGTTCCAGGAAGTGGACCAAAGCGTGCGACGTTTGTCCCAACGGCGTTGCGACATCGTCACCGGCCTCAGGTAACAAAATGGCCGACCCCATTGATTTCGACGTCCAATGGCGTGTCTCTTCCAGCTCCTTGATCCCGCCCTCCCTCTCCACCACCCTGGTATCCGATTGGTTCACGGAGTTGACGGCTGTCAATCAACAGATCGGTAACACCTCCCTCCGCCCTGACGCGCACAAGCACATTCACATTCATACACATTCAGTGTATTAGCTAACTAGCTGTGCTGGCTGTCTATTAGCTAGCTAGCCCGCTATCTGGCTATATATTAGCTATCTAATAGGTAGCTAGCTAGCTTTTTATTTATTTGAGTTATTCCGGGTTGAGTGAATACTGGCGCTTGTGGCTGCCACTGCTCACCCACAGAAAAACGTATCCTGTGACTGTAGAGTAACCTTGAGCATTTTGAAAGGCACTTATAAATGAAATGTATTATGATGATGATTATTGAGGCGCGTCCGTGTGTCCCGTCAGACATGTGTCACGCCGACTTCCTTCATCAGCTGCGTTGTCGCTACGAGCTGATGTGGCAGGACCGCGTGTCCCAAGTGCAGGGTTGCCAGGTGGGCTCCTCGCGTACGCCGCCGCGCCGCGCCGCGCCGCTCTCAACTGGGCTTTCGTTGACGCCTTGTGCGATATCTCCACTAGGAGACGCTGTCCGCCTTGGGCTTGCCGGAGGAGGAGGTGAACGACATCGTCAAATCGCAACTCATCTCTCTCATCGGACAACATCAGCGACAAGACGAAATGCAGCTGGGCGCCATCGACGTCAGTCTTCTCGTCAGCCTCCGACACCTGCCGTTTTGACTTTTGAACTTAGCTTCCACGTGTGCGACAGACGTGTTCGGACAGCCTGTACCGAGCGTCGGCGCGTCTTAGCCGGCGCGTGTTTGTGGTCATGCGGGCGCTTGCGGCGTTGTGGGAAAAACACGGCGGGATCCTGCTCGGTCGAGAGGAGGAAGTTCAGCGCCGCCTGGATGAGCTGCGGCTGGCGCAGGAACGACACGTCCAGGTGTGTGCGACGATGATGATGATGATGATGATGATGACTGTAACCGTTACCGTGACTCTGATGACCCCGAAAAGAGGAAGAAGGTGTTCCTGGACGAACTACTGGCCGCACTTCGCCAGGAGAGCAGCGAGGTGGCGTTGAAATCATCGCTAGATCAAACGTTCGTCTACCTGCGCGATGTGAGGAACAGGTCAGCTAACGCTAATGCTAATGGACTATTCTGTGACAATCACACGGGAGACATCGATGTGACATCGCAGCCGAGTGTTACTTGCTAGCATAATTCTAACGCTAACCGACGATTGGATTGGATGAGCTAGCCTTTATTAGTCTGGCAGTGCAGAAATTTACATTTACATTATTATTATTATTATTCCTATTATCATTACTACTGTTACTACACTTAATGCCGTTACTGTTGTTATTCTTATTATTCTTAATGCTGAATGATTATTATGAGTTGTTGCGTGTGCAGCTGCGGCGAGTGCGTGACGGACCAGTGCGCCGTGTTGGACCGCCTCCCTCGGACCTTCGTGAACGAGCTGCTGGAGTTCAGCCGACTACTCAGCAATTTTTTCCATCTCGGAAACGCCTTCACTCCCGTAAGCTTTCGGCGCGACGCGCCGATTGCCTTCGTGTCCCATGATGATGATGTCACTGTGATTTTGCCCTGCAGAGCGAAGAGGACCTGAAGAAGCTGCCGCCAGTCGATGACATCATCGTCAGCGACGGTCAAGGTTTGTCACTCGCCATCCTGACGATGATGATGTCATTGTATGTCTGTGTGGGTGCGTTTACGTGTGTGTTAGTGTTTGTGCGAGTGCGTGCTTTTGTGTGTGTGTGTGTGTGTATTTATAATAATAATAATAATCATCATCATCATCATCATAATAATAATAGTATAATAATAATAATCCATTTCACTTCCAAGCGCCTTTCAAAACTCTCAAGGTTACTTTACACAGGATTAGTTTTTCTGCTGATGAGCAGCGGCAGACACACGCGTCAACGTTCACTCAACTCGGAAGTAACTTGGCTAGAAAGCTGGCTAGCTAATAGATAGCTAACAGATAGCTAGTTAGGCCTTCACCCAACCTGGAAGTTTCAGATAGAAAGCTAGTTAGCTAATAGATAGCTAACAGATAGCTAACTAGGGCTTCACTCAACCCAAGTAACTCAAATAGAAAGAAAGCTAGCCAGCCAATCGATATCTAACAGATAACTAGCTAGATAGCCAGCTAGATAGTGAATAGAATAGATAGGTAGCTAGCCAGAGAGCAAGCTCGCCAGCCACAGCTAATACATAGCAAATAGCTAGCAAATGCTAATAATAATAATACATTTCATTTATAAGCGCCTTTCTAATAATACTAATAATAATACATTATTTGTTACAATATTTGTCTGTTATGTACGTCTGTGTGTGTGTTTTTTGTGTTTGTGTGTGTCTGTTGTGTTTGCCTGTCTGTGCTTTTGTGTGTGTGTGTGTGTATTTTTTGTGTTATGCGTGTGTTTGTGTGTGTGCTTGCTTTTGTGTGTGGATGTGTGTCTGTTGTGTTTGTGTGTATCAGTTGTGTTTGTGCTTTTGTATATTTTTGTATTTGCCTGTGTAATGTGTTTTTGTGTTTGTGTATGTGCATGCTTTTGTATGTGTGTGTGTGTGTCTATTGTGTATGTGTGTGTGTGTGATTTTGTTGTGTGTGTATGTGGGTGCGTTTGTATGCGTGTGTGTCCGTTGTGTTTGTGTGTGTCTATGGCGTATGCATGTGTCTGCGTGCTTTTGTTGTGTGTCTGCGTGTGCGTTTGTATGCGGGTGTGTGTGTGTGTGTGGGCGCTAACGCTAATGGACTAACCTGTGTCAGTCACACGGCAGCCATTGATGTGACTTCACAGCCAAGTGTTACTTGCTTGCATAATGCTAATGCTAACCGACCGTGTGTGCGCGCGCGTGTAGAGAGTAGTGAAGAGGATGGGCCAAGAGAGGAGCCGCCGCCAATCATCTGTCAAGATGACGCTGCACCTGAGGACTCTTCCGATTCGCTAGCTGAGGTAAGATAGCTTGTGATTGGCCGGTTGTAAAGAGGCTAAAATAACATGCGCGCGTGGTCGTTCAGGCTGAATCGGCCCTTCAGGAGCTGTATGACCTCAGCAGCAAGGTCAACTTGACGTCGGCGAGGGGCGTGTCCTACTCTGGCCCCGCCTTCAGATGCCCCGCCTCTGACCTACCGGGCAACATGAGCAAGCAACAGGAAACGCACCTCAGCACGTTTCCCGTCGAGCTCCTCATGCATTCGCTCAACAGGTGTTAGCCTTTAGCTTGCCATGCTAATCTTTCATTTTCTCATCGGCGAGAAGGACATACGTGTGGCTTTCTGTGTGTGCGCGCAGGATGCGCATTTGGTTCCTGGATTACGTGGAGCAGCGTTTTCAGGACGTCCTGACGTCCGCCATCGTCACGGTGACGGGCAGGAAGGAGGCGGTACGCGCCTACCACGAGCTGCAAATGCAACCGCTTGATCCGCTACATGTCAAGACGTGCATCTACATACCACGCATGGGTACACGCGTGCTATTTTGCATGTTCAATACACATTGATGAACATAAATTGCATGTTGATCGGGGAATTTGATCCAATATGTGCGTGCGTGTGAATGTGTATGTGCACGCACACGTATGTGTAGCCGAGTTACAGCTCCACAAGCAGCGAGTGGACGCTCACTGCCAACAAGTGTCAGACGTGCTAGCATCGTGCACGGCGGCGCTTCAAGAGCTTCAGATGTCTACCTACGAGAAGAATCGGCATTTGACGGCGACGCTCGGCCAGATGGAGGACAGCGTCCTCAAAACCGACGGCAGCCAACGGTAAAACCCGACCGAGGAAGGAAACTCGTGCGCCGCTGTGTTTTTGTTTCACTTCCCGTGCATGTCAGGCTGGAGGCCCTTAGCTCCACCCTGCAGGACCGCCTGGACGAGCACATCAAACACACCCAGCGCTCCCATTCGTCCTTCCGAACGTCGCTTCAGCTGCAGATGGACGAGCTGCGGAATTTAACGGGGCGCCTCCTCAAGTCTTTTAGGTATCCGCTGTCATTTTCGCACCGTTACGTCAAAGTCAGCTTGCTAATATGCTAATGACATACAGCACAGATGAAGGCACTTAAAACCTTGCTAAGAAAGACAGACCATTGACAACAGACAATACATGTCATTTCTGAATGTAAAGTCACGTAGTGTAGTAATGCAAAAACAAACAAACAAAGGTTGAAGTGAGGTCTTGCAGAAAAAAGGGGGAAATTGAGTTCAGGATGACAGTACAGCGTGTAGCGTGTACTCAGAGTTTGGTGAGTGTGGCAGGAGGAAGGTGCAGGGGGGGCAGGGCTGGGAGGGAGTTGACTTTCCTGACATTACGGCCTCGTCCGCTCCAGGCTGTTCAGCGAAGGAGGCGACTACACGCGGCAGGAGGTGAAAATCTTCCAGAGGCGTCTGAAGGAGGAAAGCAAACGCATCAGCGTCACCGAAGAGAGCGTCTACGCCGACCTGCACAACCTGCAGACCAAAACTTTACAGCAGGTCTCACCTTCACACTCCCTGACGACTCCCCCTCCCTTTGCTTCAAAATGGCGCTTTATGGCTAATGTCATTTTATGTTTTTTCGGATCAGGTGAAAGCGGCGTCGGGGCGTCTGGAAGAGAAGCTGTGCGTATTGCGCGCCGAGGTCAAGTTCATCGAGTCGATCGAGAGGATCATCAGCAGCACTCAAGTGGAAGTCCGAGCCGAGGTGGCGTTGTGGCGTTCCTTTTCCGGCATGGCGGACTCTCGTTGACACACATAGTTGTCTATGTGTGTGTGTTTTGGTGTGCGTGTGCTCAGACGGCGAGCAGCAATCAGAAGGAGGCGGTGATTAGCGCTCGTCTGGAGCAACTGCGCAAAACTCTGGAAGAAGAAGAACAGGTACGCTTCCTTTGCTGTTTTATCCTCTGCTCTCATTGGATTGGATTGATATGAAAAAGAGAAGAAAGGAAAGGAAGAAGTCGAAAAGAAATTACAAGAACTCGCTATACGAACACATTTTAAACATCTTGTTTATTTCCTGACACATCATTTTATTTTCTCGGACTTCCTGTCATGACCTCACATTCAGTCCGTCTTTACATTGTTTTATTTTCTCGGACTTCCTGTCATCATGTTACATTCTGTCCATCTTTACATCGTGTTTTTTTTTCTCGCTGTGCAGGTGAGCGTGGATCAAGTCTTCGCCTTGTTGGCCGCCATCAGCGAGGACCTGAGGAGACGAAGGCAATATTTGGATGAGGAGAGCGTAGCTCCTCCCACTGTGTCCAAATCCAGGAAGCAGGTGTGGTCGGCCCCGCCTCCTGCCTTGCTGCAACCATGCCGCTCGGGAGGGAACATCATGGAGGATCCTATCGTGGGTGTGGTCAAATCGCTTAACAGGTGTGTGTGTGTGTGTGTGCGTGTACGTGTGTGTGTGCGTGCGTGCGTGTGGAAGCTTCAATCTGACCGTTCCATTCTGTCCACCAGGTTCTGTGAAGGTACGGACTCCTCCCTCCTCCATTTTTGCATACTGGCGGCCATCTTGAAAACACAATCCATGGTTGTCTGTTCAGGTTCACGGTTTGATTCTGCTTTGTTTGCAGTGTTGTTTCTTTTACTTTGTTTGTTTGCACATTGGCATGCCATTAATAAAAAAAAAATCCCCTGAAAAAAAATCCGCGATGCACTGAAGTCGCGATAAGTCAACGCGAAGTAGCGAGGGATCACTGTATAACCCCCTCCACCCCTCAAAAAAAAAAACACACACACACGATATAGTCGAGTACTCACTGATACCAAGTAACCAATCCCATTGCTCATTTGGCTGCATCAAGTGACTGATATTGGAACATGTCATGAGTCATCAATACCTTGAAAGAAGTCCAAATTATCTTAATACCTGCTATCAATCCACGCTTGTGTTTTTATCTGTCTTGCGTGTAGGTCGAAGCTCCACCCAACGCCACCAATCGCCAAAACGAAGTGAATCTGCTGGTGTTGCAAGGTTCGTTGGATGTATGTGTGAAGAAGGCCAAAATGTCGCATTATGTGTGAAATGCCTTCACTCTCAACCAAGGATGTGGCAAAGTACATCAAAAATAGTGTATTGTCCGGTGTATAAGGCGCACCCCCCCAATGAGTGGTGTATTTTCAAACTTTTTCCATATACAGGTAACATCCGAGTTAAAGCATCAAAAAAGCATTCAAAATGGCTGCCGCGAGGATCACATGATCATAACAAATGACGACGCGCTGGCATCTCCTATACGACAGGATGGTATACGATGTTAATCTGTTGTTTTTAAGCAATGTTTTCTATTGAATACTATTATCTACCAGAATGTTGACTGTTCATTTACAAATCTTCTAATTTTGAGTGTCATTTTAATCATTTTATATTTCCTTTATTACTGTGTCGGCGTACACGCTTTCTGCTGACCCAAATACGCACGGCTTCCCATGCATGCGATCTGTCCAAAAATCGCTCTCCCTGCTCACGGAGAAGCCAGAAAAGGTCACGTGTCTCAAGGAGGCGGCGGCGCCGACCGTGAGTTTGAAAATACACCACTCATTGGGGGCTTCTGTCAGCAGTTGCGAGACCTGTTCTGGCTCAGTATGACTTCATCTTTCAGGCGCACCGGCGTATGAGGCGCAGTGTCATCTTTGGAAAAAAAACCAATGCTTATACACCGGAAAATACGATAGCAGTTTGCCTTTGTGCCATCTCTTGTATATCCTCTAATTTAATCTAATCTAATATCCCCTCCACAACCCCTCCAACCCCAACATTCGCCTCCCTTGGAGCAAGTGTCATAATCACCGATGATGGACAGCTAGAAGAAGAAGAAGAATATCCTCTAA